>NC_133653.1:204281242-204881242 GCF_009905375.1 Apium graveolens
GCATTATAGCTCACACTTATTTTCTTAAATTGACACACACACAGTGAATCAAAGTCTACCATGGAACCACAGCTAGGAAACGGGTAGGAAATGGCCAGTTGTTCCGTAGGTTATTTGGTGCTGTACCGCAGGTAGTCCAAATAAGCTGGATTGGTTTTCAGTTGTTTTTAGTTCAGCTTATTTATAAGTATGACTTATGTAAGGTAATCAGCAAGAAACGTATATTTGGCGACGGACTAGCCTTACTTAAAGGTTACTCCCCGATAAGACTTAATTACTTTTGAGTTGTAATAATTATCACTTTGTGGTTTGATTTACTCTAGTTATGAATGGTTCGTTTCCAAGACAATAACATGTAAGTATGTGTGTGATAAGTGTGGGGTCGTAAAGTGTGAGTATTGTATATTGTGTTGTGAGGTATGTGGTTTATAGTGGTTTAGATGGCGTGGCCTCCGAGATTCCTGACCACAGATTTTGGGGCGCCACAATAAATGTTTCACCTTGAAAAAGATTGGCTAGGTTTGAATAAAAGGGACAAGTTGAGTCCTAAATATAGAGGACCGTTCGAGGTACTTATAAATATAGGTAAAGTTGCCAATGAGTTGATATTGTCGCCGCAGTTGCAGCAAATTTATACTGTGTTTTACGTGTCAATGTTAAAGCGATATGTCCCTGATTCGAATCAAGTCGTTGATTAGGAGCCAAGGGGCTCTCATCCGAATTTGTTCTGCGTAGAATGATCGATCCAAATCCTAGATCGTTATAAATAAAGTATTTAGAGAAATCCTCGAGTAGAAGAGTCTACATGGGAGTTAGGGTCAGATATGCTTGACAGATATCATCACTTGTTTAGTTAGATCAAATTCTGAGGACAAAATCTTTTTAAGGGGGAAAGGATGTAACAACTCGTATATTTTTAGTATTATTTAAATGTATAATATTAAATAATTGAATGAATAAAATATGTATATGGGTTCTGTCAGCGGGTTATTGCTTGTATTATGTATATGTGATTACTAGTGTATGCATATCATATCATACCGTGATCTATTTTATTAATTTTGGGAGAAACTCTCATTTTTTACTAATTAATTACATACACACATGTATGGAGTCGAATTTCTAAGCTCCCGTAAGGGGATACAAGAGCTGAACCACTGCACATTTTAACTATTATGTTCGGGTCTGACCTGGATAATCTGTAACAGACTAAATATTACTTTTTTTCCTGGACCGGTGCAGAATAGGCAATGGACTATTGCTTCTTATTTTTCTGGACTGCTATTTCATGTGACTCCAGGCTTATATTTTCTATGTGTAATAGTTTAGTGCTGATCAATTACAAATCTCCAGGTTTCTTCAATCTTTTAAGTAATGGAGTGTGATATTAAAAGTACTCTGATCATGTCTTTGTCTCTCCGGAGAGACTATAAATCAGACTAATTTTATTTAGTTTGGTTTTAAAACCGAAACCAAACCATTTCAAACCGAAACCATAATTAAAAACCGAAACCATACCAACGGTGTTTGTTTGGTTTTGATTTTAATTTTAAAAACTGAATAAATTTGGTTACGGTTTGGTTTTCGGTCGAAACCAAACCGAACCGAACCACACTCATCCTTATCTCTGTTGATTCAATTTTATAGATCATGATTAGGTTCTTTCTCTCTTTTCACCTTATATCAAGTTGCTATTTCTTAAATCTCTTGAAGAATATATATGCTACATATGTATGAACGTAATTATTTGGTGATCTTTTGATATTTTGTGTTCGTTTGGAAAATTTTAAAATAGTTAACTTATGAATTAAAATTAGTAAATGACTTAAAAGTGATAAGTAGATAAATACTTATAAGTTATGTAAGTGTTTGGTTAATTATACTTATAAGTCAGAATTTTTTTTAACTTAAATGAACTAAAATAAATAATTTTTAAATATCATTATCTTAATTCATGATTTTTAAATTAACTTAACATTTAAAAGCATATTTAAAAACTAAAATTGATAAAAAGTGAAAAATCAAAATAAGTTGAGAAAAAGTATGTCATTATTAACATTCAAATTATCAGCTTATAAATTGTAAATTCGACTTATAAATTGGGTCGACAAACAGTACGAAATAAGTACTTACGGGCTTATAAGTTATATAAGTTATAGGTAACTTATAAGCCTGTACACAAACAGACCCTTTGTATTTGTAATTGTATTGTATCTATGAACCACATGAATGCTCTTATTCATAGGATTTATTGTTTAACTTTTATTTCTAAGAGATATGGAGTATTAAAGACGGCAAGATCTTGTATAGCCACTCTATTCCTCAATCAATATCATCTTTATTCAATTTTGATCTCTTTTAGAGTGGACATCATCCTTATAATGTCACAGTCAAGAAACAAACACAATCAAAATCATAAAACCACTTAAAACAATTGAAATCAGTTCGTATTCGAGAGCGCCTCCAACATATTTAAGTTCTTGATTCTCCTTTAATCGATAATTTTATTAATTTGCATTAGTCTATTAATCTATTAATAAATCTAGACCATTGTGTTGAGTGACATTTATGACACTTTATAACGCTCCGTAAAACTTTGAATTGATGTTTTGTACTCAAGTTGTTAGCATTTTTAACGCGTTTTTGTAGTATTTTTGCATTTCAGGCATTTATCAGGAATACAGGTGAATTAGCATTGTTTTGATGCTAATATGGTGTTAGGATTATATCCAGAATAAAAGCTCGTGAAAAGACCAACTCAAATCAGCAAGAAAAGAAGAATTCAGAGATTTTTCCAAAGAGTCAGCGCGCCCGCGCCCAAGAACAGAATCTCAGCGCGCCCGCGCTGGTCAAGCGCGCGCCCGCGCCAGGTCGAGATAAAGAAATATATTTCTATTTTGTATTTGATCCAGAAGACTTCTAATCTGCATGGGTTGCTATATATACATAACTTAAGGTCATTTTTTACAATAAGATGTACCAGAGCTTAAGGAGAAGGTTTAAGAAGACTATAGAGCATAATTCAACCAAGGCGAAGAAGATCTAGTTTATTCTTATGATTCTTTATTTTAAGTTGTAACTTTTGATGCTAGTTTTCTTATTCGTGAACCTATACTCTTGTTTCGTACTTGGTTTATTATTTATTCAGTATAAAGACTACATTTATTATACCATGCTTTCATCGGAACCCAAGTTGATGATGAGTCCGATTATGGGCTAATCGTTATCGTGGGGTTCTAACGGATTTATTTATGAATTTCCTTAGTTAATTCGTTTCATTGGCTTAGTGTGTGGTGATTGTATGATAACCTAGTATTGGTTGTGCTTATTCTTCTTATGAGCGTCGCGAACTTATAAGATAATGTGTTAATCTTTAATGAAGTGAAAGTGAATTTAAGGGTTTAGAACTTGCCATGCTAGCATAAGTTTATGTATTTGATATGCATGACTCGTAGGTAATTTTAACCATCTTACTTGCCTTATGTAATCACGATAGATAACTTGTGCGTTAAACCGTTATATTGTCAAATTCTATAGACATATAGGGTCTTAATATAAATGGTGTATATTTTGCTTCTATCTCTTTTGTGGATGTCTAGTAGTATGGTATTCATACAACGAAAGTTGGCATTTATCAGTTTCGTGTTATCTGATTAGTGTCATCACCATTACATGCTAAAGTTAAAGAACGAAAAGTCAATTGAATGAAGTATATAATGAAGTTAGAATCCCATGTTTGTGTCATATAGTATTCAAATCCCTTTAATCTCTTAGTTTATATTCTTTAGTATAATCTCTTAGTTAATTGTAGTTCTAAACAACCTCAATTTGTTATTTGTCTTAGCATTGTATAACCATACCAGTGTTGCATAGATACATTGATTGAAATTAACCTATACAAATCCTTGTGGGAATGAACTAGAATTTATTCTAATTACTTGCGATCGCGTATACTTGCGTGAATATTAGCGCGTGTTTCAGCCCTAACAAGTTTTTGGTGCCGCTGCCGGGGATATCGGTGTTAATTTTAGTTTATGTGTTTGTCATCATTGGTCGTTAAAGTTTAGTGACTCAGACATTATTACTTACTTAATTCCTTGTCGTGTTTCAGGTACTCTAGCGAGCGTGTATGCATACGCGTTCTCGGTCTCGTAGAGAACCCTGGATCAAGCTGAGGAAGAAGTTGTAGTGGAGGAGAAAGTTGAAGAAGAGATCTTAGTTGAGAAAGAAGAAGAAGTACTTATTGTAATGGGAGAACCAGAAGCAAATCCAAAGGCTTTGATGGACTGCTCTCAACCGGAGATTAATGGTATCCAGTCTAGCATTGTTTAACCAGCCATCTCGGCTAATACCTTTGAAATCAAGTCGAGCATGATTTAGATGATACAGAACTCAGTTCAGTTTGGGGGTTCTCCGATAGAAGACCCCAACATGCATATCAGAGATTTCATCGAGATCTGCGACACTTTCAAGTTCAATGGAGTTTCTGAAGATGCTATTAAGTTGAGGCTTTTCCAATTCTCTCTGCGAGATAAAGCTAAGTGCTGGTTACATTCTCTACCAGGGTCTATCACCAAATGGGATGATCTGGCTCAAAAGTTCTTAACTAAATTCTTTCTTATGGCGAAAACTGCTGCAATCAGAAACGCACTTACTCAATTTGCTCAACAATCTGGAAATTCTTTATGTGAGGCTTGGGATCGTTATAAGGAGATTCTTAGAAAGTGCCCTCACCATGGGATGCCTGACTGGATGATCATTAATTGTTTATATAATGGTTTGAGTGCTACTTCTAGACCCATGCTTGATGCAGCATCAGGAGGAGCATTATAGGCTAAAAGCTACGATGAAGCTTATGAATTGATTGAACTGATGGCTGTAAATGAATACCAGAATCCTACTCAGAAACTATCTCAGGGCAAGGTAGCAGGAATTCTGGAGTTAGATATAGCTACTGCTATAGCTGCTTAGCTGAAGGCTTTGACGATAAAGGTGGATTTTTTGGCCAATTATGGAGTTAATCAGATCACTAGTGTCTGCGAGCTTTGTGCTGGTGCCCATGAGACGGAGCAGTGTGCTATTTCTAGTGAATCAGCTCAATTTGTGAGCAAATTTCAGAGTCACAGCAACCTGTGCCAGCCACCTATCATCCTAACAACCATAATCATCCTAACTTTAGCTGGAGCAATACTCAGAATGCGGTTTAACAACCTTATCAACAATATCCAACAAAGAAGTAACCCCCTGGTTTTCAGTAACCGCAATATGCACCAAGGCAACAACTCCGGCTGTAACAGTCTAATGAAAAATATGAATTGGAGGAGTTGAGGCTCATGTTCAAGAGCCAAGCATTTCTATGAAGTCCTTGGAATCTCGAATTTGGCAGATTGCTAATGCCTTTCCAAATCATCAACTTGGTACACTCCCTAGTGACATTGAAGTACCAGGAAAGAGGGAAGCTAAGGAGCAGGCAAAGGCAATCACATTGAGGTCTGGGAAGGTTCCGAATTCCGAACACTCTCAAGTTTTGGATAAAAAAGCTGTGGCTGAAGAAGAAGTGCAGAAGGAAGCTGAAGTGGAACCAAGGAAGACTACTGTTGAACACACTCCTCCTGAGGGTAATATAGGGGAAAAACAGATCTATCCTCCACCTCCCTTTCCTAAGAGGTTGCAGAAGAAAAAGCTGGATAAGCAGTTTGAGAAGTTTCTGGAGGTGTTCAAGAAACTTCATATCAACATACCTTTCGCTGAAGCTCTTGAACAGATGCCTAGTTATGCGAAGTATGTGAAATGTATTCTTTCTCGAAAAGTGAAGCTTGATGACTTAGAGACCGTTGCTCTCACGAGGAATGCAGTGCTGTGTTGCAACTGAAGTTGCCTCTGAAGTTTAAAGACCCTGGAAGCTTTACTATTCCTTGCTCCATTGGAAAAGTGTCATTTGACAAATGCTTATGTGACTTTGGAGTTAGCATCAATCTGATGCCTTGTCAATCTTCAAGAAGTTGGACTTACCTTATCCAAAGCATACTTATATGACCTTGCAGTTGGCCGATCATTCTATTACTTATCCACGAGGCATTGTTGAGGATGTTTTGGTCAAGGTGGATAAACTCATCTTTCCTGCTGATTTTGTAATTCTTGATTTCGAGGAGGATAAGAAGATTCCCATAATCTTGGGAAGACCTTTCTTGGCTATTGGCCGAACCTTGATAGATGTGCAGAAGGGTGACCTCACCATGCGAGTCTGGATCAGGATGTAACTTTTAATGTGTTCAATGCCATGAAATTCCCTACAGAAAATGAGGAGTGCTTAAAGTTGTAGTTGGTCGACTTTGTGGTTACTTCAGAACTTGATCAATTGCTGAGGCCTGATGCCTTAGAAAAGGCCTTGTTGGGGAATTCTGATTATGAAGATGATGAAGGTGATGAGCAGTTGCAATATTTGAATGCTTCTCCCTAGAAGCGGAAGATGGATATGCCTTTTGAATCTCTTGGAATGGAGGAGCTGAATAAATCTCCAAAGCGCCTCAAGCCATCTATTGAGGAAGCTCCTACACTTGAGCTTAAACCATTGCCTGAACAGTTTAGGTACGCTTTTTAGGTGATGCATCTACTTTGCCTGTTATTATTGCATCTGACCTTTCAGGTAATGATGAGGAAAAACTCTTAAGAATTCTAAGAGAGTTCAAATCGGTAATTGGTTAGACTATAGAAGATATCAAGGGAATTAGCCTTTCGTATTGTATGCATAAAATTCTGCTAGAGGAAGCTATCAAGCCTACTGTTGAGCAACAGAGAAGGCTAAATCCAATCATGAAGGAAGTCATGAAGAAGAAAATTCTAAGTGGCTGGATGCAGGGATAATTTATCCCATTTCTGACAGTTCATAGGTGAGTCCAGTTCAGCGTGTGACAAAGAAGGGAGGTATCACAGTCGTTGCTAATGAGAAGAATGAGCTCATTCCTACTCGAACAGTCATGGGGTGGAGAGTTTACATAGATTACAGGAAGCTGGACAAGGCCACAAGAAAATTTCACTTCCCTCTGTCGTTTATTGATCAGATGCTTGACAGATTGGCTGGGCATGAGTATTACTATAACACCCTCCAAATCCGGGGTATAGATTTGGGGCATTATTATTCTTAACTACTCACTAAACCTGCACAAGTGGAATAAATATAATAATTACCCCGAACTACTACTACTCAAGATCTTTTAAGGTTAAGAGTTGAAAACAAGAATGACACACTAACTTTATTACAAACCAGTTTAAAAATAATCTGTCTCAAGAACTCTCTTTGTTACAAAAGTTTATTCTATCTACATTTCTCATCAAACAACTTTTATTCAAACCAACACTACTACTTATCCTGTTACACCTGATCTGGTAACTTAAAGCTCTCTTCTAGGATAGGAACAAACACCCTTGGTATAAGATGGTCCCGTTGCTTGACTCGCTTCTTGACTATGCGGGTTCTGATGGGTTTCATTCTCTACCTTGACTGAAAAACAATAGGAATAATAATAAAAGGGGTGAGCCAAAATTTCTCAACAAGCCTGCAACAATATATATATATAGTGTAAAGAGAGAAGAATAAATGAATCGAATTCTGACGGTTTGAACAACCATTTGTATCTGTATGGAATAATTAATTTCCATTACTGGCGAGTGCCAAATGAATGAGACTGGAAACGAGAACTAACTATGCACTATAACCCGCTGATTAGTCAGGATACAGTGCGGATCTATACCCAATTGCATAGACCCAACCAACATAGGGAGTACTCAGGCAACTACGGCCTAATAATTAATGGTCTGGGTAAAACCCAGTCTGTATCGTAACCATCTAGTCCAAAGCTGAGCATCTGGAATAATCGGAATGCTTTCGATGTATCCCAACATCATGATATATCATAATATATGTAACAAGGGTGAAAATATTGGAATATAAATAGAGGATTCAATAAATTGGGAGAAATCAAGAATCGAAATGAAATAGAAACAATAATCAATAATTGTGTATCAGTGTATATGAACAAGAATTATCAATGTGTAATTGATATGGAAAGTGGGGTATATTTCACTATTCTGAACTTAGAATAGGGGAAAAACTTGCCTTGCGCGTACTTAACATGGTTCAACTCACCGCCTTCTGTCTCCTACTTGATATGCCTTGCTGATATTGGATCTATCATAGAAATATAGTTGTTTAGATAACTTACTACATACGCCTATCTCAAATTGATACCACGTAACCCTAATAATCTACCCGTACGTTTTTATCTAACTCGCGTATATACACATATATATAGCACATAGGGTTCATATAATCATGTAAATCACATAGCATATAAGGCACATAATTGATTTCAACCTCATAATTACTTTTAGAATCGATACTAAACTCATACCTATATTAACTAACCCTATTTGATTGTATTTATAACTTTTCAGGATTTATTTGACTCGATTATGCCCATATTAGGGCCTATAAATAATTAACTAACACAATACAACTCTCTTTTGGAATAAATTATGATTTACAATTATTTTTATTGGATTCGTTTCATTTTTCTGAGTCTAGGGGTCTTCGTTTCACTCAAATCGGACTAACGGTTTAATTATTATGAATTAAACAAGATTTAATTAATGAATAAATAATTATAAATAATTAATTATAATTAAATAATCCTTAATTATATTTTTAAATAATTATTTAATAATTATTATAGTTTAAAAAATAATTAATCCATAATTATTTGAATTAATTACAATTTATTACAATTATTTACAAATTATTATCAATTATTCAATTAGATCGATTATTTATAAATAAATAATCGAAACAACTAACTATTACGCAATTTATCGAATAAATAATTATTATTCACACTATAAACTAACTCAACGATCAACTACTCGTATAAATATGAGCTACTCGCATTCCTCGTATAATTATCGAATCTTTAATCATATTATTCAATTATTTTTAATCCTTATTTATTAATTAATTGCCTAATTATTAATTAATAAATAACTAATAAATAATTAGATAAATAATTAAATAATTAATTAAATACCTAATTTCGAATTTCTAAATTAATAAAATAATTTAGAAGTTATTAATAATAATTTTCAGAATTTAAATCTAATTTTTATTAGATTTTTAGAATTTATTAAAACTGATTTGTAATTTTCTAAAAATATACTAAATAACTAATTATTCAGAAACAAGAAATAAGGAATCAAACTGGTTTCTTTCGGATCAAACCCGGGTCGTTTCACGGGTCGAAACCGGGTCGACCTCGGGTCGATCAAGAACAGCCAGGCTGCCCAGAAAAGCTCAACGCCGGCGAGTGTTTCCGGCCAAAATTCGACGATTCGACGGCGAGCTCGTATCGAGCCTTCTTGCCAGCCCCTCCTCCCAGTTTTGGTGTTGTTCGATCCCCCGTGACTGCAGCAACATCCCCAACACACCACTGCCGTCCCGTCGTCCTTCTTCCACCATCTCCGGCCAAAAGGCCGAAGCTTTCCGACGAGATAATCGGAAACAGCTCCTCCCCAAAACCGAAACAAAACTCAACGATTATTATACGAAATCGAAGCTAGTGAGTTCCATAATCTTTCCCTACAGTTAACATCAACCAAAATCATTTATAACTTAACAAAAACGAAATCAAAATTTTATAAAAACCAAGAACTCGGTTATAGTCTTCTAGGGGTCATATAATCAAATTAATTATACCAAATCATTCCCAACATCAATATAAAGCTATACAACTCCTTAAAACAAACAAAGGATTCTAAAATCAAAATTTCCTAAATCAAGCATAAACACTAAGAAAATGAATTGAAAATCGAAACTAAAACATGAAATTGATTATATCAATCGAAAGTAGAGATCGAGAGGATCGTTTTGGCTACTCACATGATCAAATCGGATAACAGAATCACTTCCAAATCAAAGGTTTAATTCCTTGAGTGTTCTTCACCAACAACTAATTATTTCTTGATTTACTGAATTTTTATAATAATTACCTAATTAATAATAATAAAACAACTATTTATAGTACTTAAAATATATCCCTAAATAAATAAGGGGCTAATTACACATCTAAAAAAATATTTGGCCCCAATTTTAATAATTTTTGGGTATTAATTATGAACTTTTAAATATCCAATAAATACAAAATAAATGCCTAAAATTCCCAAAAATTGTGAATATACAAAATGCAAAGAAAATGATTTATGATAATTTCATTAACATATAAAATGAAAATGTGATTTTGTTGGGCTTTTGGTACCCGAAGGGATCCAGAAAGTCATTTTTCGCGAAAAAGGTAAATTTATAAAATGTCTAGGGGTTCAGAATAGCGATATGATATAGGCCGTTCTTGGTAAAATAGGGCCATTATTTTTATTTGAAATACCGGCTTTTAAAACACTGTTTGAGCTGTACAGGCTTTGATTATAAAATATATATCTTACGATAAAACACTCAATAAATAATCCAAATCACATTCGGATCAAAACAGACAACACGTAGCACACAGCAATTAGGGTTTTACGACTCAACACATTTAATCACATAATAATACACATAATTTATCTTTATTATGATATAATACAAGCGTAATTTCTCGATCGTTACAATTACTGTCTTCTGGATGGTTATTTTAGTTATAATCAAATTTATATTGCTCCAGAGGATCAGGGAGAAGAACTACTTCATTTGTCCATTTGGTACTTTCGCCTTCAGAAGAGTTTCTTTTGGGTTATGTGGAGCACCAGCCACATTTCAGAGATGCATGATGGCTATCTTCTCTGTTATGAATTGGTCAGAATGTGGAGGTGTTCATGGACAATTTCTCTGTCTTTGGTGATTCATTTGATTGAGGCTTGCAGAATCTAGGCGACCTTCTCAAGAGGTGTATTGAGATCAATTTGGTTCTCAATTGGGAGAAATGGTATTTTATGGTGCGACAGGGCATTATTCTTGGGCACAAGGTCTCTAGTAAGGGTCTTGAGGTGGAAATAGCCAAAGTGGGGGTCATCGAAAATCTTCCCCACCAATTTATGTTTAGGGAGTTCGCACTTTTCTTGGTCATGCGGGCTTCTACAGGCGGTTTCATCAAGGACTTCCTCAAAAATTTCTAAACGTTTGTGCAATCTTCTGGAAAAGGATGTCCAATTTAAGTTTGATGACGAGTGTGTGGCTGCTTTTAAGTTCTTAAAGAATTTTTTAATCACGGCACCTGTCATAACTGTACCCGATTGGAGTGAACCTTTTGAGATAATGTGCGGATGCAACTGACTACGTAGTTAGAGAAGTTCTTGGGCAGAGAAAGAACAACATATTTTATGTGGTCTACTATGCTAGTAAGACCCTAAATGTTGCTCAACTGAATTATACTACTATGGAGAAAGAACTTTTGGCTATCGTCTACAGTTTCGAGAAATTTTGATCTTATCTGCTTGGGACGAAGGTGACAGTTTTCACTGATCACACTGCCATTCGATATCTCGTCTCCAAGAAGGACTCGAATCCTAGATTGATTCGATGGGTTCTTTTACTCTAGGAGTTTGAGTTAGAGATCAAGGACAGAAGAGGGACTGAAAACCAATTCGTTGATCATCTCTCACATTTAGAGGATCCAATTTCAACTTCACTGGATAAGATATTAATAAATGATTCTTTTCCTGATGAGCAACTTTTGGGAGTGCAAGAAGAAGAACCATGGTTTGCAGACATTATGAACTACCTTGTGAGTAATATCATGCCTCCCGGCTTATCATATGCTCAAAGGAAGAAGTTTCTGCATGAAGTGAAGTGGTATATGTGGGATGAGCCATTTCTTTTTTGACAAGGAGCTGACAAAATCATCGGGAGATGTATCCTTAGAGCGAAATGGGGGGGGGGATCTTGCGAGATTGCAACTCAACGGCTTATGGAGGACATTATGGTGGAGAAAAGACACACAACTCGCATTCTTCAAGCAGGTTTCTTTTGGCCGACTTTGTTTAAAGATGCTCATCAGTTCATTTTGAAATATGATCGATGTCAACGTGTAGGTAATATGTCCAAAAGGGATGAGATGCCTCTTAATGTGCTTCTTGAGGTTGAAGTCTTTGATGGATGCGAAATTAACTTCATGGGCCATTTGTCTCATCTTGTAACAATCAGTATATCTTGTTGGTGGTTGATTATGTGTCGAAATGGATTGAAGTTAAGGCATTGCAAACGAACGATGCGAAAGTAGTGCTTAATTTTCTTCACAAGCAGATATTCACAAGATTTGGAACTCCAGAGTCATAATCAGTGATGAAGGGTCGCATTTTTGTAATCGCAAGTTTACTGCTATGATGTAAAGATATAAGATGAATCATCGCTTTGCTACAGTTTATCATCCTCAGACGAATGGTCAAGTTGAGGTATCTAATAGATAGATCAAGCACATTTAGAGAAGTTTGTATGTCCATCGATAAAAGATTGGTCTTTGAAGCTTGACGAAGTTGTTTGGGCGTATAGAACAGTATACAAGACTCCATTGGGAATGTCGCCCATTTTAGTTGGTTTATGGTAAGGGGTGTCATTTACCGGTGGAGCTAGAGCATAAAGCGCATTGGGATTTGAAGAAGTTGAATCTTGATTTGGGTGTAGCTGGAAAGTAGAGAATGCTTCAATTGAATGAACTCGACGAGTTTCGACTTCAAGCATATGAAAACAACAAAATGTATAAGGAGAAAGTCAAGAGGTGGCACGATAGGGGTTTAGTGCTCAAATCATTTGTGCCAGGGGTAACAAGTTCTTTTATTTAACTCTCATCTCCGTCTTTTTCCTGGAAAGTTGAAGTCAAGGTGGTCAGGGCCATTTGTTGTCAAAACTGTGTTTCCACATGGAGCGGTGGAGATTTTTGAGAATGATCCGGGCCAAGCATTCAAGGTAAATGGTCAGAGGTTGAAGCATTACTATGATGACACGGCAAATCACGAGGTGGTTCGTACCATTTTGTTATCCGTTTGATCTCACATTTATATGTCAAGCTAACGACGTAAAGCAAGCGCTTCTTGGGAATCAACCCAAGTTTGTTGTACATTGTTAGGTAGAGGAAGCAAGAAGAAAAGAGAAAAAACATAAAAAATCAGAAAAACAGAAAATTTCAGGGCCAACTTCAGAAGCTGAGCGCGCCCGCGCTGATCTAATGCGCGGCCGCGCTGGAATTCCAGAAACCAAGCGCGCCCGTTGCTGATCTAGCGTACGGCCACGCCGATTTGGCAAAAGCTGAGTGCGCCCGCGCTGGGATCTCGATTCAAAAAAAATAGTAGTTATGAAGAGAAAATCGGGGGGTTTTTAATAGAAAATCAATTTCCACCCAATTTTACTCTTCCACATCCCAAATTTCCCTCTCCAAATCAAACCCATTATTCCCATTATTTCCATAATCAACTCCCACTTCTATTGTATATCTAATTCTCTTCTCACCTCCTATGTATACATACACTTAACACAAACTTCTTCACCACTTCTCAAATTCTCAAACACAATTCTCTCTCAAACACTTATCTTTTATTCTCTCTTATTCAATCCTATGGCACCCAAGAGATAAAAAAACTCAAGTCAGTAGCAACACCGCTGATTCTTTGAGTGCAGGTGGTGTGAGGCCGAGATTTTCGACTCCCGAGGCTGAAGCGGAGTATACGAGGCTTCTTTCGAAGCCTATAGCAAATGAGCGAGATTTTTTTGCCATCGGGGAAGGATGGTAAGTTGTTGGAGATGATCTTGGAGATGGGATGGATTGCTTTTTGTGAGGCACCCGCTACTGTGCCCATGAGCATTGTTCGAGAGTTCTATGCTAATGCAAAGGCGGAGAAGATTGGTTTCAATATGGTTAGGGGATGACGGTGGAGTACAGTGCTGATGCGATAAGGAGGATGATTGAGCAACCCGCGAGGAAGCCCGGTCAGGATACCTGGAATGATAAGACTCCGAAAGATTTTGATTTGGATTTGATAGTGGCTACTCTTTGTGTGCCTGAGACTCATTGGAAGTTCAAGAGGGGCACGACAGATTATTCCACGTTCCTTGCTTCGAGCATGAACAGGTTTGCTTGTGCATGGAATACATTTATCTATGCTAATATCATGCCATCTTCTCATGTGCATGATGTGACTGTGGAGCGTGCACGGCTGTTGTGGGGGATTCTTTAGGGGGACTATGTGGACCTTGGGATGGTTATCTACCAGGGTATTATGAGATTTTGTGAGGGAGTACTACGGGTTCTATACCTATGTATCCGTTATGACGAAGCTGTGTGTGGCAGTTGGTGTCCATTGTCCAGCATACGAGCAACTCCAGATTCTGACTGCTCCGATTGACAGCACCACTTTAGCGATGATGCAAGAGTGGGATGGAGGAAAACCTGATTTGAAGGGACTTGGTTATTCTTTTGACCATCTTCCTGGTGGGAGGCCAGCTGCTGGGGCAGCTCAGTCGAGCAGGACTGCATGGAGAACTCAGTTGGGTGAGGAGGCTGGTCCATCACAGCACGAGCAGGAGGAGGCAGGAGCAGATGTTGGAGCTGGTTTGAGCATGACGCAGTATAGGCGTCTAGCGAGGAGGATGGATGCGATGCATGACATCCATAGTCGGTTTGAACGTGATCTCACCCAAGCACTAGGGACTGCATTCTGAGCCACAGGTGTTGACATCCAGTGGCCAGTATTTGGTGAGGACTCCATGTATCCACCTCTAGACACGCCTGACACTCTACCCGTTGGGGGTGAGGATCCTGATTCCGAGTATGTATGCCTGATTCCTTACTATTACCTTCATTGAGGACAGTAAAAATTTTAAGTTTAGGGGTAGTAGTTGATGGAATATGTTTTGTGTGAATCGCATATTATTTGCATATTCATGATAGTTTAGTGCATATAGTTGTATATTTTTCCATGTAGTTTTTTTATTTTATTTTTATAGTTTTTTATGATAGTTTGTTCATATAGTTCATGCATTTGCATGATAACATGATCCTTTAGATGATTTTTCCGATTGATTTGTGATATTGATGCTAGTGTAGTGATGTCGTATTTAGTGATGTTAAGACTTGTCGAATTGATTTGCATGCTGGAGATAATTGTATTTCACTAAGTCTTAATGATAGAATAACATGGATTTTTTAATAAAATTAGAAAAAATTGGATTTCATTACTAGTTGTTGTGGCTAGGTGTCAAATGGCTGGTAGCCAGCTCATATTTATATAAGTAGTCTAGGGTTGAACGAGATGGAGCAAACACACTCGTTCAGAAATTTGTGAAAAAAAGAAAAGAAAAGGAAATAAAAAGGAAAAAAAACAAATGCTATGTATAATTAATCACGAGTGGGCTCTTTAGTACTCGAGTTATTAAGTTCAGAGGGGACTTTGTGCCTAGTGACCTAAGGCTTTAAAGTCTGGGATTTGCTAACCTAACGCTCGCTACATGGGTACTATTGTATAAGTCTTTTGTGGACCTCACTCATTGCACGGTTAAATAAGCATACTTGTGTTGTTTTGTTGTGAATAAAAGCATGAATCCATATAAAGCTCCAGAATAAGAATTGAAGTGTTATAAGTTATTTTGAGTCTAGCTTTTATTTTATTTATAACCTTGCGATTGCTTTGATGAGTAGGGAGTCATGATTATTGATCCAGTTGCGATAGCATATCTGTAAGTATTTGCACATGCGCACGTCTTTGGTTTGTAGGTTGATTTATAAGGTTTGATTGATCTTTATACGAATAACTGCATTTATTGAGATGTTGCTTGTTGATTGGTTTAGTTATTCTATTGGGGATCGTTGCATCCATTTAGTTATATTCATGCATTTTTATTTCATGTTCTTTGAGTCTGTTTATGTTTGAGGACAAGCATCGATTCAAGTTTGGGGGTATGTTGAGTGGAATTTATGACACTTTATAACGCTCCATTAAGCTTTAATTTGGTGTATTTGTACTCAAGTTGTTGGTGTTTTAATGTGTTTTCTAGTGTTTTTGCATTTCAGGCATTAATTCGGGATTCAGGTGAATTATCATTGATTTGATGCTAATATGGTGTTAGGATGGTGTCCAAGGAATAAAGCTTGGGAAACCAACTCATTGCAGCAAGAAAAGAAAGAAAGCAGAATTTTATCTAGGAGGCCAGCACGCCTGCACTGTCATATTGCGCGACCGCGCCAAAACTTCAAAGACACAGCGCGCCAGCCCTGATCAAGCGCGCGGCCGCGCCGGGTCAGGATGTTAAAATCCTCACTCTACTTGGATTCTGATGGGAGGACTTCTACTTTGCATGGGCTGCTATATATACCTAAATAAAAGACATTTTCATAGAGAGACGTAACAAAGCATAAGGAGAAGACGACAAGAAGACCTATAGCACAATTCAACGAAGGCGAAGAAGATATAGTTTATTTTCTTGAATCTTTGTTCTAAATTGTAATCTTGGATTCGAAGCTTTCATAAACAGCATCATCTTTTTCTTCCATAAGTTATAATTATCTCTATCGAATAGGGGAACCTTTATACTTCCAATTCTTTGGTCGTTCATCATCTTGGCGGAATTAAATTATTTAAAGTTCAAAATTTTCAAGAAATGAAAATTTTTGAAAATTAAAAAATTCAAGAAATCTTCAAGAACTTGTTTCTTTCTCCGGATCTTGATTTGTATATCAATCAACAAGCTCTGATACCAATTGTTAGTCCCAAAGTATCGTAGAAGGGGGGATTGAATATGATACCTATAATCTTTTCGATTCGTTTACAAGTTCTTCGTTAAAAGTTCGGAATCAAATAAGACACAAAACAAATCGAGGAAGATATTTTTTTATTAATATAATCCTTGAGGTTGCTACAATCTAATCAATAAATTGATTAGCTACAATAAATTCAGCAGCATAATAATATGTTTACAAGCTTAATAAATGAGGGGCTTTAATGGAGCTCTCGTAAACTGAATTGAGTTGCTGAAGAAGATGACTGATATTGAATTGCATTCAATCAGCTTTCGTTGTAGACTTCCAAATTCAATGGACAGGTGGCATGTTTGTGTCCACTCATTCCATTTAAATATTCTATAATTAAAATCAATGAATACACAACTCTTCTATGGCGACCTGAGCAAGCTTCTATGGCGACCAGTGTCTCTGTAGAGCTCTATGGAGAATACATATGTTCTATGGCGACCAGGGGATCTTCTATGGCGACCAAGTGATCTTATGTGGCGACCAAGTGATCTTATGTGGCGACCAAGTGAACTTCTATGGTGACCAAGAGATTCACTTGAAGTTTTGAGATAAGCTAAGGCTCTATGGCGACTGGGTAGCTATAGAGGCTTCTTCTGTGGCGACTAGAGTCTATGGCGACCAGGTGCCTTAGAGAATCTCTATGGCGACCATTGTGGTGCCTTAGAGAGATTCTCTATGGCGACTAGGTAGAAGACTGTTATGACTTAGTATATTCTTACTTTTTTCAAACTATTCTTCATTGTATCAACATTTTCTTCTGTGTAACTGAATCAAAATTCTTTCTTGAATACTGATGTTTGGTGCACTGGTCTGGTTCACAAACAACTAGCATTGAAAGAATCCTAATTCAATTTGTCTTGTGTTTCTGAGCTGATACAGATTGGTGTTTATCCATTGCTTCTTTCACTGAATCCTTGATCTGTAACACTTGAAATCAATTGATGTAACTGATGCTTAAAGTCCCCCATTGTCTTATTATTCATGGCTGCTTGAACATGACAATGAACTTCTTCCCATAATCTGTTAGAGGACTTAAAGAGTCAATTGCATCATTTGGTTCTTTGTGTTTATCCTGTCTTCATCTGTAGGGTTCCTGTGCTTCACAGTTTAATATTGTTTATCTGTTTTTTTTTCATGTTGAGTTATAAATCCTCGATTACATATTATATTACATTATGCTTTACAATCTCCCCCTATTTGATTGTTAGATTTCGACAAGCAAATCCCTAAGGATAACTCAACTGATGATAAGAAAAAGTACAATCTCAAAATAGAGAAAGATATTAAATACATTCTGGATTACATATTCAATTCCATATTTCTTAAGTTACAAATTACAAAGAAGTGTTCCTCTAGCCTGAACATATATTCTATGTCTTCTTTGTTTTTGTTCACTTCTGCTTTCTGCTTCCTTCTCCTTCTTGAGGCTGATCAGATTTTCTCTTAGAGACTTTCTTCTTGGGATCTGAAGGTTTTGGAGGAGACTCTTTCAGCTCATTCAATCTAGCTTACACACAATCACGATCTTCTATCTCAAGTGCATTGACTATAGGTGGATTATTCAGTTCATGAAGCATTATCTCAAGATATTTGACTTTGGTGCATTTGGGAACAAGATCAAACAATAGTGATGATATTCTGGACATTACGAAGACTGTTATTTAGCATGTCCTCATACTCTCTTGGTGTCATTGATTGACTCTTCTTCCAGTACCTCATCAAGTATCCTTATGACTGGGATTAATGCAATTTTATCCTCCTTACATGTGAAAAGCTTGACGTCCATTAAGGCTTGATAAATTGATTCTGATGCGCTTTTACTGAAATCATTGATCTTAATCTTCGGTTGATTAATCTGAAAGACTAGTTCCGCTTCACTGTTAGTGCTGATGATATGTTCACTATCGTTTAGAAGATTCATTTCTGTCTCTCCATTAATTAACACTATCTCATGATAAGCTCTTCCAACTTTCTTTATATCCTTCTCTGTATCCCTGATCATTTTGTCATTGAGTCTGTAAGCATATAGAACTTCAGCAGATTTAAGGTCTGCTTCTGATCTTTTAACTCCCGGTGCCTTCAGTTTTGCTCTTTTGCTCCTGAGTTGACTTTCAAGAAAAGTGAGTTGTAGATATCGAATGGATCTCAGATATTGGTCAGACATAGTGATATTTTGCACCCTGCCATCCGCAATTACTTTGATCACGAATGGATACATAAAGGCTTGAGGGGATACAATCATCATCATTCTCCAAAGTTTATCTCTGAAATATTCATTCTCATTTGATTTCAACCATGGGATTTTTGAGGCTAGGAAGAATAGTTCAACAATGTTCAACTTCTTCAACACACTGGTAGACACCTTCATCCTGTAGACCATCTTTGTGATTGATAGTGATCTTCCATCCATTCTTCCAAATGTTCACAGCAGTTCCAGTGATTATTTTGCTTAACTGATCATAGAACTCATGAATGTTTTCATACTCCTTTCTGTAATGTTCCACAGTTCTCAACAGATTAGAGTTACCGGGGTCTGAATAGTGATATATTTCTTGTTTGTCCATTTTCTTCTTTATTTCTTCCCATTTGCTTCCTTTCCTGTTAGCTCGAAGATATGCTTCTCTCGCTTCCCTGTTCTCCTTTCTTTGAATGGCTCTCTAAATTCTTGCTCTTGATCTTTCCATTTCCTCTTGAATCTCTGTATAAGAGCGATTGATTTTCTTTGGCAATCCATAGAATAAACAGTCGTCTGAGAAAGTATCTTCATCTTCAAACTCTTTATCCTCAGTAATGATCTTTCTCTCTTCCGTAGCCACTTCTTCAAATCTTGGCTCACACCCCACTGGAACATCACTTTCATCTATTTCTCCTTCCAGTTCCTCTTCATAGAATAAGGGTCTTGGAGCATATATCTGAGACAACAGATTTTTCTGAGTTGTAATTATTTGGCTCAAATGTCCTGATTGCTCCCCCTGAGATGTTGCACTTTCCTTAAAGAATCTTTCCTTGAAGACACCCTTTCATCAATCCTCTCTTCTTGCTCTTCTCTTAACTCATCTCCAAATTCATCATAGGCAACTCCAGTAGTCTGAAAGGCATCTTTAAGTAGATCAACAACAATGGCTACTTTTTCTTGTTCTTCTACTCTTTTCTCCCCCTCAGTTGGGTTATCCTTCAGCGATGTTGTTGATCAAGCATGTAATATCGAGACAGGGATCTCAAGAGAAACAGGCAATTGCTTGATGACTGAGGTCATTGGCCCAATACTGGCAAGAGCTGCTTCAGATGAGACCGAGAATGGCGTTTGCTTGCTAACTGAGAGCTCTGGCTCAGTGTTGGCAATTGCATTTCCCTTTCCTGTGTGAGATAGAGATCGCTCAACGAATTCCCATAAGCTGACGAATACTGCTTGTTGATGTTCAAGTTGATCGGAAAGCCAACTGCTCTTCAAGATAGGATTTAGTGACATAGTTGGATAGATCTATGGGTGTATTTTGGATGGTAGGTGTCTCACAGGCTTCTCACAGTGTATCTCTTAGCATTCTAGCACTCATTTTGGGGTTATGTGTGTCACTCATGCTCACATGTGCACTCCGCTCAAAGCTCCAAGTTCCAAGTGTACCTCTGGAAGACACTGGAGCCATCCTTAAGGAGGTCAGCAGTGGTGCAATGGGAGTTCGCAATTCCCGATCCTTGTCTGAGACAAGTTGTCTGTCATCATGAGATGACTCATCCAGAGTTAGAATATCTAGGACGAGCACTGGGGCAGTCATATTTGGCAGCTGATCCCTAGCTTCCCCTTGTATCTGTGAAGATACATTCCTCTTTGGCTCATCAGTTAAATCTAGTTCATCGCTTATGGGTTGCCGATCCGCGCCTACGTCAGATCCACTATCCGCAGATTCATCCAGGGTTATCAGTCCTGGGGAGGTAATTGTTGTGCTAGATTTGGAAGTAATTACATCACTCTGTCCTAACACTTGTGAAGGCAGTTAATCCATTGAAGGACCTTGAACAGGATATTCTAACTGTAAAATGGTTGAATGCCTTGTTTCCGTCAATACTTCCTCACCAAAGAGATCTCTTCTAATCGACTTATTTAATGCTTCAAGAACTTGGATATCGGATAGTGTGTTTGACTCATTACAAGATGCCTTGGCCGACGGGCGAATTTCAATAGATCTACCTTGTTGAGAAGATAGATCTAGTAACTATTTAGTTGCCTTTTTAGCCAGAGAGTCCTTTTGAGAAGATACCTGGAGGTTTATAGTTGTCTCAGGAAATTTACTTCTTTGCTTCAAATGAGACAGAGCTGTGGGTTCTCTCAAAGTACCTTCCTTATTTGCTACATCTAGTGCAGTTTTTCCCTCTATATGCATAGGGTCCTTATACTCCAGGGTTTGGGCTAAGAGAGTTGAAGGTGCTTGATTGGGCTCTAGAGGGTGGTTATGAATTTGTGGTATGCCAAATTCACTCCCTCTCCTATCTACTTGTTCAATAAGTAGCTGTGTGTGATGTGGTGTGACGCCCCCAAATCCGGGGTCAGGATTGGGTGTCACTACATAACTTTCAATAACAAAAACCTGTATATTAAAATAAATATACAGATAACCCCTCATATTCAGGATCGCTTACAGGTTATAGTATGAAATAAGAATCTAACCTTCTAAAATTTACATTGTCTAAATACAATTTCATTACCTCATTACTAATTTCCTTGTATTGATCACTCTGACATCTCCAAATTTCTTTAGCTGGAATCTCACCACTTTTGCTGTCTATTAAAAACTATTCACTTTGCCCTCATTTGATACTGAAAGAAATAAGAGTTCACAAAGCAAGGTGAGCCAAAAATGCCCAGCAAGTATCATAAATGGTTTCCAGGTATCAGATCAGAAAGCTCCTGGAAACGATAGTTGAATGATTTTAAAACGTCTTTATAAATTTAAATAGTTGAGCGAATAAAATATCGGCACTCATTGGCCTTTAATCATAAATCACATTTTGCTGTAAAAGAATAATGATCGTTGTAACACCCCCAGATCCGGGGTCGGGGATCCGGGTTGTCACGGTCTTTCTTTCCACAATATCACTTCACTCAATTAATAATAAATAACCTCATACTGTGACCCCACACTAACACACACCACAACCCGTTATAGTCTCAGAGATGAAATTGAAATAAGTACAAGTCTTTGAATCCACAATTTAAAATTATTACAACCCAAAATGATTACTTGATAAATTTACAGTTAATTGCCATTATCTGCCGCAAGTTATAATTATACATAATTTGATTCTCAAAAGTAGATGGTCTAAACTACAATGGATCTACCTCTGCAGCTATAGCAGCTACAACATCAGCGGGAAGACGCGGGACGCTACCAACGCGCTTGCGCTGGGTCTGCTGGAGTCTGGCCATCTCTCCTAACTGTTGTTGTGTGATGAAGAAATAAAGCAAGAGTGAGCCTTACAGCTCGCAAGATAATATGTATAGTGATAACAATAATATAAGTATCTAAATGGATACTTGATAGCATCTCTATCATATGCAAGATAATTACTTACTAGATATAAGTAAAAACAAGGAATGAAGTTACCAATACTTCACCACACTTATATCATATATAAAGCTACTTGAACTGCCACCGTTCAAAGTATTATAGGTTTTAAGAAAAACATCCCATAGATGAGACCACAAGTTAAGACTTGAATAGATTCAATCTTTGAAAGATTATTGAATGAAAAAGTTATGAGATACTTTATTTAGTCCCGATATATATATATCCACATATATATACCCCTTTAAACATTTCCTGGAACCTCTGTTATGTAAAGTATGAACAGAGTTTGAAACATCCAATGAATTTTGGAAAGGAAAAGAATTTTGGCATAAACCCGATATCTTGCTGATCAGGCAAAGATACCAATAAGTAACCTTTTCTACTGTAGATGGATGAATTCCTCACCGGTCATCACCCTGGCCGCATTAGGACCTCGCGCTAGACCGTACCCCGGCCCCTCACGCGTTGATGGACTGCCACCCAGCCACTTACACAATAATAGACCGTACCCCGGCCTGTCGCTTATGCCGACTCAATGAGATGGGCTTACTTCCCGAACGTTGGGCAAGTAATCAATTCATTTACCAAATCTGCAACCTCGTTGCGAATATAAAATACACCACAGAGCCGGATTCCCCAGGTTTTGAGCGAGTATTTAAATCCCCTTTAAAAAGGAAGATCTTAAATATAAAAATGAGTTTTGGGATCCGCTCTGACTTTTAAAAATCATTTTGAAGACTCGAAAACACTTTAAAGAGTGTTTGGAGTAAGGCTGATTTAATGAAGTAAATCAGTCCCCAGAATATTAGAAAATATCTGAATATTATTAATTAAATAATATTCCCATAAAGAATAATCTTTATAAAAATAATTGAAGTAGAAGTATTAAAATTTATACTTGAAACGAGTATTAAATAACCAAAGATATACTTATGTGAAAGTATTATCTTTATTTGAATAATCGAAAATAAGTTTGATTATTTACACCTTATTCTTTAATAAAATAAAGAATATATTTCAGCAAATAATCGGAGTCATAGATCCTCAAATGAATATTCAAATAATATTCATTAAATAATATAAACTGAGTCATAAACCCTCGAATGAATATTCAAATAATATTCATTAAATAAAATAAAGGAGTCATACGCCTTCGAATAATATTCGAAATAATATTTAATAATAAAATAAAGTTTCAAGTTATCGAATAAACCTTATTCGATTAATAGTTTAGAAAACTATAACCATACATATATATAAATATATATATATATAAATATCCATATCCATATATATAAATCTACTCGGGATCCTCGACTCCCGGTTTTAGAAAATATTTTCACCTTTGGGTCCCTATACTAAGGGTATATGCAAGATACCGCTATCCTCTAGCATAGGTATTATCAACTGAACCAACAGATATATATTTCAAGAATATGAAACAGGCATGCATATATACCATATCACATGCTACAATATATCGCAAGAATTTGCTAAATAACCAACATGCATCTATCGCAAGATAATGCATATACAAGTGTATACATCACAACAACAGTATAACGGATAGAATACTTGCCTGAGCGACTTGGGGGTGAGAAAGGCTCGGGACGAGTCTGATAACCTATAAACAACAAGTAAGTTGGAATTAAACCAAAATCACTTGTAAATCTATACTATAACTAACTTAGACTCTAACGCTTGTTTTGCGCTCACCGATTCGCTTAAGTCACTCGGGTACCCTCGGCTCCACCATTTTTAATAATTTAACCTTTACGAGTTTTAAAGCGATTCCTTCGCGAATGACTTACCAACTGCCTAACACACTTACCATAAATGTTTCACACATTAAATAACCCTTTTTGGTCTTTAACCTACATTCCAAAGTAAGGCGAGGGAAAAAGTTTCGTTCGCGAAACGCCGTTACTTGAAACGGTCGTTTCTCCTAAACCGTAAATCGGAATCGAACGAACTACATATCAAAACGAAGCTCGTAACATGAGCTATCTAAACATGGCAGTGGTCACAATCTAGCAGGGGGTTCTCGGGTCCTAATGCTATGCACAAAAACAGTCCAAAGAAAATCGGACGTTACGACGGCTATGTTTACGTGATTTCCAAATTTTAACCCATTCACAAACAACCCAAATCAACCTCAAATCCAACATACAACCATCCTCCATCCTTATCACATCATAACCACCCCAACCAATTCAATTTAATCTTTCATACTTATGCTTAAACTTAACTTTAATCATTCTTAAGTTTCTTTTAAATCAAAACCACAAAATTACCATTCCATTACACTACCATTCCAAATCCCAAATTCTAAATCATAACAACAACTACAATAACATCCTACTCATCAAAATCACCTTATAATATATATGAACCTAGGGTTTGGAAATGGTATACCTTCCTTGAAGTGGTGGGTGGAGCTAGGAAGCCTTAAGAAGCTTTGAGAAGCCTTAGGAAAGCTTGGATCTTCAAGAAAACAAGAAAAAGTTCAAGTTAAAAAAACTTGAAAACACTATTCATTGTCTTCTTCTTTGATTAAATGAAGAAGTTAGAGAAAGAATTAATGGCTTAAACTCATGATATAGCCATAACTAAGCATAAAGATGATTATGGAATTTTCTTACCAATTTAGGATGCTTGGATCTTGATTTTGAAAAAATCTTGCCTTTTAAAAATGTAAAAGCCGAGAGCTAAGATGAAGAACAATTGCCTTGGTTGTTTTTGATTTTTGATGAAATGATTTTGCTAGCTTGGTTGGCTTGATTTGTATTTGATTTAGTAAATTACCACCTTGCCCTTGAATTTGTGTGGTCCTTATTCAACCACACCTCCTTCCTTCCCATGTCATGCTTACCTCATCCTCATGATGTCATCCTTCCTTCCTTGTCTTCTTTCTATTGGTTGGATGACATCATTCCCATTAATCCCTTTGATTAACTTCCTAATCGTTTGCCTAATGACCGCTGATCTGTTATACGGTTCGCTTAACTTTCGTTCTCGTTTATCGTTTGAAGGATCATACCCGGGATCTTATTACTTAGGTTCCCTTAACCTTTCTCAATACATTATATTCCTTTTTATGATCCTTTATCATAATCCTTTAATTTAAATCCTTTTTATCCTGTTACCTTATACTCAATTCTCTCCGTATCTTGTGGATTTCCGGGAAAAACCAAAGTGTTCGGAATTGGATTCTGACGATATTTACATACACTTATATACTTCATAGAGTACTAATAATATCCCAGAATATCCATAACAGAACCCCTACATAGTGTGGCGTGAAAAGTTTTCTCATTCAGCTAAAACACTATTCACAAGGGTTACAAAAAGTTGAAAAATTTTGGGGTTATTACAGTCTCCCCTCCTTAAAAGGATTCCGTCCCGGAATCAAACAGAAAACAAATAGGGGTACTTTTCTAGCATTGTGCTCTCTAGTTCCCAAGTTGATTCTTCCACATTATGATTCTGCCATAGTACTCTGACTAGGTTGATCACTTTGCTCCGAAGCACCTGCTCCTTCTTATCCATAATCCTTACTGGCTTCTCCACGTAAGTTAGATCTGGCTGCATATCCACCTGCTCGTACTCCACTATGTGCCTGGCATCCCGATGATACCTCCTTAGCATTGACACATGGAACACATTATGAACTTGTTGCAAATTAGGGGGTAGGGCTAGCTCGTAAGCTAACTTTCCAATCCGTCTTAATATCTCGAAAGGTCCAATGTATCTTGGGCTTAGTTTTCCTTTCTTTCCGAACCTCATTAATCCCTTCCAAGGGGATACTTTCAACAGTACTAAGTCCCCTACTTCATATTCCTTGTCCTTTCGGGCTAGGTCTGCATATTTCTTCTGTCTGTCTTGGGCTGCTACAAGTCGCCCTCTGATAAGATCCACTATGTCTTTGGTCCTTTGGACCACTTCGGGTCCGAGCATCTTCCGCTCTACTACTTCATCCCAGTATAAGGGAGATCAACACCTTCTTCCGTACAAGGCCTCATAAGGCGGCATTCCGATGCTAGCATGAAAGCTATTGTTATAAGAAAACTCGATCAACGGCAGGTGATCATCCCAACTTCCTTTAAGGTCTATTACACAGACTCTCAACATATCCTCTAGTGTCTGGATGGTCCTTTCACTCTGTCCATCCGTTTGGGGATGGTACGCGGTACTCATATTTAACTTGGTCCCCGCACATTCCTGAAAGCTCCTCCAAAATCTGGAGTTGAACCTTGGGTCTCGGTCTGAGACAATGGACGCTGGAACTCCATGTCGCGTTACTATTTCCTTAAGGTAAATGTCCACCAGTCTATTGACTGTGTATCTCTCGTTGATAGGAATGAAATGAGCTGACTTTGTCAGTCGGTCTATAATTACCCAAATGGCGTCGTGATTGGCTTTCGTCCTTGGCAAGCCTACAACAAAATCCATCGCTATCTGTTCCCATTTCCATTCGGGAATCTCCAGGGGTCGCAAAAGCCCACTGGGTCTCTGGTGCTCTGCCTTTACTCTTCGGCAAGTCAAACACTTGTTTACCCATTCTGCTACGTCCCTCTTCATATTGGGCCACCAGTAATATTCCTTCAAATCCCTATACATCTTGGTACTTCCCGGGTGAATGGAATACCTTGAACTATGGCTTTCATCCAAAATCTCATCTTTAAGTTCTTGAACATTCGGAACCCAAATTCGGTAGGAGTACCTCATTATCCCTTTATCATCTTTCTCAGTATGGATCTCCTCTCCAGTCATTGACTTTCTGTCTTCATTCATTATTTTCTCTTGGCACAATCTGATCTTTTCCAATAATTCTGGCTGCATTGAGATCTCAAAAAGCTTTTCAGTTCCGGTTTCGGTTACCTTTACCTCTATTTCCATTTTCTCAAAATCCCTTATCAACTCTTCCGAAGTCGTTATCATTCTGAGTTTTTCCTTTCTACTAAGGGCATCAGCCACCACATTGGCTTTCCCTGGATGATAGAGAATCTCACAATCGTAGTCCTTGATTAGTTCTAACCATCTCCTCTGGCGCATGTTGAGCTCTTTCTGCGTAAATATGTACTTGAGGCTCTTATGGTCTGTGAAAATCTCGCACTTCTCTCCATATAAGTAGTGCCTCCAAATTTTTAAAGCAAATACTATTGCTGCGAGCTCAAGGTCATGAGTAGGATATCTAACCTCGTATTCCTTCAATTGTCTCGACGCATACGCAATAACTTTACCGTGCTGCATAAGCACACATCCTAATCCTTTGTGCGACGCGTCACTATATATCACAAAATCTCCTTTTCCATCCGGCAATGCCAATACCGGAGCCGTTATCAACCTTTTCTTTAATTCCTGAAAACTGTTCTCGCATTTCTCCGTCCATTCAAACTTCTCTGTCTTACGAGTAAGTCGTGTCAAAGGGGCTGCGATCTTCGCAAAGTCCTGTACAAATCTACGATAGTAGCCGGCCAATCCTATGAAACTCCTCACCTCTGTGGGTGTGGTTGGCCTTTCCCAATTTAAGACCGCCTCTATCTTGGAGGGGTCGACCAATACTCCTTCTTTATTGATCACATGTCCTAAAAACTGTACTTCATTCCGCCAGAATTCACACTTCGAGAATTTGGCATATAACTGCTCCTCTCTGAGTATCCCTAGAGCTATCCTCAAATGCTCTGCATGTTCTGCCTCAGTCCTTGAGTAGATCAAAATATCATCGATAAAAACTATCACACACTTGTCCAAGTACTTCTTAAATACTCTATTCATTAAATCCATGAAAGCCGCTGGGGCGTTGGTTAGTCCAAAGGACATTACCAAGAACTCATAATGCCCATACCTGGTACGGAACGCTGTCTTGGAAATATATCTTCAGGTTTAATCTTTAGTTGGTGATATCCAGTTCTCAGGTCGATCTTGGAAAAATAAACAGCATCCTTTAGCTGGTCGAACAGATCGTCTATTCTAGGTAATGGGTACCTGTTCTTTATGGTTAGCTTGTTCAACTCTCGATAGTCTATGCACAACCTCATGCTCCCATCTTTCTTTTTAACAAATAAAACTGGTGCTCCCCACGGAGACACACTGGGTCTTATCATACCCTTATCCAAGAGTTCCTGCAATTGGATAGCTAATTCCTTCATTTCTAACGGGGCTAACCGGTAAGGTGCTTTTGAAACTGGCGCCGTCCCTGGGGCCAACTCAATAGCAAATTCAATCACTCTATCGGGTGGTAATCCCGGAAGGTCTTGGGGGAATACATCTTCAAATTCGTTGACTACTGGAATATCTTGTAAGTTGGGCACCTCCTTCTGTGTGTCCACCACATAGGCTAGGTAGGCCTCACTTCCTTTTCGTAGCATCCTTTTGGCCTGAGCCATGGTCAAAAATTTCTGCGTCTGCCTCTTTCCTCTAAATATAACCTCTTTCTTCCCGGGGATATTTAACTTAACTTTCTTCCCTTTACAGTCTATCTGAGCATCGTTGCTAGATAGCCAGTCCATTCCCAAAATTACATCAAACTCCCCTAATTTAAAAGGAATCAGATCAACACTGAAAGATTGCTCCCCTATGCCTATCTCACAGGCGGGGTGAATTTGGTTAACAGGAATAATTTCATGATTGGCTATTTCTACTTGTAAGGGTTCTATCAAGGGTTTAGCCTTAAGTCTTAACTTACGCGCAAAGTCCTTTGATATAAAAGATTTAGTTGCTCCCGAATCAAATAAAACATTTGCACTGGCTGAATTTAGAGAAAGGGTACCTGCTATCACATCTGAATCTTTCATAGCATCCTGGACTGTCATGTTGAAAGTCCTCGCAGTAGGTGGCTTATTAGAAGCAGCCCTGCTTGCTCCCGAAGCTGCTGGTTTGTTCATTGGGCATTCCTTCTTCCAATGACCCGAGCGTCCACACTGATGACAATTGGTGGTTGGAACGATGACAGGGGTTAATGATGGGCACTTATTTGAATAGTGGCCCTCCCGACCGCACTTAAAACAGGTTACTGGCCTTCCTTTACACTCCCCAGTGTGATTCCTTCCACATATGTTACAGGCTGGCAATGGGGGTCGAGATTGGTTGGGATAGGACATTCTTGACTTCTGGCCGCCCTGGCTCACACTCACACTCATTGGCCGCTTAAACCCAGTGTTCCTTCCTGGTAGGGACACTGCTCCTCGATTAAATCTAGTTGGGAAGCTCCTTCCTGCGGAACCTCCACCCATGCTCATACTTTTCCTCTTTATTCCTTTCTCCTCTCTTTCCTTCTGCATCTGTTCACTTCCAACTTCTACAATCGTTGCCTTTTGCACCAGAGTGGCATAGTCCGTAAGCTCAAGGATTGCCACCCTATTCTGAATCCATGGTTTCAGTCCCTGCTGAAACCTCCTAGCTTTCTTTTCCTCGGTGCTTACAAACTCCGGCACAAACCTTGATAACTCAGTAAATTTCGCCTCGTACTCTGCTACAGACAAGTTATTCTGCTTTAGCTCCAAGAACTTGAGCTCCATCTGGTTTTCCATAAACCTCGGGAAATACTTCCCCAGAAACAACTGACTAAATCTCTCCCAGGTTATTATAGCATCTGTCTCCATGTTTTTCTTGGCCTCCCACCAGTAGTTAGCTTCTCCTTTCAGAAGGTAGGTAGCAAATACAGTTTTCTGTGCCTCATCGATACTCAAAATCTCAAAAGATTTCTCCATTTCCTTTAACCATGCCCTTGCCTCAACTGGGTCGGCTGATCCGTGGAACTCAGGGGGCTTAAGGGACTTAAAAGCCCTGAAAGAGTTTGCCACTGCATTGTTACTTCCTTGAGGGGGTGGGTTGGGTTGACGTTCTAAATTCTGCCTTAGGAGTTGCATAAACTGACCCATGGGATCCATGCCTGGGTTTGGTACTGGTTGCTCAACCTCGGTTTCTCCTTCTTCAGCCTCTATCTCAAATCCCTCAACATCATATGTTTCCTCTTCTTCTTCATACAGGGAGTCATCCTGTTCCACATAATCCTCATCTTCCTCTTCACTGTGTTCTTGGTTTCTATTGTCCTGATTATGGCTTCCCTGGTCCTCAGACCCAGGGTTCGCCCTAGTTCCAATCTTTCTTGGCGGCATGATTCTGATAATAATAAAAACAATTATTGGGAAAATTCAACGTTAGGTCACAATCATATACAACATTGTGCCTTGCACAGCTCTTATAATGGGGAGAACGTATAACGCAGTTCTATTATTTTAAGAAAGTTCTAATACGAAGTGCAGTAATAATAATAATAAAACCGTGATCCCGTCACTATGGAACTGAACTGAAAGGAAACAAATATATACATAATGCGAGAATACATAGTTTGATCTGGTCAAAAGTACAACAGTGCTACAGTCATCTGTCCCAAAAGTGATACACAAGAGTCTATCTGTCTAGTCAGAAAAAGGGATGCTATATACAAGTCAACTATCCCGGAAAATTGGCTCTTACTAAGGCCTCGGCTAACTAGACAACTAGACTATTCCATCATCAATCCTGAATCACACACCGGAACGGGTCAGCTCCCAAACCCTTTCCATCGCACGACGGAAGATATAGTCGGCCTGCCGCCTGGAGATCCTACCATGCCTGTCCCCCTGGAGAGATCTGAGTCTCGCTCGGGACGTGAGCTCTATCCCCGTAAGCTCCCTCCTCAAGGATCGGGGTATAGAAGCCCTGGTCTCATAAGCTCGGGTACGCCTACCCGCCCTCTCTGCATCCAACTCCCTCCTGGCCTCATCCAGTCGGGCCTCGGCAACAGCCACTCGGGTCCTCAAAACATCCTGAACATATCCATGAGCTAACGAAGACTGCCTCTGGGCAGGGTCAAGAGGTGGTGAATCCGGAGCCGCTGAGGGTGCCTCCTCGGTCTGCCTAGGCTCGGAAGTATGGGTCTCTGAGCTGTCATCATCAGGAATCCAAGATAGTGGTGGAGGGGTAGGGGCTCTGACCACCGGAAGTGTGGGTAAAGGGATACCAGCATACACTACCATAGGTCCAACACGCTCCTCAGCTACTGGGACCTCATCCGGGTCCTCCTCATCTGGAATAGCAATAACCTCTGTCTCTGACTCCTCTGAGGGGTCCTCCTCATCTGAAATAGCAATGACCTCCGTCTCAGGCTCCTCTGAGGGGTCCTCCTCATCCTCCTCCATCTCAGGCTCCTCCTGATCCTCAACATCTAGCAATGCCTCATCATGCTCACGCTCGAACATCTCGGGGTCCTCCATCTCAGGCGCCTACACATTAAACGAGCTAAGTTACTATCATGATACTTATAAGGGTTCCCGTAAGGGTTTTAACTGTCAGCACTACTTTAAGTAGTCCGACCATGAACTTGGCAAGAGTTCTTATTATCTTTGTGAGTTTGTTATTATATCGTCGCATCATCTCTGAGGTTTATAACGCTTAGCTCTGATACCATTTCTGTAACACCCCCAGATCCGGGGTCGGGGATCCGGGTTGTCACGGTCTTTCTTTCCACAATATCACTTCACTCAATTAATAATAAATAACCTCATACTGTGACCCCACACTAACACACACCACAACCCGTTATAGTCTCAGAGATGAAATTGAAATAAGTACAAGTCTTTGAATCCACAATTTAAAATTATTACAACCCAAAATGATTACTTGATAAATTTACAGTTAATTGCCATTATCTGCCGCAAGTTATAATTATACATAATTTGATTCTCAAAAGTAGATGGTCTAAACTACAATGGATCTACCTCTGCAGCTATAGCAGCTACAACATCAGCGGGAAGACGCGGGACGCTTCCCACGCGCTTGCGCTGGGTCTGCTGGAGTCTGGCCATCTCTCCTAACTGTTGTTGTGTGATGAAGAAATAAAGCAAGAGTGAGCCTTACAGCTCGCAAGATAATATGTATAGTGATAACAATAATATAAGTATCTAAATGGATACTTGATAGCATCTCTATCATATGCAAGATAATTACTTACTAGATATAAGTAAAAACAAGGAATGAAGTTACCAATACTTCACCACACTTATATCATATATAAAGCTACTTGAACTGCCACCGTTCAAAGTATTATAGGTTTTAAGAAAAACATCCCATAGATGAGACCACAAGTTAAGACTTGAATAGATTCAATCTTTGAAAGATTATTGAATGAAAAAGTTATGAGATACTTTATTTAGTCCCGATATATATATATCCACATATATATACCCCTTTAAACATTTCCTGGAACCTCTGTTATGTAAAGTATGAACAGAGTTTGAAACATCCAATGAATTTTGGAAAGGAAAAGAATTTTGGCATAAACCCGATATCTTGCTGATCAGGCAAAGATACCAATAAGTAACCTTTTCTACTGTAGATGGATGAATTCCTCACCGGTCATCACCCTGGCCGCATTAGGACCTCGCGCTAGACCGTACCCCGGCCCCTCACGCGTTGATGGACTGCCACCCAGCCACTTACACAATAATAGACCGTACCCCGGCCTGTCGCTTATGCCGACTCAATGAGATGGGCTTACTTCCCGAACGTTGGGCAAGTAATCAATTCATTTACCAAATCTGCAACCTCGTTGCGAATATAAAATACACCACAGAGCCGGATTCCCCAGGTTTTGAGCGAGTATTTAAATCCCCTTTAAAAAGGAAGATCTTAAATATAAAAATGAGTTTTGGGATCCGCTCTGACTTTTAAAAATCATTTTGAAGACTCGAAAACACTTTAAAGAGTGTTTGGAGTAAGGCTGATTTAATGAAGTAAATCAGTCCCCAGAATATTAGAAAATATCTGAATATTATTAATTAAATAATATTCCCATAAAGAATAATCTTTATAAAAATAATTGAAGTAGAAGTATTAAAATTTATACTTGAAACGAGTATTAAATAACCAAAGATATACTTATGTGAAAGTATTATCTTTATTTGAATAATCGAAAATAAGTTTGATTATTTACACCTTATTCTTTAATAAAATAAAGAATATATTTCAGCAAATAATCGGAGTCATAGATCCTCAAATGAATATTCAAATAATATTCATTAAATAATATAAACTGAGTCATAAACCCTCGAATGAATATTCAAATAATATTCATTAAATAAAATAAAGGAGTCATACGCCTTCGAATAATATTCGAAATAATATTTAATAATAAAATAAAGTTTCAAGTTATCGAATAAACCTTATTCGATTAATAGTTTAGAAAACTATAACCATACATATATATAAATATATATATATATAAATATCCATATCCATATATATAAATCTACTCGGGATCCTCGACTCCCGGTTTTAGAAAATATTTTCACCTTTGGGTCCCTATACTAAGGGTATATGCAAGATACCGCTATCCTCTAGCATAGGTATTATCAACTGAACCAACAGATATATATTTCAAGAATATGAAACAGGCATGCATATATACCATATCACATGCTACAATATATCGCAAGAATTTGCTAAATAACCAACATGCATCTATCGCAAGATAATGCATATACAAGTGTATACATCACAACAACAGTATAACGGATAGAATACTTGCCTGAGCGACTTGGGGGTGAGAAAGGCTCGGGACGAGTCTGATAACCTATAAACAACAAGTAAGTTGGAATTAAACCAAAATCACTTGTAAATCTATACTATAACTAACTTAGACTCTAACGCTTGTTTTGCGCTCACCGATTCGCTTAAGTCACTCGGGTACCCTCGGCTCCACCATTTTTAATAATTTAACCTTTACGAGTTTTAAAGCGATTCCTTCACGAATGACTTACCAACTGCCTAACACACTTACCATAAATGTTTCACACATTAAATAACCCTTTTTGGTCTTTAACCTACATTCCAAAGTAAGGCGAGGGAAAAAGTTTCGTTCGCGAAACGCCGTTACTTGAAACGGTCGTTTCTCCTAAACCGTAAATCGGAATCGAACGAACTACATATCAAAACGAAGCTCGTAACATGAGCTATCTAAACATGGCAGTGGTCACAATCTAGCAGGGGGTTCTCGGGTCCTAATGCTATGCACAAAAACAGTCCAAAGAAAATCGGACGTTACGACGGCTATGTTTACGTGATTTCCAAATTTTAACCCATTCACAAACAACCCAAATCAACCTCAAATCCAACATACAACCATCCTCCATCCTTATCACATCATAACCACCCCAACCAATTCAATTTAATCTTTCATACTTATGCTTAAACTTAACTTTAATCATTCTTAAGTTTCTTTTAAATCAAAACCACAAAATTACCATTCCATTACACTACCATTCCAAATCCCAAATTCTAAATCATAACAACAACTACAATAACATCCTACTCATCAAAATCACCTTATAATATATATGAACCTAGGGTTTGGAAATGGTATACCTTCCTTGAAGTGGTGGGTGGAGCTAGGAAGCCTTAAGAAGCTTTGAGAAGCCTTAGGAAAGCTTGGATCTTCAAGAAAACAAGAAAAAGTTCAAGTTAAAAAAACTTGAAAACACTATTCATTGTCTTCTTCTTTGATTAAATGAAGAAGTTAGAGAAAGAATTAATGGCTTAAACTCATGATATAGCCATAACTAAGCATAAAGATGATTAGGGAATTTTCTTACCAATTTAGGATGCTTGGATCTTGATTTTGAAAAAATCTTGCCTTTTAAAAATGTAAAAGACGAGAGCTAAGATGAAGAACAATTGCCTTGGTTGTTTTTGATTTTTGATGAAATGATTTTGCTAGCTTGGTTGGCTTGATTTGTATTTGATTTAGTAAATTACCACCTTGCCCTTGAATTTGTGTGGTCCTTATTCAACCACACCTCCTTCCTTCCCATGTCATGCTTACCTCATCCTCATGATGTCATCCTTCCTTCCTTGTCTTCTTTCTATTGGTTGGATGACATCATTCCCATTAATCCCTTTGATTAACTTCCTAATCGTTTGCCTAATGACCGCTGATCTGTTATACGGTTCGCTTAACTTTCGTTCTCGTTTATCGTTTGAAGGATCATACCCGGGATCTTATTACTTAGGTTCCCTTAACCTTTCTCAATACATTATATTCCTTTTTATGATCCTTTATCATAATCCTTTAATTTAAATCCTTTTTATCCTGTTACCTTATACTCAATTCTCTCCGTATCTTGTGGATTTCCGGGAAAAACCAAAGTGTTCGGAATTGGATTCTGACGATATTTACATACACTTATATACTTCATAGAGTACTAATAATATCCCAGAATATCCATAACAGAACCCCTACATAGTGTGGCGTGAAAAGTTTTCTCATTCAGCTAAAACACTATTCACAAGGGTTACAAAAAGTTGAAAAATTTTGGGGTTATTAGAATCGTTTTAATATTTCATCCTTTTGAATTAGATCTCTGTTTGAGTTCGTAATTTTGAACTATTCAGGAAGGAACGCCGTAAATGGCGATCAACAATAAATTAGACTGGACACTAGAAACCAACATATGCACTATAACCTGTTGATTAGTCAGGAGATAGTGCGGATCTATACCCAACTGCATAGACCCAACCAACATATGGGGTACCCAGGCAACTATGGCCTAAGGGTCCGGTCCATCTCCGGCCCATAGGATCCATCTCATCACTGGTCCTCATAATAACCGTCCAGCCCGTAGAGTATTTTGATATCAAATCATTTTGATTTCAAAACATCCCAAATCAGGGTTCGCAAATAACCCGAACGAATGGGTATTTGCTCAAGAGAGCAATCGGATTATAGGAACAATAATGAAAAGAACTGGCATAATAAGAATAATTGCAGCGAAATATAAAATAGTTAACTATTCGGAACTTAGAATATGAGCGAAAAAATATTTGCATTATTTTAGGAGAAAGGTTAGGAATACTTGCCTCAATTAATAATCTACTGATCTTTAACTAGCTGCCATATCACTTAGTCCTGTTGCATCTGTATTCCTCTTGACAGGCTACTTGACGTTTCTTATAATTTACTCTCTTAGATTTATCTTTATTCTAAATCCACTCGTTTCATTACTACACGCAATCAGGCTTTACTTCTCCAATCCCTGTCTAGCTTTGAATGCCTCGCACTATGTGTATCTATTATAAAAGACACTATTCAATGAACTGACAACATATATTTGTCTAGTCTATACATTTATTCCTATCGTCTATGTAATAACCCCAATTTTTGAGAAATTTTGAAACCCTTATGAATAGTGTTTTTGCTGAACGAGAAAACTTTTCATGCCACGCTATGTAGGGGTTCTGTTATTGATCTTATGGGATATTATTAGTACTCTATGTGGTATATAAGTGTATGTAAAGATCGTCAGAATCCAATTCCGAACACTTTGATTTTTCCCGGAAATCCACAAGATACGGAGAGAATTGAGTATAAGGTAACAGGATAAAAAGGATTTAAATTAAAGGATTATAATAGAGGATCATAAAAAGGAATATAATGTATTGAGAAAGGTTAAGGGAACCTAAGTAATAAGATCCCGGGTATGATCCTTCAAACGATAAACGAGAACGAAAGTTAAGCGAACTGTATAACAGATCAGCGGTCATTAGTCAAACGATTAGGAAGTTAATCAAAGGGATTAGTGGGAATGATGTCATCCAACCAATAGAAAGAGGACAAGGAAGGGAGGATGACATCATGAGGATGACACAAGCATGACAAGGGAAGGAAGAAGGTGTGGTTGAATGAGAACCACACAAATTCAAGGGCAAGAAGGTAATTGACTAAAGCAAATACAAAAACCTAGCAACCAAGCAAAACAAATCACAAAACACCAAATCCTCCATTTCTTCATGAAGCTCTCGGCTTCTTTCTTAAGAAATGGGAAGTCCAAGCTCCTCCACTTACTATTTAGCAAGGTAATTATCTAAGCTTCCCCATGGATAGTTACATACTTCCTATAAGTTTAAGCTTCTAATTCCAAGCCAATCTTTTTCTATAAATCATGAAAGAAGATGGTGAATAGTGTTTTCAAGAACTAAAATTTGTGTTCTTGAAGTTTTGTTTAGATTAAGCTTGGATAAGGGCTTTAAAGGTGATTCCAAGCCATTCTCTTGATTCTCCACTCTCCAAGGAAGGTATAAACTACAAACCCTAGCTTTAGTTTTGAGTAATTAGGATTGAATGTGTTTGATATAGCATATGTGAAGCATGATGCTTGATTGGTTGAAGTTTGGTTGGGTTTGTAGAGATTAGTTGGTTTTGTTGCATTGTTGGAGTTGTAAATCTTGGTAATTAGTTAAAGAACCTAAGTAAAGCTTTTAGTTCATGTGAGGAATAAGTATAAATGGTTAATGTGGATTTGTTGGGGCTGTTATGATGTGGTTTGGAGGAATATTGGTTGTATGATTGAATTGGGGTTGATTTGTGGTTGGTATTGAATGGTTTAAAATTTGGGAAATCGCGTAAACATAGCCGTCGTAACGTCCGATTTTCTGTAGACTGTTTTTGTGCATAACATTAGGACCCGAGAACCCCCTGCTAGATTATGACCACTGCCATGTTTAGATAGCTCATGTTACGAGCTTCGTTTTGATATGTAGTTCGTTCGATTCCGATGCACGGTTTAGGAGAAACGACCGTTTCAAGTAACGGCGTTTCGCGAACGAAACTTTTCCCCTCACCTTACTTTGAAACATAGGTTAAAGACCAAAAAGGGTTAATTAATGTATGAAACATTTATGGTAAGTGTGTTAGGCAGTTGGTAAGACACTCGCGAAGGAATCGCTTTAAAACTCGTAAAGGTTAAATTATTAAAAATGGTGGAGCCGAGGGTACCCGAGTGACTTAAGCGAATCAGTGAGCGCAAAACAAGCGTTAGAGTCTAAGTTAGTTAAAGTATAGATTTACAAGTGACTTTGGTTTAATTCCAAATTACTTGTTGCTTATAGGTTACCAGACTCGTCTCGAGCCATTCGTAACCCCCAGTCGCTCAGGGAAGTTTTTTACCCGTTATACTGTTGTTGTGATGTAAATATATGTATATGCATTATCTTGTGATATTGCATGATTGTTATTAGCAAATTTTGCGATATATTGGAGCATGCTGATATGGTATATATGCATGTCTGTTTCGTAATCTGGTTATCTATCTGTTGATTTCAATGCTTATAGTTGCATAATACCTATGCTAGAGAATAGCGGTAACTTGCATATACCCTTAGTATAGGGACCCAAAAGGTGAAAATATTTTCTAAAAACCGGGAGTCGAGGATCCCGAGTAATCTTGTATATATGGATATGGATATATATATATATATATATATTTATTTATTTATATATATATATATGGTTATAGTTTTCCAAACTATTAATCGAATAAGGTTTATTCGATAACTTTAGCTTTATTTTATTATTGAATATTATTTTGAATATTCATTCGAGGGCTTATGACTCTTTTATATTATTTATTGAATATTATTTGAATATTCATTCGAAGGCTTATGACTCAGTTTATATTATTTAATGAATATTATTTGAATATTCATTTGAGGATCTATGACTCCGATTATTTGCTGAAATATATTCTTTATTTTATTAAAGAATAAGGTGTTAATAATCAAACTTATTTTCGATTATTCAAATAAAGATAATACTTTCATATAAGTATATCTTTGGTTATTTAATACTCGTTTCAAGTATAAGTTTTAATACTTCTACTTCAATTATTTTTATAAAGATTATTCTTTATGGGAATATTATTTAAATAATAATATTCAGTCATTTTCTAAATATTCTGGGGACTGATTTACTTCATTAAATCAGCTTTACTCCAAACACTCTTTAAAGTGTTTTCGAGTCTTCAAAATGATTTTTAAAGTCAGAGCGGATCCCAAAACTCATTTTTATATTTAAGATCTTCCTTTTTAAGGGGATTTAAATACTCGCTCAAAACCTGGGGAATCCGGCTCTGTGGTGTATTTTATATTCGCAACGAGGTTGCAGTTTTGGTAAATGAATTGATTACTTGCCCAACGTTCGGGAAGTAAGCCCATCTAATTGAGTCGGCATAAGCGACAGGCCGGGGTACGGTCTATGAATGTGTAAGTGGCTGGGTGGCAGTCCATCAACGCGTGAGGGGCCGGGTAACGGTCTAGCGCGAGGTCCTAATGCGGCCAGGGTGATGACCGGTGAGGAATTCATCCATCTACAGTAGAAAAGGTTACTTATTGGTATCTTTGCCTGATCAGCAAGATATCTGGTTTATGCCAAAATTCTTTTCCTTTCCAAAATTCATTGGATGTTTCAAACTCTGTTCATACTTTATATAACAGAGGTTCCAGGAAATGTTTAAAGAGATATATATGTGGATATATATGTATCGGGACTAAATAAAGTATCTCGTAACTTTATTTCATTCAATAATATTTCAAAGATTGAATCTATTCAAATCTTGTCTTGTAGTCTCATCTATGTGATGAACTTTTGAAACTGGTTATAACTTGAACGGTGGTAGTTCAAGTAGTATTGGGAAAGATATAAGTATATTGGGGTATTTGGTAACCTCATCTTTTAAACTTATATCTAATTAATAATTGTCTTATGAATGACAAAGATTTTCAGAAAAACGTTGAAACAAGGTTAGATATATGAGATCACCTTGCAACGATATTTTTTTTATACAGTTATACACTGGGACTTTGTGTATATTATGCATGGGAGAGGACTTCCAATATTTTGAAAAGTATATATGTATATATACTGAATATTTTGCGACTTCATCGCATTAAGATATCAAACTTGGTTCATTTCTTTTGACCAAGACTTTCATGACTATTATGAGTAGGCTCATATACTATTAATCATTATACATATTATTTTGGTGGGCTTGCTGCTCACCCTTGCTTTATTTCTTCATCACACAACAACAGTTAGGAAAGATGGCCAGACTCCAGCAGACCCAGCGCAAGCGCGTGGGAAGCGTCCCGCGTCTTCCCGTTGATGTTGTAGCTGCTATAGCTGCAGAGGTAGATCTATTGTAGATCAGACCATCTACTTTTGAGAATCAATTATGTATAATTATAACTTGTGGCAGATAATGGCAATTAACTGTAAATTTATCAAGTAATCATTTTGGGTTGTAATAACTTTTAAATTGTGGATTCAAAGACTTGTACTTATTTAAATTTCATCTCTGAGACTATAACGGGTTGTGGTGTGTGTTAGTGTGGGGTCACAGCATAAGGTTATTTAGTATTAATTAAGTGAAGTGATATTGTGGAAAGAAAGACCGTGACGACCCGGATCCCCGACCCCGGATCTGGGGGTGTTACAGAAATGGTATCAGAGCTAAGCGTTATAAACCTCAGAGATGATGGGACGTTAAGATAATAAGTTCACTAAGATAATAAGAACTCTTGCCAAGTTCATAGTCGGGCTACCTAACGTAGTACTGACAGTTAAAACCCTTATGGGAACCCTTATAAATATCATGATAGGAGCGTAGTTCGTTATCGTATATGGTAGCGGGACTCCGAACCCTGAGGTTGAGGAGCAACAGCGCGATGATGTTTTATTACTAATTGGAGATCGGATTGTGGGTCCGATAGAGTGTCCTAATGCAGGACCGGATGATGTTGATATTGAGGATGTAGCGGTTGAGGATGTTGTCCTAGAAGGGATAGTTGTTGAGGAGGATCCCATAGAGGATCCTGACAAGATTGGATAAAGGACCACTGATGAATTGATGACCATGGTTAGGTCGACTACCAGAGGTAGGATTGGCCGGTCACTACCGGAGGTTCGTTCAAGTTTGTAAAGATAGTAACCCCTTTAACGCGGCTTACTCGTAAGACTGAGAAGTTCGAATGGACAGAGAAATGAGAGAACAGCTTTTAAGAACTGAAGCAAAGGTTGGTGACGGCCCCTATGCTGGCATTGCCGGATGGAAAAAGGAGATTTTGTGATTTGTAAGTGACGCTTCGCATAAGGAATTAGGGTGCTTCTTAGCACAGCAAGATAATCGCGTCTGCGTCAAGACAATTAAGGTAATATGAAATTCGATATCCCCGCCCATGAGCTTAGGCTCATGGCAATAGTTTTACCCTAAAGATTGGAGGCACTACTTGTATGGAGAGAAGTGCGAGAATTACCTAAGCCATAAGTGCTCTAGTACATTCTTACATAGAAAGAGCTCAACATACGCCAGAGGAGGCGGTTAGAGCTAATCAAGAATTATGATTGGGAGATTCTTTATCATTCGGGGAAAGCCAATGTGGTGGCTGATGCCCTTAGTAAAAAGGAGAGACTCAAGATGATAATGTCTTTGGGAGAGTTTATAAGAGATTTTGAGAAAATGGAAATAGTAGTGAAGGTAACCGGAGCCGGTACCGAAAAGCTGTTTGAGATAGCAATACAGCCCGAATTATTGGAAAAGATCATATTGTGCCAGAAAAAGTTATGAATGAAGGCAGAGAGCCAACAAATAGATAAGAGGTTAATACCGAGAAAGATGAGAAGGGAATAATGAGGTATTCCTACAGAATTTGGGTTCCAAATGTTCAAGAGCTTAAAGATGAGATCTTAGATGAAAGATAGTTTGAGGAATAAGATTTAGAGCAAACCCTGAACGTGATAGTCAGGAAGGTCGCCATCAAGATAGAAGGAACCCATGACATAATGGAGTGGAAAATGAGGATTTTAAATTAAAAGATGACCCCAATTATGGGGAGTAGGATGAAACATTTCATACTAAGGAAACAGAAAGTTAAGTAAGGAAAGGAGACCCGAGACGGTACTCCTATACGGCAATTCATGGACCTGTCTAGACAGAACTTAGACCCAACCACCACCTTGAGGAAACAATGTGATAGGAAATTCTTTCAGGACCTTTAAGTCTCTAAGCTCTCAGAGTTCCAAGGAACAGGTTGACCTAGTCGAGGCAAGAGCCTGGCTAAAGGAAATAGAGGAATCATTTGAGATTCTGAATGATTGACGAACCACAAAAGACTGTTTTTGTCACTTACCCTCCTAAGAGAGAGACCACCCGCTGGTGAAAGACCAAGAAAGGCACGGAGCCAGAGGTTAGAATAAACTAATTTAAGTTCAGTCAATTGTTTTCGGGAAAGTAATTCCCAAAGATAAGGAGATAGTGTAAAAGCTTTGGAGCTAGAACAAAAGTGGATGAGTATGATGAATTATGAATCTAAGTTGTTAAAGTTATCAAGATTCGTTCTGAGGACACGAATCCAGAATGACGGGATGTTTGGAATCAATACTTATGTTGTGATTGGTTTGTGAAATAATGATAAGAGAAAGGAAAATAAAAAGAAACTAAATTGAAAGGAATATAAAGGCAATAGAGTTTGAGGTATGATAAGGGAGTTGGGTATAAGGAAACCCTAAAGACTCGTAGTAATAGAAATAGAAAAGTATGTAATCGTCAGGATGAGGGTGATTCACCATGAGTTAAAATTGCTGGGTGAAGGCATAAGAGATACATATATTTTATCCCCTGTAAGTTGGGAGGATTTGAGGAAAACTTGAGATAGTTCGAAGGATAAATATTGAGACACGGATAGACTGAGGAGACAAGAAAGTAAGAAATCAGGAAAAAAATTGGATGAAGGAAGTGACCTTTAATAATGTGAAATGTAAGACCGGTGGCTCGATACCCAGAAAGGGAGACGCCAGGTATGAGGGATATCCCAACATTGAGATGACTGTTGAGATAAACAACAAAAGTAAATAAGGAATTGTTAAGAAGAGGTTCACGTTGAACATGACCAATATCTTCCAGAACATCCATGTTATCATTACCAAATCAGGAAAGAAAAGCGGATGACCGTTGTTATCTTTTGGAGGCCATATGGATTGACCTCAATTTGAATAAGGATGCTATTAGGAAGTTAGGTATAGACTATCGAGGTGGGAATGATGAATAAGATAATTTATCAAGGATATATGACTTAATTTATCCATGAAAGGATGCATGTACCTTTTAAAGGTGGAATTAAGGATAGAACATCGGTAACTTAAAACGAATCCTAGGGGAATGCATAAAGGTTGGCATTTCACCCTTAATAGGGATAGTATGAGTTTTGACAGTATGAATTGGAAAGGATTAAGGTAACAATAACCTTTAAGAATTAGTGGAGAAATTTTTCAGATGTATATAGGCAATGGTTCTAGTAATAGTGAATGGTATTTTGATATGCCCTGTATCTAGGGAATACAGGAGGAACGATTGAAGGATAACCTTAGAGGTTTTATAAGGAAAAAGGTAATATTCAAAATTCTCAAGAATAGAAATGTGGATAAAGGAAATATGACGTAATTATAATGATGCCAAGTGGGGCACGTGTTAAACCACGAGAAAGTATGGATCGAACCAGTAATGGTCGAAATTGTTCAGGGCAATTAGGACTTAAGATAAAAAAAAAATGTTCTAAGTATGATTGAGAGTCAGTCTTGACAGTGATTAGCCTCTAAAGAATGAGGCAATAACTTATGGAAAAATGGTGATTTTTTTTTACTTATCAGATTTTAAGGAAAACATCTTCACTCAAGCAGTGATCGGAAATAGGGTAGAAAATTTGTGAAAGTGGTTAATGTGACATTGACTGTAAGGAAATTTTACTATCAGGAAAGGCCAAAGAGGTGGCCGACACTTTAAAGGTAAGAGGATAATTATAGGCGCTCGTGCGAGAGGAATACAGTGATGATGGTTAAAGCTGTGAAGGTTGTATTATGGTTTGGAAGATTGACATTCCTTCTGATGACTGTGCAATACCCGACCGTAATAGTAGTTGGTAAAGGTTTAATTCACGTAATCGCCATGAACGGGCTATCTATCTTAGGAGGTCCTATCTTGAGATAAGCCAGGACCATGTTTCAAAAAAAAAAGACTAAACAAACCTTTGAGTTAAGTCTTCTATTAAAGGCATATGATTAAGAATGGTATTAACCTGCTATCGTTGCTTTGATTGAAACTCTTCTGCACTTTTATCTGCTTCATGTCATGAAGGTACGTCAGAGTTTGAAGTGTTCTTCATGAATTGTGATTGGTGGTTATGTTAACTCCTTAGGAGAATTAGATACGAGATGTATGGACTCCGTATGGTTAGTTATTAAGATTTCATGGAAAATGAATGACTACAGTGGGTCAGTGGTGGACCATAGTAAGGCAGCAAAGATTCTGCGAGTAGTGAGCTGATTACAACCATGAGAGTTGTATTGGAATGGGTGTTGAGATTGAGTACCACTAATCGGGTCGTGGTAGTGTATAAGTTATCATTGATAGACTAATTAAGTAGAGTATCTACATAGTGAATTATTATTCTTTCTTATCAATAGAGAGTCGTATTATTATACGAGGAAGGTTGCGGTGCAAGCATAGAATTCAAGTAACGATGATGTCTAGAATGAGATCCCAGATTCGATTTTCGATGTCGAGGGAGTTTCAAAGGTAATTGTGTATAAGCTCGAGGAAGAGCATGGGTCCATAGAATGATGGACGGGATAGCGAAAATATTTAGGCACGTGAAATGCGATGCTATAATACTTGATGTTGATATAAATACATATATGTTTTGTTCTTCTATGACAAACCTCTATAGTTCAGAGGTAGATTCCAAGCCAGATATTTTATGGAAATAAATTTTTTTATGAATATACAATTCTCTTCAATTTGTTCTTTTCTCTTCTTTTCATTTCATGTAAGCTGAGAAGAACAACCCTTCCAGAAGGGGAGGTATTGCCGAATGACTATCTATCTGTGTGATAGAAGCCGAGTAGGATACCAGCTATTGTTTAATTGCTTGTCAAGTACTAAAGGCTGGCCACCTTCTGTACTAACTATGCGATATAACAAGTGTTCATGATCATAGTGATCTCTCAACAAATTCCTTTACTTCTACATGATTAATCAAACTTTGGAAAATAGAAACAACTGACAAAGGAGTAATAAAGTGGTGGTAGTATGCGGAATGGGAACACATTCGTGATACTAAGGTTGACGTGGTTATTAAAAGGTTATAGAACGCTAGCGAGCAAAAGTATAACCAGTATAATATTAGGAACGAAAGGTGATAGCGATTACGAACTGGAAAAGAATGGGTATTGAGAAGCAAAAGTTCTAATGCTAAAAGCTATAATGAGAGTCTGTGCAATAGACTTGAAAGAATTTGGAATGATCATTTAACGCAGATTAAGTTATCTTACGACAATAGATCATATGTCAGTATTGAGGTATCGCCTTATGAGATCCTTGAGGGAAGACAATGTCGATCTCCCTTATGTTAGGATGAAGTTGTAGAGCGCAAGATGCTCAGACCCGCAGTAGTCCAAAGGACCAAGGATATGATAGATCTAATCATAGGACGGCTGGTAGTAGCCCAAGATGGTCATGATAAGTATGTTGATTTGACACGAAAGGATAAAAAGTATGAAATAGGGGACCTAGTAATGTTATAGGTATCCCTTGGAAAGGATTGATGAGGTTCGGAAAGAAAGGAAAGCTAAGTCTACAATTTGTTGGACCCTTGGATATATTAAGACGTTTGGGAAGTTAGCATATGAGCTAGCCCTAACCCCGAACATGTAGCAGGTCGTAACGTGTTTCACGTATCAATGTTAAGGAAGTGTAATTCAGATGCCAGACAAATAGAGGCATATGAGCGCATAGATATGCAACCCGACGTAACCTATATGGAGCAACCAGGAAGGGTTATAGAGTGAAAAGGAACAAGTGCTTAGGAGAAGGATTATCAAACTAGGCAGAGTTTGGTGGTAGAACCACAATGTGGGAAAATTGACTCGAGAGTTAGAAAGTGTAATGCTAAGAAAGTATCCCCATTTGTTTTCTATCTGATTCCGGGACGGAATCCTTTTAAGGAGGGGAGACTGTAATAACCCCAATTTTTGAGAAATTTTGAAACCCTTATGAATAGTGTTTTTGCTGAACGAGAAAACTTTTCATTCCACGCTATGTAGGGGTTCTGTTATTGATCTTATGGGATATTATTAGTACTCTATGTGGTATATAAGTATATGTAAAGATCGTCAGAATCCAATTCCGAACACTTTGATTTTTCCCGGAAATCCACAAGATACGGAGAGAATTGAGTATAAGGTAACAGGATAAAAAGGATTTAAATTAAAGGATTATAATAGAGGATCATAAAAAGGAATATAATGTATTGAGAAAGGTTAAGGGAACCTAAGTAATAAGATCCCGGGTATGATCCTTCAAACGATAAACGAGAACGAAAGTTAAGCGAACTGTATAACAGATCAGCGGTCATTAGTCAAACGATTAGGAAGTTAATCAAAGGGATTAGTGGGAATGATGTCATCCAACCAATAGAAAGAGGACAAGGAAGGGAGGATGACATCATGAGGATGACACAAGCATGACAAGGGAAGGAAGAAGGTGTGGTTGAATGAGAACCACACAAATTCAAGGGCAAGAAGGTAATTGACTAAAGCAAATACAAAAACCTAGCAACCAAGCAAAACAAATCACAAAACACCAAATCCTCCATTTCTTCATGAAGCTCTCGGCTTCTTTCTTAAGAAATGGGAAGTCCAAGCTCCTCCACTTACTATTTAGCAAGGTAATTATCTAAGCTTCCCCATGGATAGTTACATACTTCCTATAAGTTTAAGCTTCTAATTCCAAGCCAATCTTTTTCTATAAATCATGAAAGAAGATGGTGAATAGTGTTTTCAAGAACTAAAATTTGTGTTCTTGAAGTTTTGTTTAGATTAAGCTTGGATAAGGGCTTTAAAGGTGATTCCAAGCCATTCTCTTGATTCTCCACTCTCCAAGGAAGGTATAAACTACAAACCCTAGCTTTAGTTTTGAGTAATTAGGATTGAATGTGTTTGATATAGCATATGTGAAGCATAATGCTTGATTGGTTGAAGTTAGGTTGAGTTTGTAGAGATTAGTTGGTTTTGTTGCATTGTTGGAGTTGTAAATCTTGGTAATTAGTTAAAGAACCTAAGTAAAGCTTTTAGTTCATGTGAGGAATAAGTATAAATGGTTAATGTGGATTTGTTGGGGCTGTTATGATGTGGTTTGGAGGAATATTGGTTGTATGATTGAATTGGGGTTGATTTGTGGTTGGTATTGAATGGTTTAAAATTTGGGAAATCGCGTAAACATAGCCGTCGTAACGTCCGATTTTCTGTAGACTGTTTTTGTGCATAACATTAGGACCCGAGAACCCCCTGCTAGATTATGACCACTGCCATGTTTAGATAGCTCATGTTACGAGCTTCATTTTGATATGTAGTTCGTTCGATTCCGATGCACGGTTTAGGAGAAACGACCGTTTCAAGTAACGGCGTTTCGCGAACGAAACTTTTCCCCTCACCTTACTTTGAAACATAGGTTAAAGACCAAAAAGGGTTAATTAATGTATGAAACATTTATGGTAAGTGTGTTAGGCAGTTGGTAAGACACTCGCGAAGGAATCGCTTTAAAACTCGTAAAGGTTAAATTATTAAAAATGGTGGAGCCGAGGGTACCCGAGTGACTTAAGCGAATCAGTGAGCGCAAAACAAGCGTTAGAGTCTAAGTTAGTTAAAGTATAGATTTACAAGTGACTTTGGTTTAATTCCAACTTACTTGTTGCTTATAGGTTACCAGACTCGTCTCGAGCCATTCGTAACCCCCAGTCGCTCAGGCAAGTTTTCTACCCGTTATACTGTTGTTGTGATGTAAATATATGTATATGCATTATCTTGTGATATTGCATGATTGTTATTAGCAAATTTTGCGATATATTGGAGCATGCTGATATGGTATATATGCATGTCTGTTTCGTAATCTGGTTATCTATCTGTTGATTTCAATGCTTATAGTTGCATAATACCTATGCTAGAGAATAGCGGTAACTTGCATATACCCTTAGTATAGGGACCCAAAAAGTGAAAATATTTTCTAAAAACCGGGAGTCGAGGATCCCGAGTAATCTTGTATATATGGATATGGATATATATATATATATATATTTTTATATATATATATATGGTTATAGTTTTCCAAACTATTAATCGAATAAGGTTTATTCGATAACTTTAGCTTTATTTTATTATTGAATATTATTTTGAATATTCATTCGAGGGCTTATGACTCTTTTATATTATTTATTGAATATTATTTGAATATTCATTCGAAGGCTTATGACTCAGTTTATATTATTTAATGAATATTATTTGAATATTCATTTGAGGATCTATGACTCCGATTATTTGCTGAAATATATTCTTTATTTTATTAAAGAATAAGGTGTTAATAATCAAACTTATTTTCGATTATTCAAATAAAGATAATACTTTCATATAAGTATATCTTTGGTTATTTAATACTCGGTTCAAGTATAAGTTTTAATACTTCTACTTCAATTATTTTTATAAAGATTATTCTTTATGGGAATATTATTTAAATAATAATATTCAGTCATTTTCTAAATATTCTGGGGACTGATTTACTTCATTAAATCAGCTTTACTCCAAACACTCTTTAAAGTGTTTTCGAGTCTTCAAAATGATTTTTAAAGTCAGAGCGGATCCCAAAACTCATTTTTATATTTAAGATCTTCCTTTTTAAGGGGATTTAAATACTCGCTCAAAACCTGGGGAATCCGGCTCTGTGGTGTATTTTATATTCGCAACGAGGTTGCAATTTTGGTAAATGAATTGATTACTTGCCCAACGTTCGGGAAGTAAGCCCATCTAATTGAGTCGACATAAGCGACAGGCCGGGGTACGGTCTATGAATGTGTAAGTGGCTGGGTGGCAGTCCATCAACGCGTGAGGGGCCGGGTAACGGTCTAGCGCGAGGTCCTAATGCGGCCAGGGTGATGACCGGTGAGGAATTCATCCATCTACAGTAGAAAAGGTTACTTATTGGTATCTTTGCCTGATCAGCAAGATATCTGGTTTATGCCAAAATTCTTTTCCTTTCCAAAATTCATTGGATGTTTCAAACTCTGTTCATACTTTATATAACAGAGGTTCCAGGAAATGTTTAAAGAGATATATATGTGGATATATATATATCGGGACTAAATAAAGTATCTCGTAACTTTATTTCATTCAATAATATTTCAAAGATTGAATCTATTCAAATCTTGTCTTGTAGTCTCATCTATGTGATGAACTTTTGAAACTGGTTATAACTTGAACGGTGGTAGTTCAAGTAGTATTGGGAAAGATATAAGTATATTGGGGTATTTGGTAACCTCATCTTTTAAACTTATATCTAATTAATAATTGTCTTATGAATGACAAAGATTTTCAGAAAAACGTTGAAACAAGGTTAGATATATGAGATCACCTTGCAACGATATTTTTTTATACAGTTATACACTGGGACTTTGTGTATATTATGCATGGGAGAGGACTTCCAATATTTTGAAAAGTATATATGTATATATACTGAATATTTTGCGACTTCATCGCATTAAGATATCAAACTTGGTTCATTTCTTTTGACCAAGACTTTCATGAGTATTATGAGTAGGCTCATATACTATTAATCATTATACATATTATTTTGGTGGGCTTGCTGCTCACCCTTGCTTTATTTCTTCATCACACAACAACAGTTAGGAAAGATGGCCAGACTCCAGAAGACCCAGCGCAAGCGCGTGGGAAGCGTCCCGCGTCTTCCCGTTGATGTTGTAGCTGCTATAGCTGCAGAGGTAGATCTATTGTAGATCAGACCATCTACTTTTGAGAATCAATTATGTATAATTATAACTTGTGGCAGATAATGGCAATTAACTGTAAATTTATCAAGTAATCATTTTGGGTTGTAATAACTTTTAAATTGTGGATTCAAAGACTTGTACTTATTTAAATTTCATCTCTGAGACTATAACGGGTTGTGGTGTGTGTTAGTGTGGGGTCACAGCATAAGGTTATTTATTATTAATTAAGTGAAGTGATATTGTGGAAAGAAAGACCGTGACGACCCGGATCCCCGACCCCGGATCTGGGGGTGTTACAGTCTACCCGCCCGATAATAATAGATAAGGATCATATCAAAATCAGATAACGTTTAAAAGACACGCTGACTCATTATCCACATAACACGTACACATAGGGCATGTAATAATATAACACATAATCACGTAATTCATGTAGCACATAAGTTGAATCGACAAAAGATAGGTCTTAATACGTTTAGAATTGAAATCAGGTCAAAAATAATATTTTATCGATCAATTATTGACCCAGAATGATCCATAAAATAAACATCCTTTAGATACAAAGGAATTTAGGTCTCAAAAATATTTTTAATAGAAGCAAAATATTTTTCTGAGTCTAGAGGCGTTCGTTTCGTATTAAACTAATGAACGGTTGATTTATTATGAATTTTTAAATATTTTTCGGAATTAAAATGGGTCTCCGAATCAAATTATAATTAAGTAACAGAGTTCGAATACTCGAATCTGTCTTTAAAATAATTTTGTAATAATTATCGAGCCTTGAAAATAATTTTAAATAATATTTAAAGCTAAAAATTATTTTTCGGAATTTTAAATCAAAAATAAATAATTAAATCTAATTAAATAATCCATTAAAATTAATTAATAACTAATGAAATTAATTAGTCAAATAATATTAAATTTAATTGACTAATTAAATAATTAATTATTAACTAAAATTAATTAATTAATTAATTTTGATTTATTTTGGAATTAAAAATAATTTTCGAAATAATTAAATAATGCATTTTGGAAATTAAAAACAATTTTTAAAAATGAAATTTGATTTAAAATAAAAAGAAAACCCATAAACACTTTTTAGAAATCCAATTAGGGAAAATGGGGATCAAAACCGGGTATATTTTTCAACCCAGGCGGGTCTTAACCGGGTCACCCAACCCGATCGGGTCGGGATGAACCCCGGCGGTCCCTGCCTAGTTTCCGGCGACGGCAAAAACGTAGGTCACCATCGATTTCCTTCGAAACAATCTCGTTTTGGGTGGGTTTCAACTCAGCACTCTCAGAAACGAAGCAATCCAACAACAATTATCACTGACGAGCATTAAATCGTCGATTCCGACGATCACCGCCTCCTCGCCGGTGAGCAATCAGGCGAAAACACGGGTTGCTTCGTTCCTACACCAAACTTAATGTTCTATATATGAAATTAAAGCTAGAATTCATACAAATGTAACCTAGTAAACTATATCAACGAACAATTCAAGAATACTTCAGAAAATCAAATCGAAAAATATATAAACCCAGGAACTCGGGTTGATACTTCCAGGAATCGTTTGGTTCAACTAAATATGGGAATCGATTGCAAATGATAAGATACAACTATCCCAATCATCAATTTCATCCAATAACCCCAGAATCAAAATCCCCCAATTTTCAATTAAGAACATTCAACCCAAGAACTCTAATTTTAATTTTCGAAAATCAAACACCCGTTTCTATATGATGTGAAACTCAAAATCAAACATATAATATACCAAAAGGATCAGAAAATTATTGTATACACGATGGAATCATCAAATCATATCAAAAACATCAAGAACAAAAATTCATAATTTAATCCATAATAAATTCGAAGTAAAATAATTAACTCAGAAAAATACCTTGATTTCTGGGCAAAAAAAAATAGTTGATTCAGAAAGAAGATTTCGAGAGCTTCGTTTTGATATATTACACGCCTAAATCGGAGTTCGATAACGCCTTCGTTCGTGCGTTTGATTTTCCAAGAACGCATCGTTTTTAGGGTTTTTCTCTGTAATTACTATATTTTTACTGGTTATAAATGAATAAAAGAATAAAATGAAATAAGAAATATGCTATTTATATTTACGGAATATTGGTTCGCTCTGGTTCGTTTTGGATCATTAAATTAGTTGCTTAGTCACTAAGTAACTACAATAACGATCCGATTTGATATCAGTTTTGGATAATTATCCCAACCGGGCTTTTTATAAAACACCTTATACGGAAATAATGTAATAATATCCCGTCTTTCGAGAATACGGGTTTTGTTGATTCACCGAAATGATTATCGTATCGAAAATTTTGCGCCGCGCCGCGCACGGGTCAAACCGTAATCCGGATCGAAAAAGTCAAAACACGGAAAATGTCCGGAATTACCGGATTAGGTTAGAAAGGAGTTTTCGGAAGAGTTTCGGGTTGTAAAAACGTAAAAATGATTGAAGTCGAACGATTCCCGGCTTTATAAAATAATTTTATAATTATTCTGAAAGTAATTAATAAATTCATAAATCATTATAAAATCATATAACACTCCATAAATTACCAGAAAATACCTTAATTATCTATATTTTATTCTGGTCATATTAAAATTAACATACTTACATTTTATTATATACAAACATCCAAATATTATTATCAATCATCAGATAGTTCACCAAAAATTCATATAATATTCACATAATAATCATATATTGATACAAATAATTACACAATATTTCCTGAATGTTACATTCTTCTCCCCTTAAAAGGATTCTGTCCTCAGAATCACGCTAAGGAATAATATTGATACTTTTCAACTTTAACACTTTCATTTTCTAAGATTAATCTCTCAATCTTAAATTTTTTTATAACTTTAACGTATAATATCAATCATTCCCTTAATAGCCTCTCGCTAACATCATATTCTATTTGTTGCTTGTATAACTCAATTCAAATCTCCATCTTTTATATATAACGGAGCTAACTTACTCTTTTTGGATATATACATATAAATGCCTTATAAATTCGCTATACGGGTAGCGGTGAAGCCAACTCACTTCTATTTATCCGGCCTATTTTACTATCTAGGAGGGACCAGCATAACACATCTTAATTCTCTTTTTTTTTCTAATTCTAGTAACTCGTGCTTATGTGCGTTTCCAATTGTTACTCAGTGTTAAACCTCGTCCTCATATGTTTCTTTGTTCAAATAACCTAATTTGTAGTCGCTTCCCATCGCATTCGAGGCTCTTTAACCGTTCCTGTAATCTTCTTCTTCTTTGTAAATGATGCACTGAGACCAGGGCGTATTTACTTTCTATCGTTGACTATGATATTTTTCAAGTATCTTTCCTATAATTCCTCGGGTCTCATTACGTTAATCACAACTCAACGGTCTGTCACCGACATTAAATCTGTCAATTACTCACGTAACCCGAATCAACCTTCATTTTGTACGTAGGGAGCTAAATTACCTTTCTTAGTCATATACATTTGAACATCTTATGAACTTGTTATGCCTGTAACAACAGGGTCAACCCATTCGTAATCGTTCTATCTATCTCATTGTCTCGATGGACTAACTTAATTTATACTAATCTGCTTCTCTTTCTAATTTTAATAATTTGGGCTCATGCACCTTCCATTTCCCTCACTGTTTTACTTTACTTCTCGCGTCTCCTTCTGTTTGGTCAGTCTGGCCTATAATCATTTTCAATCGTATTCAAGAACCTTTAGCTGGTCTCTTGTACTTTCCATCCGTGTGCGCCCGATATACTGAGCTCATGGCGTCTGATGCTTCAAAATATTCTAAACCTATTCAAAACAAAAAAATTAAAAGAGAATCTCGACATTTGCATTTAACTCATCACTTTGTAGTATTTTTCAATTTCTTTTTAATCACTAATGTAACACCCCCAGATCCGGGGTCGGGGATCCGGGTCGTCACGGTCTTTCTTTCCACAATATCACTTCACTTAATTAATAATAAATAACCTTATGCTGTGACCCCACACTAACACACACCACAACCCGTTATAGTCTCAGAGATGAAATTTAAATAAGTACAAGTCTTTGAATCCATAATTTAAAAGTTATTACAACCCAAAATGATTACTTGATAAATTTACAGTTAATTGCCATTATCTGCCACAAGTTATAATTATACATAATTGATTCTCAAAAGTAGATGGTCTGATCTACAATAGATCTACCTCTGCAGCTATAGCAGCTACAACATCAACGGGAAGACGCGAGACGCTTCCCACGCGCTTGCGCTGGGTCTGCTGGAGTTTGGCCATCTTTCCTAACTGTTGTTGTGTGATGAAGAAATAAAGCAAGGGTGAGCAGCAAGCCCACCAAAATAATATGTATAAAGATTAACAATATATGAGCCTTCTCATAGCACTCATGAAAGTCTTGGTCAAAAGAAATGAACCAAGTTGATATCTTAATGCGATGAAGTCGCAAAATATTCAGTATATATATATATACATATATACTTTTCAAAATATGGGAAGTCCTCTTCCATGCATAATATACACAAAGTCCCAGTGTATAACTGTATAAAAAATATCTAACCTTGTCTCAACGTTTTTCTGAAAATCTTTGTCATTCATAAGACAATTATTAATTAGATATAAGTTTAAAAGATGAGGTTACCAAATACCCCAATATACTTATATCTTTCCCAATACTACTTGAACTACCACCGTTCAAGTTATAATCAGTTTCAAAAGTTCATCACATAGATGAGACTACAAGACAAGATTTGAATAGATTCAATTTTTGAAATATTATTGAATGAAATAAAGTTACGAGATACTTTATTTAGTCCCGATATATATATATCCACATATATATATATATCTCTTAAACATTTCCTGGAACCTCTGTTATGTAAAGTATGAACAGAGTTTGAAACATCCAATGAATTTTGGAAAGGAAAAGAATTTTGGCATAAACCAGATATCTTGCTGATCAGGCAAAGATACCAATAAGTAATCTTTTCTACTAGTAGATGGATGAATCCCCCACCGGTCATCACCCTGGCCTCATAAGGACCTTGTGTTGGACCGCCACCCGGCCTCTTACGCGTTGATGGACTGCCACCCAGCCACTTACACAATAATAGACCGTACCCCAGCCTGTCGCTTATGCCGACTCAATTAGATGGGCTTACTTCCCGAACATTGGGCAAGTAATCAATTCATTTACCAAAACTGCAACCTCGTTGCGAATATAAAATACACCACAGAGCCGGATTCCCCAGGTTTTGAGCGAGTATTTAAATCCCCTTAAAAAAAGGAAGATCTTAAATATAAAAATGAGTTTTGGGATCCGCTCTAACTTTAAAAATCATTTTGAAGACTCGAAAACACTTTATAGAGTGTTTGGAGTAAAGCTGATTTAATGAAGTAAATCAGTCCCCAGAATATTTAGAAAATGACTGAATATTATTATTTAAATAATATTCCCATAAAGAATAATCTTTATAAAAATAATTGAAGTAGAAGTATTAAAACTTATACTTGAAACGAGTATTAAATAATCAAAGATATACTTATATGAAACTATTATCTTTATTTGAATAATCGAAAATAAGTTTGATTATTGACACCTTATTCTTTAATAAAATAAAGAATATACCTCAGCAAATAATCGGAGTCATAGATCCTCAAATGAATATTCAAATAATATTCATTAAATAATATAAACTGAGTCATAAGCCTTCGAATGAATATTCAAATAATATTCAAATAAATAATATAAAAGGAGTCATAAGTCCTCGAATGAATATTCAAATAATATTCAATAAATAATATAAAAGGAGTCATAAGTCCTCGAATGAATATTCAAATAATATTCAATAAATAAATAAAAGGAGTCATACGCCTTCGAATAATATTCGAAATAATATTCAATAATAAAATAAAGTTAAAGTAATCGAATAAACCTTATTCGATTAATAGTTTTGAAAACTATGACCATATATATATAAGTATACATATATATATATATCCACATATACAAAATCTACTCGGGATCCTCGACTCCCGGTTTTAGAAAATATTTCCACCTTTGGGTCCCTATACTAAGGGTATACGCAAATACCGCTTATCTCTAGCATAGGTATTATGCAACTGAATCAACAGATATATGTGGAAAGAATACAAAACAGGCATGCATATATATATACCATAGTAGCATGCTTCAATATATTGCAACATTTGCTAATTAACCAACATGCATCTATCACAAGATAATGCAAATACATATATTCATCACAACAACAGTTATAACGGGTAGAAAACTTGCCTGAGCGACTTGGGGTGATTAAAAGGCTCGGGATGAGTCTGGTAACCTATAAACAACAAGTAAGTTGGAATTAAACCAAAATCACTTGTAAATCTATACTTTAACTAACTTAGACTCTAACGCTTGTTTTGCGCTCACTGATTCGCTTAAGTCACTCGGGTACCCTCGGCTCCACCATTTTTAATAATTTAACCTTTACGAGTTTTAAGGCGATTCCTTCGCGAGTGTCTTACCAACTGCCTAACACACTTACCATAAATGTTTCATACATTAATTAACCCTTTTTGGTCTTTAACCTATGTTTCAAAGTAAGGCGAGGGGAAAAGTTTCGTTCGCGAAATGCCGTTACTTGAAACGGTCGTTTCTCCTAAACCGTGCATCGGAATCGAACGAACTACATATCAAAACGAAGCTCGTAACATGAGCTATCTAAACATGGCAGTGGTCATAAACTAGCAGGGGGTTCTCGGGTCCTAATGCTATGCACAAAAACAGTCCAAAGAAAATCGGACGTTACGACGGCTATGTTTACGCGATTTCCCAATTTTAAACCATTCAAAACCAACCACAAACCAACCTCAAATCCAACATACAACCAACATCCATCCTTATCACATCATAACAATCCCAACCAATTCAATTTAATCATTCATACTTATGCCTAAACTTAATTTTAATCATACTTAAGTTCTTTTAAATCAAAACCACAACATTTACCATTCCATTTCACTACCATTCCAAATCCCAAACTCTAAATCACAACAACAAGCTACAATATCATCCTACTAATCAAAATCATCTTATAATATATAGGAACCTAGGGTTTGGAGATGGTATACCTTCCTTGAAGTGGTGGGAGGAGCTAGGAAGCCTTAAGAAGCTTTGAGAAGTCTTAAGAATGCTTGGATCTTCAAGAAAACAAGAAAAAACTTCAAGTTAAAAACTTGAAAACACTATTAATAGTCTTCTTCTTTGAATAAATGAAGAAGATTGAGAAGGAATTGATGGCTTAAACTCATGATATAGCCCTAACTAAGCAAGAAGATGATTAGGGAATTAACTCACCAATTTAGGAAGCTTGGATCTTTGATTTTGAATTTCTTGCTCTTTTGAATAGTAAAAACCGAGAGCAAAGATGAACCATGCCTTGGTTGCTTTTTGATTTTGATGAAAAATGATTTTGCTTGGCTTGGTTGGCTTGTTTTTGTGTTTGATTTAGTTAATTACCTTGTTGCCCTTGAATTTGTGTGGTTACAAAGCCACCACACCTCCTTCCCTTTTTGTCATGCCTATGTCACCTTGCACATGTCATAATGCTCCCACTTGTCCACACCTTGTGGTTTGATGATGTCACAATCCCTGGCTTCTTGTACAAGCTTGTCTCTTGGTCACTTATTTGTTTTACGGTTCGCTTATCTTTCGTTCTCGTTTATCGTTTGAGGGATCATACCCGGGATCTTATTACTTAGGTTCCCTTAACCTTTCTCAAATTATTATATTCCTTCTATGATCCTCTCTTATAATCCTTTAATTTAAATCTTTTTTTTTATCCTGTTACCTTATACTCAATTCTCTCCGTATCTAGTGGATTTCCGGGAAAAATCCAAGTGTTCGGAATTGGATTCTGACGATCTTTATATACACTTATATACCACATAGAGTACTAATAATATCCCATAAGATCAATAACAGAACCCCTACATAGCGTGGCATGAAAAGTTTTCTCGTTCAGCAAAAACACTATTCATAAGGGTTTCAAAATTTCTCCAAAATTGGGGTTATTACAGTCTCCCCTCCTTAAAAGGATTCCGTCCCGGAATCAGATAGAAAACAAATGGGGATACTTGCTTAGCATTACACTTTCTAACTCTCGAGTCAATTTTCCCACATTGTGGTTCTACCACCAAACTCTGCCTAGTTTGATAATCCTTCTCCTAAGCACTTGTTCCTTTTCACTCTATAACCCTTCCTGGTTGCTCCATATAGGTTACGTCGGGTTGCATATCTATGCGATCATATGCCTCTATTTATCTGGCATCTGAATTACACTTCCTTAACATTGATACGTGAAACACGTTACGACCTGCTACATGTTCGGGGTTAGGGCTAGCTCATATGCTAACTTCCCAAACGTCTTAATATATCCAAGGGTCCAACAAATTGTAGACTTAGCTTTCCTTTCTTTCCGAACCTCATCAATCCTTTCCAAGGGATACCTATATCATTACTAGGTCCCCTATTTCATACTCTTTATCCTTTCGTGTCAAATCAACATACTTATCATGTCCATCTTGGGCTACTACCAGCCGTCCTCTGATTAGATCTATCATATCCTTGGTCCTTTGGACTACTGCGGGTCCGAGCATCTTGCGCTCTACAACTTCATCCTAACGTAAGGGAGATCGACATTGTCTTCCCTCAAGGATCTCATAAGGCGATACCTTAATACTGACATATGATCTATTATCGTAAGATAACTTAATCCGCGTTAAGTGATCATTCCAATTTCTTTGAAGTCTATTGCACAGACTCTCATTATAGCTTTTAGCATTAGAGCTTTTGCTTCTCAATACCCATTCTTTTCCAGTTCGTAATCGCTACTACCTTCTGTTCCTAATATTATACTGGTTATACTTTTTCTCGTTAGCATTCTATAACCTTTTAATAACCACGTCAACCTTAGTATCACGAATGTGTTCCCATTCCGCATACTACCACCACTTTATTACTCCTTTTTCAGTTGTTTCTATTTTCCAAAATTTGATCAATCAAATAGAAGTAAAGGAATTTGTTGAGAGATCACTATGATCATGAACACTTGTTATATCACATAGTTAGTACAGAAGGTGGCCAGCCTTTAGTACTTGACAAGCAATTAAACAATAGCTGGTATCCTACTCGGCTTCTATCACACAGATAGATAGTCATTCGGCAATACCTCCCCTTTTGGAAGGGTTGTTCTTCTCAGCTTACATGAAATGAAAAGAAGAGAAAAGAACGAACTGAAGAGAATTGTATATATGAAAAAAATATACTGCCACAAAATATCTGGCTTGGAACCTACCTCTGAACTATAGAGTTTTGTCATAGAAGAACAAAACATATATGTATTTATATCAACATCAAGTATTATAGCATCGCATTTCACGTGCCTAAATATTTTCGCTATCCCGTCCATCATTCTATGGACCCATGCTCTTCCTCGAGCTTATACACAATTACCTTTGAAACTCCCTCGACATCGAAAATCGAATCTGGGATCTCATTCTAGACATCATCGTTACTTGAATTCTATGCTTGCACCGCAACCTTCCTCGTATAATAATACGACTCTCTATTGATAAGAAAGAATAATAATTCACTAGGTAGATACTCTACTTAATTAGTCCATCAATGATAACTTATACACTACCACGACCCGATTAGTGGTACTCAATCTCAACACCCATTCCAATACAACTCTCACGGTTGTAATCAGCTCATTACTCGCAGAATCATTGCTGCCTTACTATGGTCCACCACTGACCTACTGTAGTCATTCATTTTCCATGAAGTCTTAATAGCTAACCATACGGAGTCCATACATCTCGTATCAAATCCTTCTAAGGAGGTAACATAATCACCATTCCTGATTCATGAAGAACACTCCTGATCCTGACATACATACATGACATGAAGCAGATAAAATTTTCAGAAGAGTTTCGCTCAAAGCAACGATAGCAGGTTAATACCATTCTTAATCATATGCCTTCAATAGAAGACTTAACTCAAAGGTTTGTTTAGTCCTTTTTGAACTATGGTCCTGGCTTATCTCAAGATAGTATCTTCTGAGATAGATAGCCCGCTCATGGCGATTACACGAATTAAACCTTTACTAACTACTATTACGGTTGGGTATTGCACAGTCATCAGAAGGAATGTCAATCTTCCAAACCATAATACAACCTTCACAGTTTTAACCATCATCACTGTATTCCTCTGGCACAAGCGCCTATAATTATCCTTTTACCTTTAAAGTGTCGGCCACCTCTTTGGCCTTTCCTGATATTAAAATTTCCTTATAGTCAATGTCATTTTAACCACCTCCAAATAAATTTTCTACCTTATTTCCGATCACTACTTGAGTGAAGATGTTTTCCTTAAAATGAGATGGGAAAAAAAAATATCACCATTTTTCCATAAGTTATTGCCTCAGTCTTTAGAGGTTAATCACTGTCATGACTGACTATTAATTATACTTAGAGCATCTTCTATCTTAAGTCCTAATTGCCCTGAACAATTTCGACCATTACTGGTTCGATCCATACTTTCTCGTGGTTTAACACGTGCCCCACTTGGCAACATTATAATTATGTCATATTTCCTTTATCAACATTTTTATTCTTGAGAATTTCGAATATTTCCTTTCTCCTTGTAAAACCTCTAAGGTTATCCTTCAATCGTTCCTCCTATATTCCCTATATATAGGGCATATCAAAATACCATTTACTGATACTAGAACCATTGTCTATTTACTTCTGAAAAATTTCTCCACTGATCCTTAAAGGTTATTATTACCTTAATCCTTTCCAATTCATACTGTCAAAACTCATACTATCCCTATTAAGGGTGAAATGCCAACATTTATGCATTCCCCTAGGATTCATTTTAAGTTACCGATGTTCTATCCTTAATTCCACCTTTAAAAGGTACCTGCATCCTTCCACGAATAAATCAAGTCATATTTCCTTGATAGATTATCATATTCATCATTCCCACCTCGATAGTCTATACCTAACTTCATAATAGCATCTTTATTCAAATTGAGGTCAATTCATATGGCCTCCAAAAGATAACAACGGTTATCCGCTTGTCTTGCCTAATTTGGTAACGATAACAAGGATGTTCTGGAAGATATTGGTCGTGTTCAACGTGAACTTCTTCTTAATAATTCCTTATTTACTTTTGTTGTTTATCTCAACAGTCACCTCAATGTTGAGATATCTTTCATACCTGGCGTCTCCCTTTCTGGGTATCAAGCCACCGGTCTTACATTTCCCATTCTTGAAGGTCACTTCCTTCATCCAATTTTCTTAATTTTTTACTTTCTTGTCTCCTCAGTTTATCCGCGTCTCATTATTTATCCTTCGAATTACCTCAAGGTTTCCTCGAATCCTCCCAACTTAAAGGGGATAAAATATACATAACTCTTATGCCTTCAACCATCAATTTTAACTCATGGTGAATCACCCTCATCCTGACGATTACATACTCTTCTATTTCTATTTCTACGAGTCTTTACGGTTTCCTCATACCCAACTCCCTTATCATTCCTCAAACTCTCTTGCCTTTATATTCCTTTCTCTTATCGTTATTTCATGAACCAACACAACATAAGCATTGATTTCAAACATCCCGTCATTCTGGATTCGTGTATTCAGAACGAATCTTGATAACTTTTACAACTTAGATTCATAATTCATCATACTCGTCTGCCTTTGTTCTGGCTCTAAAGCTTTTACACTATTCCATAACCTTGGGAATTACTTTCCCGAAAACAATTGGCTGAACTTTAATCAGTTTATTATAATCTCTTGCTCCGTGCCTTCCTTGGCCTTTCACCAGCGGGTGGTCTCTCTCTTGGGAGGGTAAGTGACAAAAACAGTCCTTTTGAGATTCGTCAATCATTTAGAATCTCAAATGATTCCTATATTTCCTTTAGCCAGGCTCTTGCCTCGGCTGGGTCAGCTTGTTCCATGGAACTCTGAGAGCTTAGCGACTTAAAGGTCCTGAAAGAATTTATCACCGCACTGTCTCCTCAGGGTGGTGGTTGGGGATAATAGTCTAAGTTCTTTTTAGACAGGTCCATGAATTGTCGTATAGGAGTACCGTCTCGGGTCTCCTTTCCTTACTCGACTTTCTGTTTCCTTAGTATGAAATGTTTCATCCTACTCCCCATAATTGGGGTCATCTTTTAATTTAAAATCCTCATTTTCCACTCCATTATGTCATGGGTTCCTTCTATCTTGATGGCGACCTCCCTGACTATCACGTTCAGGGTTTGCTATAAATCTTATTCCTCAAACTATGGCTCTCATCTAAGTTCTCATCCTTACGCTCTCGAACTTTCGGAACCCAAATTCTATAGGAATACCTCATTATTCCCTTATCATCTTTCTCAATATTAATCTTTTATCTAATTGTTGGCTCCCTGCCTTCATTCATAACTTTTTCTGGCACAATATGATCTTTTCCAATAATTCGGTCTGTATTGCAATCTCAAACAGCTTTTCGGTACCGGCTTCGGTTACCTTCACTACTATTTCCAAAATCTCTTATAAACTCTCCCAAAGACATTATCATCTTGAGTCTCTCCTTTTTACTAAGGGCATCAGCCACCATATTGGCTTTCCCCGAATGATAAAGAATCTCCCAATCATTATTCTTGATTAGCTCTAACTGCCTCCTCTGGCATATGTTGAGCTCTTTCTACGTGAAAATGTACTAGAGCACTTATGGCTTAGGTAATTCTCGCACTTCTCTCCATACAAGTAGTGCCTCCAATCCTTAGGGTAAAACTATTGCCACGAGCCTAAGCTCATGAGCGGGGATATCGAATTTCATATTACCTTAATTGTCTTGACATGTACGCGATTACCTTACCGTGCTGCATAAGCACGCACCCTAAGCCCTTGTGCGAAGCGTCACTACACTTCACAAAATCTCCTTTTCCATCCGGCAATGCCAGCATAAGGGCCATCACCAACCTCTGCTTCAGTTCTTGAAAGCTGTTCTCGCATTTCTCTGTCCATTCGAACTTCTCAGTCTTACGAGTAAGCCGCGTTAAAGGGGCTACTATCTTTACAACTTGAACGAACCTCCGGTAGTGACCGACCAATCCTACCTCTGGTAGTCGACCAAACCATGGTCATCAATTCATCAGTGGTCCTTTATCCAATCCTGTCAGGATCCTCCATGGGATCCTCCTCAATAACTATCCCTTCTAGGACAACATCCTCAACCGCTAAATCCTCAATATCAACATCATCCGGTCCTGCATTAGGACACTCTATCGGATCCACAATCCGATCTCCAATTAGTAATAAAATATCATCGCGATGTTGCTCCTCAACCTCAGGGTTCGGAGTCCCGCTACCATATACGATAACGAACTACGCTCCTATCACGATATTTATAAGGGTTCCCATGAGGGTTTTAACTGTCAGTGCTACGTTAGGTAGCCCGACTATGAACTTGGCAAGAGTTCTTATTATCTTAGTTAACTTATTATCTTAACGTCCCATCATCTCTGAGGTTTATAACGCTTAGCTCTGATACCATTTCTATAACACCCCCAGATCCGGGGTCGGGGATCCGGGTCGTCACGGTCTTTCTTTCCACAATATCACTTCACTTAATTAATAATAAATAACCTTATGCTGTGACCCCACACTAACACACACCACAACCCGTTATAGTCTCAGAGATGAAATTTAAATAAGTACAAGTCTTTGAATCCACAATTTAAAAGTTATTACAACCCAAAATGATTACTTGATAAATTTACAGTTAATTGCCATTATCTGCCACAAGTTATAATTATACATAATTGATTCTCAAAAGTAGATGGTCTGATCTACAATAGATCTACCTCTGCAGCTATAGCAGCTACCACATCAACGGGAAGACGCGGGACGCTTCCCACGTGCTTGCGCTGGGTCTGCTGGAGTTTGGCCATCTTTCCTAACTGTTGTTGTGTGATGAAGAAATAAAGCAAAGGTGAGCAGCAAGCCCACCAAAATAATATGTATAAAGATTAACAATATATGAGCATTCTCATAGCACTCATGAAAGTCTTGGTCAAAAGAAATGAACCAAGTTGATATCTTAATGCGATGAAGTCGCAAAATATTCAGTATATATATATACATATATACTTTTCAAAATATGGGAAGTCCTCTTCCATGCATAATATACACAAAGTCCCAGTGTATAACTGTATAAAAAATATCGTTACAAGGTGATCTCATATATCTAACCTTGTCTCAACGTTTTTCTGAAAATCTTTGTCATTCATAAGACAATTATTAATTAGATATAAGTTTAAAAGATGAGGTTACCAAATACCCCAATATACTTATATCTTTCCCAATACTACTTGAACTACCACCGTTCAAGTTATAATCAGTTTCAAAAGTTCATCACATAGATGAGACTACAAGACAAGATTTGAATAGATTCAATCTTTGAAATATTATTGAATGAAATAAAGTTACGAGATACTTTATTTAGTCCCGATATATATATATCCACATATATATATCTCTTAAACATTTCCTGGAACCTCTGTTATGTAAAGTATGAACAGAGTTTGAAACATCCAATGAATTTTGGAAAGGAAAAGAATTTTGGCATAAACCAGATATCTTGCTGATCAGGCAAAGATACCAATAAGTAACCTTTTCTACTAGTAGATGGATGAATCCCCCACCGGTCATCACCCTGGCCTCATAAGGACCTTGTGCTGGACCGCCACCCGGCCTCTTACGCGTTGATGGACTGCCACCCAGCCACTTACACAATAATAGACCGTACCCCGGCCTGTCGCTTATGCCGACTCAATTAGATGGGCTTACTTCCCGAACATTAGGCAAGTAATCAATTCATTTACCAAAACTGCAACCTCGTTGCGAATATAAAATACACCACAGAGCCGAATTCCCCAGGTTTTGAGCGAGTATTTAAATCCCCTTAAAAAAAGGAAGATCTTAAATATAAAAATGAGTTTTGGGATCCGCTCTAACTTTAAAAATCATTTTGAAGACTCGAAAATACTTTATAGAGTGTTTGGAGTAAAGCTGATTTAATGAAGTAAATCAGTCCCCAGAATATTTAGAAAATGACTGAATATTATTATTTAAATAATATTCCCATAAAGAATAATCTTTATAAAAATAATTGAAGTAGAAGTATTAAAACTTATACTTGAAACGAGTATTAAATAATCAAAGATATACTTATATGAAAGTATTATCTTTATTTGAATAATCGAAAATAAGTTTGATTATTGACACCTTATTCTTTAATAAAATAAAGAATATACCTCAGCAAATAATCGGAGTCATAGATCCTCAAATGAATATTCAAATAATATTCATTAAATAATATAAACTGAGTCATAAGCCTTCGAATGAATATTCAAATAATATTCAAATAAATAATATAAAAGGAGTCATAAGTCCTCGAATGAATATTCAAATAATATTCAATAAATAATATAAAAGGAGTCATAAGTCCTCGAATGAATATTCAAATAATATTCAATAAATAAATAAAAGGAGTCATACGCCTTCGAATAATATTCGAAATAATATTCAATAATAAAATAAAGTTAAAGTAATCGAATAAACCTTATTCGATTAATAGTTTTGAAAACTATGACCATATATATATATATAAGTATACATATATATATATCCACATATACAAAATCTACTCGGGATCCTCGACTCCCGGTTTTAGAAAATATTTCCACCTTTGGGTCCCTATACTAAGGGTATACGCAAATACCGCTTATCTCTAGCATAGGTATTATGCAACTGAATCAACAGATATATATGGAAAGAATACGAAACAGGCATGCATATATATATACCATAGTAGCATGCTTCAATATATTGCAACATTTGCTAATTAACCAACATGCATCTATCACAAGATAATGCAAATACATATATTCATCACAACAACAGTTATAACGGGTAGAAAACTTGCCTGAGCGACTTGGGGTGATTAAAAGGCTCGGGATGAGTCTGGTAACCTATAAACAACAAGTAAGTTGGAATTAAACCAAAATCACTTGTAAATCTATACTTTAACTAACTTAGACTCTAACGCTTGTTTTGCGCTCACTGATTCGCTTAAGTCACTCGGGTACCCTCGGCTCCACCATTTTTAATAATTTAACCTTTACGAGTTTTAAGGCGATTCCTTCGCGAGTGTCTTACCAACTGCCTAACACACTTACCATAAATGTTTCATACATTAATTAACCCATTTTGGTCTTTAACCTATGTTTCAAAGTAAGGCGAGGGGAAAAGTTTCGTTCGCGAAATGCCGTTACTTGAAACGGTCGTTTCTCCTAAACCGTGCATCAGAATCGAACGAACTACATATCAAAACGAAGCTCGTAACATGAGCTATCTAAGCATGGCAGTGGTCATAAACTAGCAGGGGGTTCTCGGGTCCTAATGCTATGCACAAAAACAGTCCAAAGAAAATCGGACGTTACGACAGCTATGTTTACGCGATTTCCCAATTTTAAACCATTCAAAACCAACCACAAACCAACCTCAAATCCAATATACAACCAACATCCATCCTTATCACATCATAACAATCCCAACCAATTCAATTTAATCATTCATACTTATGCCTAAACTTAATTTTAATCATACTTAAGTTCTTTTAAATCAAAAGCACAACATTTACCATTCCATTTCACTACCATTCCAAATCCCAAACTCTAAATCACAACAACAAGCTACAATATCATCCTACTAATCAAAATCATCTTATAATATATAGGAACCTAGGGTTTGGAGATGGTATACCTTCCTTGAAGTGGTGGGAGGAGCTAGGAAGCCTTAAGAAGCTTTGAGAAGTCTTAAGAATGCTTGGATCTTCAAGAAAACAAGAAAAAACTTCAAGTTAAAAACTTGAAAACACTATTCATAGTCTTCTTCTTTGATTAAATGAAGAAGATTGAGAAGGAATTGATGGCTTAAAGTCATGATATAGCCCTAACTAAGCATGAAGATGATTAGGGAATTAACTCACCAATTTAGGAAGCTTGGATCTTTGATTTTGAATTTCTTGCTCTTTTGAATAGTAAAAACCGAGAGCAAAGATGAACCATGCCTTGGTTGCTTTTTGATTTTGATGAAAAATGATTTTACTTGGCTTTGTTGGCTTGTTTTTGTGTTTGATTTAGTTAATTACCTTGTTGCCCTTGAATTTGTGTGGTTACAAAGCCACCACACCTCCTTCCCTTTTTGTCATGCCTATGTCACCTTGCACATGTCATAATGCTCCCACTTGTCCACACCTTATGGTTTGATGATGTCACAATCCCTGGCTTCTTGTACAAGCTTGTCTCTTGGTCACTTATTTGTTTTACGGTTCGCTTATCTTTCGTTCTCGTTTATCGTTTGAGGGATCATACCCGGGATCTTATTACTTAGGTTCCCTTAACCTTTCTCAATATATTATATTCCTTCTATGATCCTCTCTTATAATCCTTTAATTTAAATCCTTTTTTTTATCCTGTTACCTTATACTCAATTCTCTCCGTATCTAGTGGATTTCCGGGAAAAATCCAAGTGTTCGGAATTGGATTCTGACGATCTTTACATACACTTATATACCACATAGAGTACTAATAATATCCCATAAGATCAATAACAGAACCCCTACATAGCGTGGCATGAAAAGTTTTCTCGTTCAGCAAAAACACTATTCATAAGGGTTTCAAAATTTCTCCAAAATTGGGGTTATTACAACTAACAAGTATATTAATTGAGCTAAAATCCTTTACTATCTGAAAAGAAATATTAGTTTGGAATGGGATGAATCACAACTTTATTCGAAACCGAATTCTGGGTACTAATACTCATTTTGTTGTTATATCAAATTAGATATCAATATGAACTTTGATGCTCACAACATTCCATACTGAGGTCAACATCAATCATCTATATTAATACCACCTTTGATATCTAATAGCAAAGTAATTATCGGTATAATCCAGAAGCCGGATCGAAACCTGTTCTTCAATTTCTAACTTTTCAAATTCCTTTACTCACTCCTCGGTAATCCTAATGACATTCACTCTTTCTTTTCTACTCCAGACATCTGTCCTTAAATGGACCTTTCCTGTTTGGTAGTTAACCATACAACTGGAGCTCATAATCAATTATAACCAGAAATCATACCTTTGAAGCTTAGAACGCAGTTGTTAATCTTTCACCCTTCACATGCATATCTTCAGGTGTTCAACTTGGTCTTCCTTAGTTCTTGAATGGGCGAGGATGTTATTAATAAATACAATTACAATATCCAATTACCCCTGGTACATTATGTTCACTTAATCTTCAAACTTACAATTTCTGATAATCGATGCGTGACTTCATACCTCCCTTCTCTTTTTCTCCATGATCACTTGTGTGTATAGCGCGAAGTACCCCTTTATTTCATTATTCTTGCATTCCACATTTCTGAAGTTTTCCTTTACTCAATATCTCATTTCTACTGGGTTATACGATACAGGGCTTTTGACACCAGCTCGACTCCTACAATAACTGATGAGAATTCATACCTCATTTCCCAAGGTAACCTTGGTAAATCATTCATTAAAATCTTCGGGGCTTTGCTTTATTTCTAAGGAATTCCGATTTGAGATTCATTGTAACGTTCTTCTTTAACAGTTCACCACTAATACCTTGGTTTAATCTCCCCTGTTTACACGCGTTCTTTGAATGAAATTTCTATCTTCAATTATCGGTGCTTCACTTCATTCTCCTATCAGTTCTGACACACCTGACAATCACCACTTGCTTATCCTGAACTATTTTATAGAATTTCTTTATCACCCTTTTGATTCCACTTCGTTTCTTATTTAGTTCTTCATTATCATTACTCATTAACTCTTTTAACATAAGGAATGTCTTTTTTCTTGATAATATTAATATGTGCGTTATTAGATAAACCAGTTCTGAAGTTAATAAAAGACTTTTATTTATAATATTTAAGTTCTTATTGACAAAATTATCAAATTCATCGATGGTTACTTTCTTAACCTCACTTAAATCATCATTGATCGCATATTTGGCTTTTTTCCAATTAATCAACATTTATTCTTCCCAAGTTCACATGTGTACTTCGTTAGTCTTCGTCTTACATCGGATACTTGGATTTGCGAGCTTTCGAAAACTTTTATTCAATCGTCATTCGACATGGGTATACTTTCAAGTCCTTCCTGGAATGCTATTACAGATGATAGAATATCTTTGATTTATCTTGAACCTTCAGTTCTTGAAAATTTTCTTCGTACTAGCATGTACCAATTACTTTCTGTTCCTCTTGTTTGTTGAAAAGATCGTATTTATCTAGATAAAATCTCACACATAGATGTGGTAACATCACGCTAATTCTACTAAACTTTTGATTCCTGCTACTACCATCACTTCCTTCAACTTGCTAACCGCTTTGATTTTGGATCTGAAAATCATGTTGGAGTTTGACTCAATCTAATTGGAATCGATCTCCAATTAACTAACCATTAGTTGGTAAAGTTGATCAATTAAATCTTTTAACTGATCACTTAAACCAAGTGAAGACTAGCTAACTAGAATCAAAGACCAAGTACATAAAGTCAGTTTGATCATAACATTCTTCCTCAAGAACCGAAATCACAACCAATTAGGGTACAACTGGGAATGAGAATATACTTCTTTATCCTTACATGTAGGGTAATTTTTGTAAATTTGGGCAGCACCTCCCCTATACCATTGACTACCAGTCGAACTCAAGCCGACACCATCAATCTACCGAATCATCCGCAATCATATCCATCCACTTCCATTAACCAAATTCATCCATTCACCATATTTCAAACTATATCATTCTGACCAGCATTTGTATGATTAACTGGCATAACATATATCTTTTTGAAATGGGACTAAGGTTTTAAACCAACAATGATTACTATAACCATACTTTTCTCAGTTCTTTCAGAATATTACAAAATTTTATTAGCAAACTATAAAATTTATCTTGTTGTTTCTAAAAATTTTATTTCGCATGTTTCTTTAACTTATCCCTTACCATTACTAATTGGGTATAGTTATTTTTAAAAATTATGCTGCATCCTTCAACGAACTACACCAATACTCCTTCTTTGACAATACACACTCAATTTCATTAGTGAGTTTGTTGATCTTTTAATAACCACGCAGGGTCTTAATTATTATCATCACCATCGTGTGAAAATTCCATCATCAGGTTGTTATTTCTTAAAAGGTCTCGCAGTCGAATCACCATTACTTTACCTCCACTTATGTTCCCGTATCGAGCTTTCATCACCGACCCGGTTATGGGTATTAAATTCATCATAACTTATTTACTCAAGGTAGAGAACTTCAAAATTTCTTGAAGAACACGTTCAAAATTTGTTTGCAATTAAGATTTCTTTGATCTTGAATCTTCACGACAAATATCTTTCCGCGACGAAGGGATGCTTCACGTATTAATTGCCTATCTGAGTCAGTGTTCAGAATTCCCCTGGTCTCCGATTGTTGTCCCGACACTCATTCTCTCTGCATACAGCCTTACTTCCTTAGTTTATAACTAATTTATTTGTTACGGTTCACTAATCATTCATTCCACGTCAAAATCCTCTGACTTGAAGCGCTTCATGTTTACTTTGTCCGATGCACACAACTTTACTTCATTATTTTGTAATTATTCAATTATTACAGTTTACTAATGATTTATTTCTCGTCAAAATCTTCTAATTTGCAGTGCATCGCGTTAACACAATTTATTGTATCGATGAGATTCTCGTAGCACGAACAGCTGTCAGATTTGATGTCTTTGTCACGTCCATGTTATTGATGAATTCCTTCTTCCTTACCCGCAGATGTCCACCATTTATCGGTTTGCAGTCGTATCTATGTTTGTTGTATGATTCCACGTGCCACACTATTTATTTTTTTTGAAACCGTCAGAGAATAGACTATACGCCAGAGAAGAGTTTGCGAATATGACTTTGATTGAAAACTGAATAAGGAATAACAATGCCACAAATGATTAGGAGAATTTTTAATTCAGTAAATTGAAGGAAGAAGAATGAGTGAAGATTTAGATGTAAATGAGACAACCATATTCGTATCCAAGATGGCCAGTCTTTCATACTATATGGCATACAACACATGATTAGGTGGTGTCCCACCCGACTCTTCATCATTTCGACAAAGCGTCATACCACAACACTGCTTGTCTCAATCAGAAATTAGTGATTTGAGGAGAGAAACAATTCAGAAGGAATACAACAAATTTTCTTTCGTCTTCACCTCATATGATTTATCCACAGAAGAAACTTATACGTATCCAAGAATCAAGAAGAACATATGCTATAGTATTAAGAAGAGGAATTTCGATGTTGATCACCTTCCACGCTTCACCTAATTATGCCTTCAGAAACCAGTCGAATGAGAGATTCACCATTTAGGTCACATTATATCTTCAAAATGTCGTCTGGAAATGCCTCCACATTAAATGCTTTAATGATTTGCGTAATCGCGGTCCTATGAAATTTATAATTATTACTTCCGATTTTCTTTATGCCACGTAAGGTAACAGTCGATCCCGTAATGTCTCAACTCCGTCGATAGAAATACTATTATTCTCTAATTATCTGGAAGATTCTTCCATTTCCTGTAGTCATCCACTGTCCGTTCAAATTACACATTTTGTTAAATTTTAACCATTTCATGAATTGGGTAAATAATGTTTTAACAAGTTGATTTAATCATTAATATTAAACAAAATGTATGTTCATCTTTCACGAAAAACTTTAAACTTTCTTCTCACTAGTGGGTCTACTTGGTCATCCAGATTAACAATACTAAATCTAATTCCATTCTTCTTGTTTTAGGTCATTTTTTGTTTATAATAAGAAGAACATAAATAGTAATTTGACAACCAAATTGTAAAACTCATTTCATACCAAAAATCTTCTGAAAGCTGATTAAGAAAATCTTCTCCGAAATCTCATTTTAAAATTTTGAAAATCAATTATTTGGTTATCATTACTACATAAGTTACTTGCTATTCACCTGATCCACTAATGAAATATCTAATTATGGGAATGCCCACATAGGGTTTCTCCATTTTGGTACATCTTATACTCTTCCTTGGATTCTGCTGGCACTTATTAGTCGACGAAACTTCATTTACCGTCATATATCATTTTATTTGCAATCCTACCGTAACGCTGACATTTAGTACTATCTCTGATATTCTTGCCATCATTTTTGACGCTATGCTTACAACCACGCAGGCGATTCGATGTTCGGTCTATAGATAAGGTCGCATCTTCTTGCTAGTCTTACCTATACCTAGTAAGGTAGATATCATTCCTTGTACAGCTCCCGATAAGTGATAGGAATCTTCTCGTAGTGGTGGTGCCTTCGAAACGTGCAACATTGGTTCTTCATCAGCTTCCATCAACTTGTTGCCTCCAGCGTGAAGCTCGTCCTACTGCCTAATTCTAAGTGAAATCGTACCCAAAACTCACCTAGCCTCTCTTACGCGAAATTCTTACAAGTCTCAATCGCATCTTTTTCAAAACCGCATGAAACATAGGGTAACATATCCAATCTCCGTTGATCCATCGATTCCTCATCACTGTAGGATCGGAGAACTCAATATACCTATAGCGTTGCGATATTCGCCTTACCTTTTTTTTTCAACAATCCTGGCTTACCAATTCCGTATCGGACTTGCTAATCCTCATTCGCACCCAATTCGAACTTAAAATGAGTATGCCTAGGATCTTTCCTATCTCATATGACCTATCACTCCTATCTTACCCTCACCTATTCTTATTTCCGTGACCAATAACCTGTAGCTCTGATACCAACTGTGACGCCCCCAAATCCGGGGTCAAGATTGGGTGTCACTACACAACTTTCAATAATAAAAACTTGTATATTAAAATAAATATACAGATAACCCCTCATATTCAGGATCGCTTACAGGTTATAGTATAAAATAAGAATCTAACCTTCTAAAATTTACATTGTCTAAATACAATTTCATTACCTCATTACTAATTTCCTTGTATTGATCACTCTGACATCTCCAAATTTCTTCAGCCGGAATCTCACCACTTTTGTTGTCTATTAAAAGTTATTCACTTTGCCCTCATTTGATACTGAAAGAAATAAGAGTTCACAAAGCAAGAGTGAGCCACAAATGCCCAGCAAGTATCATAAATGGTTTCCAGGTATCAGATCAGAAAACTCTTGGAAACGATTGTTGAATGATTTTAAAACGTCTTTATAAATTTAAATAGTTGATCGAACAAAACATCGGTCCTCATTGGCCTTTAATCATAAATCACATTTTGCTGTAAAAGAACAGTGATCGTTTTAATATTTCATCCTTTTGAATCAAATCTCTGTTTGAGTTCGTAATTATGAACTATTCGGGAAGGAATGCCGTTAATGGCGATCAACAATAAATTAGACTGGACATTAGAAACCAACATATGCACTATAACCTGTTGATTAGTCAGGAGATAGTGTGGATCTATACCCAACTGCATAGACCCAACCAACATATGGGGTACCTAGGCAACTATGGCCTAAGGGTTCGGTCCATCTCCGGCCCATAGGATCCATCTCATCACTGGTCCTCATAATACCCATCCAGCCCGTAGAGTATTTTGATATCAAATCATTTTGATTTCAAAACATCCCAAATCAGGGTTCGCAAATAACCCAAACGAATGGGTATTTGCTAAAGAGAGCAATCGAATTATAGGAACAATAATGAAAAGAACTGGCATAATAAGAGTAATTGCAGCGAACTATAAAATAGTTAACTATTCGGAACTTAGAATATGAGCGAAAAAATATTTGCATTATTTTAGGAGAAAGGTTAGGAATACTTGCCTCAATTAATAATCTACTGATCTTTAACTAGCTGCCATATCACTCAGTCCTGTTGCATCTGTATGCCTCTTGACAGGCTACTTGACCTTTCTTTTAATTTACTCTCTTAGATTTATCTTTATTCTGAATCCACTCGTTTCATTACTACACGCAATCAGGCTTTACTTCTGCAATCCCTGCCTAGCTTTGAATGCCTCGCACTATGTGTATCTATTACAAATTACACTATTCAATGAACTGACAACATATATTTGTCTAGTCTATACATTTATTCCTATCGTCTACCCGCCAGATAATAATAGATAAGGATCACATCACAATCAGATAACGTTTAAAAGACACGCCGACTCATTATCAACATAACACGTACACATAGGGCATGTAATCATATAACACATAATCACGTAATTCATGTAGCACATAAGTTGAATCGACAAAAGATAGGTCTTAATACGTTTAGAATTGAAATCGGGTCAAAAATAATATTTTATCGATCAATTATTGACTCGGAATGATCCATAATATAAACATCCTTTAGATACAAAGGAATTTAGGTCTCGAAAATATTTTTAATAGAAGAAAAATATTTTTCTGAGTCTAGAGGCGTTCGGTTCATATTAAACGGACGAACGGTTGATTTATTATGAATTTTTGAACATTTTTCGGAATTAAAATGGGTCTCCGAATCATATTATAATTAAATAACAGAGTTCGAACACTCGAATCTGTCTTTAAAATAATTTTGTAATAATTATCTAGCCTTGATAATAATTTTAAATAATATTTAAAGCTAAAAATTATTTTTCGGAATTTTAAATCAAAAATAAATAATTAAATCTTATTAAATAATCCATTAAAATTAATTAATACCTAATGAAATTAATTAGTCAAATAATATTAAAATTAATTGACTAATTAAATAATTAATTATTAACTAAAATTAATTAATTAATTAATTTAGATTTATTTTGGAATTAAAAATGATTTTCGAAATTTTAAATAATACATTTTGGAAATTAAAAACAATTTTTAAAAATGAATTTTGATTTAAAATAAAAAGAAAACCCAGAAACACTTTTTAGAAATCCAATTAGGGAAAATGGGATCAAAATCGGGTATATTTTTCAACCCAGGCGGGTCGTAATCGGGTCACCCAACCCGATCCGGTCGGGATGAACCCCGGCGGTCCCTGCCCAGTTTTCGGCGACGGCAAAAACGCAGGTCACCGTCGATTTCCTTCGAAACAATCTCGTTTTGGGTGGGCTTCAACTCAGCACTCTCAGAAGCGAAGCATTCCTACAACAATTATCACTGACGAGTATCAAATCGTCGATTTCGACGATCACCGCCTCCTCGCCGGTGAGCAATCCGGCGAAAACACGGGTTACTTCTTTCCTACAACAAACTTAACGTTCTATATATGAAATTAAAGCTAGAATTCATACAAATGTAACCCAGTAAACTATATCAACGAACAATTCGGGAATAGTTCAGAAAATCAAATCGAAAAATATATAAACCCATGAACTTTGGTTGATACTTCCAGGAATCGTTTGGTTCAACTAAATATGGGAATCGATTGCAAATGATAAGATACAACTATCCCAATCATCAATTTCATCCAATAACCCCAGAATCAAAATCCCCTAATTTTTAATTAAGAACATTCAACCCAAGAACCCTAATTTTAATTTTCGAAAATCGAACACCCATTTCTATATGATGTGAAACTCAAAATCAAACATATAATATACCAAAATGATCAGAAAATCATTATATACACGATGAAATCATCAAATCATATCAAAAACATCAAGAACAAAAATCCATAATTTAATCCATAATAAATTCGAAATAAAATAATTAACTCAGAAAAATACCTTGCTTTATGGGCAAAAAAAATGGTTGATTCAGAAAGAAGATTTTGAGAGCTTCGTTTTGATATATTACACGCCTAAATCGGAGTTCGATAACGCCTTCGTTCGTGCGTTTGATTTCCAAGAACGTATCGTTTTTAGGGTTTTTCCTAGTAATACTATATTTTTACTGATTATAAATGAATAAACGAATAAAATGAAATAAGAAATATGCTATTTATATTTACGGAATATTGGTTCGTTCTGGATCATTTTGGATCGTTAAATTAGTTGCTTAACCGCTAAGTATCTGCAATAACGATCCGATTTGATATCAGTTTTGGATAATTATCCCAACCGGGCTTTTTATAAAACACTTTATACGGAAATAATATAATAATATCCCGTCTTTCGAGAATACGGGTTTTGTTGATTCACCGAAATGATTATCGTATCAAAAATTTTGTGCCGGGCCGCGCACGGGTCAAACCGTAATCCGGATCGTAAAAGTCAAAACACGGAAAATGTCCGGAATTACCAGATTCAGTTAGGAAGGAGTTTTCGGAAGAGTTTCGGGTTGTAAAAACGTAAAAACGATTGAAGTCGAACGATTCCCGGCTTTATAAAATAACTTTATAATTATTCAGATAATAATTAATAAATTCATAAATCATTATAAAATCATATAACACTCCATAAATTACCAGAAAATACCTTAATTATCTATATTTTATTCTGGTCATATTAAAATTAACATACTCACATTTTATTATATACAAACATCCAAATATTATTATCAATCATCAGATAGTTCACCAAAAATTCATATAATATTCACATAATAATCATATATTGATACAAATAATTACACGATATTTCGCGGATGTTACATGTGGGTCAAGATGTAATTGATCTATACTAATAAAATCAGAGCATGCTTCATAAGTATTACTCATAGCAGATGTACCCGTACTTGAGAAATCTGGTCTGTAGACAGATGTATTATAGTGAGTAGACTCAGCAGCTTGAGGAGGTTGTCTAGCAGCTTCAGATTGAGGTTGTTGAGAATTGTTAGGCTCAGCTTCTTGTTGTGGTTCAACTTCATCCTCTGCTTGATCACAATGTTCAGGCTCAGGTTGATATGCTTCTTCATTCACATTCTCTTCAGGTTCATGAGCAATTTCTTCCTGTGGTGCATTTTCAGCTTGAGGTTCACCTTCATCGTCTTCATCTTCATATTAGGCATTGATAGTAGCAAAGACATCTGTCATGTGCTCTGTTAGGAAAGCAACATTTGCATTTGAATAGTTTCCTTTCCTGTGCAATTTAGTCACTATCAACGCGGACGTGATAGGAGAATCTTCCACTACAAGAATAATGTCAATACACATCACACATTAGATATCGGTTAACTTTGCCACTGATATTAAAAAAAGTATTGACATCACCCCGTGTTTTTGTGATGTCTTTGTCCATTGTAGACATCGGTTATAATTAAACTGATGTCTAAAATTCACCAAAAAAAATAAATTTCGCGCCCACCTTTTCTTTCCCCCGTTAGTGAAATTTTCATTCAGTTTTTAGTTCTACATTCCCCCCAATCCCAAAATTCTCCCCCTTAATTAAATTTTGGTTCCCCCCAAATTAATCTTCAGACACAACAAAATCAAAACAAAAAACTAAAAACTAAAAAACTAAAAACTAACAGAAATTCTCTCTCTCTCTCTCGAAGCCCCCCTCTCTCTCGAACCTCTCTCTCGATCGATCGAACCTCTCTCCCCTCACAATCTCTCTGAACTCCGGCCATCATCTCACCATCACAATCTCTCTCTCTCACCTCTCTCTCTCTCTCGAACCTGTCTCTGGAACCTCTCTCTCTCTCTCTCTCTCTCTCTCTCTCTGTCTCTCCGCTCTCAATCTCTCTGTTAAGCCTCTTTCAGTTAACCTCTCTACTTCGGTAAGTGTTGTATCTACTTGAATCAAACTGGTCTTCTCTGCATGAAGACCAGTTTTAAAAGTTGAGGATTTTTGAATTCAAAGCCCTAATTTTGTAAATTGGGGTTTTATCTAATTCGAAACCCTTATTTTTTTATTAATTTAATGTCTAAACTTGTTGCTAATACTTTTCTTCTTGTTGTATACAGGACCTAATTTGAGAAAAAGATTTAAAGCTTTAGGTTATTTGGGTGTTTTTGGTTGTACATTTGTATTTTTTTTATTTTTTTTTATTTTTATAAAATAGGTTTTCATTTGTTTGTAATGTTGTGATTTGTTTTTGCAGGACATTAGTGCTGTTTAATTTTTCGATCTTCAGTGAGTTTTTTTTTCCAACTCTGTTTTGCACGCTTATACATTTGATTTGTTTTGTTAGTTTTGATAGTGTTTTTTTTGTCTATGTGCTATGTAGTTGGTTCTTATGTTGATCTATGTGTTTTGTATAATATGCATTATGTATTATATGAAATCTCAGTTTTATTTTATTTGCAATTATGTGCAGGAGAATTCATTTTGGTATTTGTGACGACCTCAATCTCGGGGTTAGGAAATGAGGACTCACACACCTCTAATCTACTAATTAAATATGCATAAACCCCGATTAACTATTAACAGGATCAACAGGATAAAGTATGAGACAAGATTACAACTACCAATCAACGAATATAACTTATAAACCCAAAATATTATTAAATAATCAGTATCGATTCCGGCTGGGAACCGACAGATAACCCATTGTATCTTTAAACACCTCTTACTAGGCGCGAGCTCACTCATAACCTGTACTACCTGCTCTGGCAACTGGAAGCCCTCAACACGGTAGGGACCACCAGGTACGCTCTTACGAGCAGTGCGCCTAAGCCTGGCCATCTTCTTGCTTAACTGCCATGGTTAGATTAAGACAAAACAATGAGTATAAAACTCAGCAAGTAACTAAATAGCAGTTCTACAATAACAATTCTCAATATGCTTTGAACAAACTAGGGCATTCTATTTTAGCTAATCTAGGTGGCAGATTTCCGTATATTCATTTTTGTTTTCTTTGAGATAAGGAAAGGTATCCGAAGAATAGTTGGGCTTTCAAGAAATAAGGCTCGAAACAGGATGAAAGCCGACATTCAACACAAATTATTATAGGATCAAAATAGATCTTTCGGTAGAGGAAAGCAATAATATTTCAAGATATAGAATCATTCATATGATCAACAATTTCAGGAATCAGGGTTCTGAGCTTTAAGCTCCACAATAACATAATCAACTCTTTTCAAAACAGTATAAACCATTTTCATTTCCAAAAATCAATTTACTGAACAAAAGTTTCAGTTCCCTTTTAAATAATCATTTAGAACCATTGATTGGATCACTTTATCTTTCCATTTCATTATATACGGGTGATCAGCCCGTATCGACCTCCATTCTGGTCTTTAAGGTACCAATCGGCATAATTTCAGCCTTAAATTGGACTAGTCCCACTAGCCTCTTACCATGACTGGACTAGTCCCACTAGCCTCTTACGTCTCAATCCAATCCATCAGGAATTCATTTGGAAAACCTTGAGTTGGAAAAGCAAATAGGTTTTCTAAAATCCATTTTTATCATTACCAAGCATTTGAAATCATTCGAACTCTTTCAAGTCGAAACTCATTCTTAAATCAGATTTTAAAGAAACAAGGTTCAGGGAGTGAATCAAAGATACGCAAGGAACAATTCACAAGAATTCTGTATCAGGGACAATAAGGCACTAAATTAGAAGGATCAGCATTGAATTAGGGATCAATAGGGTGATCAAGAGAAACAGGGTATCATTAAACAGAGCTAACCAAGATAATCAAGAGGTTCAATATGATTCATGGCTTTATAGGTAACTTGAACAGAAAGACAAATTATAAAAGGGTGAAATCAATAGGATTATCAATAACAGGTTATCAAGAACAAGGGTACTTCAAATCAATATCAGGGTTTCATAAAGCAAGGGTTTCATACTTTAACAGTTCAATACTCTACATGGTATGAACAACATTTCCTTTACAATCATTTATACAAGTAATCAGAGTTACTTGCCTGAAATTGCTTTCCTGGGGGTTGGACTATTGCCACCTAATATACTTTTCCCTTTCCTAGCCCGAATGCCCTCACGCTCTGAATCTACAATAAAACCAGAAATCTTAATTAGATTTCCAACTCTCGTTCCCGGAACGATCACTCTATACGATAACTCGATTATATTCTTGACTCGAACTATACGAGTATAGCTTATACAAATAAGCACACAGCACATAGCACATAGCATAATTCTTTCTCGTAGTTTTTATATCCTTATATACCTAGCAATCAAAGCGTACTCGCTTGACCTAGGCTATTTCTCAAATCACACTAACACTTCTCTTTTACGAGTACTAGACACATTTTCAACCAAACATTTACGTGCATACTATCACTTTTATCAATCGACTTAATTCCCTTTTCTTTTATTCCTTAATTCGAATCAAAACATCAAGAAAAATCAAAGATTTTCATATATAACACTCAATCATTCTTTCAATTACCAAAATCAAGTTTTGACCTTTATTTCTTATGGCCTATTCGGCCTTATTACAAATACCCACCATAAAATCAATCAAATACTCACTTTAATTCACATAAACACGTATCTCAATTAACAACCTTTAAAGAACCACTCTCCTTTCTTTTAATCATAGAAATCCGAACCATAATTATACATATACAATCAAATTTCTCAAAATTACACCATACAACTTTAGTTCTAACATGATTCCACATTTAAACTAGCACCATTTTCTTGATCAACAACCATTCGAACCAAAACATACATACATGCTCACATGCAATTCATTGTTAACTTAGCACAATATCAAACACTTTATCTTTATCACGTAAGCCAACTAAGTTCCTTAACACAATTGATTTTTATCTAAATTACAACATACATCCATTAATGCATCAAATTAATCTATTTTAACTCAATTTCATTTGGCAATAACCCAAATTCACATCCCAAGGACAAATCATTGACATGCACATCTTAACATGCAATCACTTTTAGTCCATTTATACATAGTGTTTACCAAGATTATCCAACAAAAATCAATTTCCTTTCTTATTAACACAAAAATTCGAACCTAAATTTAGCATGCAACAATATTTTCAATCCTTTTTAATCTAATAACAATCCATCATCATTTTAAACAAGTTAATTCAAATCAAACAACCTTAAAGATTAAAACAATTCGGCCTTTTTCAAAAACAATCATGCAACTTGATATTCTTAATTCTTGAATCACAAATCCACCTATATTTCAACATCAAATCAATGACTCATGCATTTCAATATAATCAACTTGATTTCCTTAAAATAGTAAGGGCCATTCGGCCTTTTAATCAAAACACCACATGCAAACATAAATAAGTGATCTTAAGGTTTTAGAGCTCAGTTTTTAACATCATAGCTCACCACCGGTTCACCGGAGTTCATCACCGGTGGTGGTGGCTTCACGGTGGTGCCCTCATTCGAGGGTGTCCAACCACGAAACCCCCAATTCCATCAATTACACAAAAAGAACTAACATGCACATCTTCTCTATCATTTGTTTACAAGGAATCAAGCTTAGCAAGATGACATCAACAACAAATAGCAAGAACCATGTGGTTCTCGGGTGAACACACACACCGAGCACCCACAACACACACACACACATCGACATGCAAGTGGGTATACACACATGCACACACTTTTACCTACAAATATGTGTTTAACAAGAAGATTTGGGTATGATTGATGTGTTTGATCAAAGAAAAGAGAGGTATACCGAGAGAGATTGAAGAGAGAGCCGAGAGAGAGTTGTTCGAGTGAGAGAGAGAGAGAGAGAGTGAAAGAAAAAGAGGAGAGAAAAGAGTGAGTGCACGGAAAAGAAAGAAGAAAATGGGGAGGAAGGAGTAATTTATACTCCACCAACACAAGGGCAAAATGGTAATCTAATAACTCCCTTTTTAATTTGCATTTTGTTTCTCTTTTTACTCAAATGTAACAAAATTCAAAATAAAAATATTTCTCTCTCGGAAAGTCGAGAATTATTGAAAATGACAATTTTAACACATTGGTCTCGAAATTAGCTTTTCATCCATTACTCATAATAAGAATTTGAGCGAGCGGTTGATTTTATATGAATTTCGCAAACTTGCTTTAATAAATACCTTTTCCACATAAAATCAATTTAAAAATGCAAAGACCTACAATTAAATTCACTTATCATTTTTAAAAAGTCTCTAAGACCTCTACGAAGATAACAGAACAAATCCCATGTTTTTATCCATCTCAGATGATTTTATAAAAATGCACGAAGGTTAAATAAACCCTTATGTAAATCACATAATTCCTTTAAAATTCACAGAAATTAACACAGAACATATAATCATGCACACAGTCAAGAAATCACACGCATATAGTCACATAACGACTCAGGTCTGATCATAGAATCTATCCCTCTTTAATCTTTATTCCCATTTTACGCGTACCGGGTCACGTTCAGCCTGACGGCCCGACGCTCAGTGTTTCGAATACGCTTCTCATTACCTTTGCCAATCAACACGTCTCTTAAGACGAAATACTTCATTCATTTACTTCACATATAATTCACATTTTATATTATTTAATTTCTATATTAGGACGGGTTCCGTTCTACCTGACGGCCCGAAACCACAGCTTGACTTATAAGCTGACTCTTTAAATTGGAACACTTTTATCCACGCTCCTTAACTCTAGTATACAGATAAGACAAATAATCACCACTTAATCACATAATCTCATCACACAACACATACTTTACTTTCTTAATTATGACGCAAAATTCTCGGTCGTTACAATCTACCCTCCTTAAAAGGATTCTGTCCCCAGAATCTAATCTAAGCAAATAGATGGGGATACTTTTCTTTCATTTCACTTTCTAATTCCCAAGTCGATTCCTCGACTAGTGGATTTCTCCACAACACTCTAACTAGAGGTACAACTTTATTTCTAAGCGTCCTTTCTTTTAGATCCAAAATTCGCACTGGTTGTTCCACATAGGATAAATCTGGTTGGATTTCTACTGGTTCCAACTCGATCACATGGCTCGCATCAGCATTATACTTCTTCAGGAGAGATGCATGAAATACATTGTGCAGATGTTGCATTTGCGGCGGTAGCGCTAATTCATACGCCACTTTCCCAACTTGTCGCAATACTTCAAATGGTCCAATGTACCTTGGACTTAGCTTTCCTTTCTTTCCAAATCGAGTTAAACCTTTCCAAGGAGATATCTTCAACAAGACCTTGTCTCCAGTTTCGAATTGCACATCTTTCCGCTCTTGATTCGCGTACTTTGCCTGTCGGTCTTGAGCTGCAATTAATCTCTTTTGTATCATTTAAACTTTTTCCTTCGTTTGCTGCACTAGCTCGGGGCCAATTAACTTGCACTCACTAACTTCGTCCCAATAAGTAGGGGATCTACACTTTCTTCCATACAACGCTTCATAAGGCGGCATGCCAATACTTGCATGATAACTGTTGTTGTAGGAAAACTCAACTAAGGGCAAATGATCGTCCCAATTTCCTTTGAAATCTATTGCGCAGGTTCGCAACATATCCTCAATTGTCTGAATTGTCCTTTCACTTTGTTCGTCTGTCTGCGGATGATATGCCGTACTCATTTTCAATTTCGTTCCCAAATGATCATGGAATTGTCGCCAAAATCTCGAATTAAACCTTGGATCTCTATCAGACACGATAGATACAGGAACTCCGTGACGCATCACAATTTCATCCAGATACATTTTGACCAGCTTCTCTAATGAAAACCTTTCGTTTATCGGCAAGAAATGTGCTGACTTTGTCAGTCGATCAATTACCACCCAAATCGCATCATGATTAGACTTGGTTTTAGGTAATCCTACCACGAAATTCATTGCGATATGTTCCCATTTCCATTCAGGTATGTCTAGTGGCTGAAGCAATCCACTTGGCCTTTGATGTTCCGCTTTAACTCTTTGGCACGTGTAACATTTGCATATCCATTCTGTAATTTCTTTTTTCATGTTTGGCCACCAAAAATTTCCTTTCAAATTCTGGTACATCTTCGTACTTCCAGGGTGAATTGAAAATCTCGAGTTATGCGCTTCTTGCAAAATCTCATGCTTTAGTTCCACAACATCGGGTATCCAAATACGTGAGTTAACACGGTATATCCCTTTTCCATCCTTTTGAGCTTTAATTTCTTCTCCCGTCAACTTATTCCTTTCGTGATTCATCACTTGCTCTTGACAGCATCTAATCTTTTCCAAAATTTCAGGTTGAAACCGTATTGCATAAATGGCTTCACCTCCACATTCTGGAGTCTGCACCACTATTTCCATCTTTTCAAAGTCCTTGATTAATTCTTCTGATGACGTTAACATATTCAACTTTTCCTTTCGACTTAAAGCATCGGCTACCACATTTGCCTTTCCAGGATGATAGTTTATCGCGCAATCATAATCTTTGATCAATTCCAACCACCTTCTTTGTCGCATATTCAGTTCTTTCTGAGTAAAGATATACTTTAAGCTCTTATGGTCCGTATAAATCTCGCACTATTCCCCGTACAAATAATGCCTCCAAATCTTAAGGGCAAACACAATTGCTGCCAATTCCAAATCGTGCGTTGGATACTTTTGCTCGTGCGGTTTGAGTTGCCTTGACGCGTATGCTATTACCTTCCCGTGTTGCATTAACACGCATCCAAGTCCTTTATAGGAAGAATCACTGAATATCACAAATTCACCTTTATCATCTGGTAATACCAACACAGGGGCGGTTACCAATCTCTCCTTTAACTCTTGGAAACTTTCCTCACACTTTTCTGTCCAAACGAACTTCTCATTCTTTCTCGTCAATTTTGTCAATGGAACGACAATCTTTGAGAAATCTTGCACAAATCTTCTATAGTATCCGGCTAATCCCAGAAAACTTCTGACTTCCGTCGGAGTCTTGGGTCTTTCCCAATTCATTACAGCTTCTATCTTGGCTGGATCCACTTTAATATTAACTACATGACCAAGAAATTGCACTTCTTTTAGCCAAAATTCACACTTTGAAAACTTTGCATACAGCTTCTCTTTTCGCAGAATTTCCAAGGAAATCCTCAAATGCTCCTTATGATCTTCCTCCATTTTGGAATAAATAAGTATATCGTCAATAAACACAATCACGAACTTGTCCAAATACTGCTTGAACACTTTGTTCATAATATCCATAAATGCAGTTGGCGCATTTGTCAAGCCAAATGCCATCACCAAAAACTCATAATGTCCGTATCTTGTTCGGAACGCTGTCTTGGGTATATCTTCCGCTTTGATCTTTAGTTGATGATACCCAGATCTTAAATCAATCTTTGAGAAACACGAAGCTCCTTTTAATTGGTCAAATAAGTCATCGATCCGTGGTAGAGGGTACTTATTCTTGATCGTCAACTTATTCAGTTCACGGTAATCGATACACAATCGCATACTTCCATCCTTCTTCTTTACAAACAACACCGGTGCACCCCACGGGGATACACTCGGTCGGATTACTCCTTTGTCCAACAACTCTTGCAACTGAGCTGCCAATTCCTTCATTTCAACCGGCGCCATGCGATAGGGAGCTTTCGACACTGGTTCCGTACCAGGAGTCAATTCAATCGTAAACTCGATCTCTCTGTCTGGAGGTAGTCCAGGCAATTCATCAGGAAACACGTCCGGAAAATCTCTTACTACCGGAATATCGTCGATCCTTACAGATTCTTTCTTCACGTCCACGACATGAGCCAAATAAACTTCGCATCCTTGACGCATTAATCTTCTCGCCTCAATAACCGTTAGAAATTTCTTCTCTTGCCTCTTTCCTTTAAATATCACTTCCTCACCATCCTTGGTTTTTAACTTCACTTTCTTACTTTTACACTCTATTTGCGCCTCATGATTTGACAACCAATTCATTCCTAGAATAACCTCAAATTCTCCTAACTTAAAAGGAATTAAGTCAGCAAAAAAGTGCTGACCTTTTATAGACACATCACAATCGGAAAAAATCTTATTAACAACAACTTTCTCTTGATTTGCTACCTCTATAATCAAATTAGGCTCTAGAGGGTACGCAACACAATTTAACTTATCAAGAATGCTTTCAGAAATAAAAGATCTGGTTGCTCCAGAATCCATCAAAACTTTTACTTCTACTGAGTTTATAACAAGCATACCTGCTACCACGTCCACATCTTGCACCGCATCTTTCATTGACATGTTAAAGGTCCTAGCTCTGGGTTGAGCTGATGGTGTTGGGAGAGATGGCGGTCCAGCAATTCTGAGAACATTAGCCTTCTGCACAGGCTCCTTGCAATTTCTAGCCATATGGCCTACCTTGCCACACTTGAAACAAGCCAAATCAGGCTTCCTTATTTCATTTGAACATTCTGAAGAATAATGCCCCTTCTGGTTGCACTTAAAACATGTTATATCCAGCTTATTACACATCCCCGGGTGTCTCTTTCCACAGTTCCTGCATTCTTGCATCTGGGGCCTGCTATCCTTTCCCGGTTGTCCATCTTTCTGGAAACGGTTCTTCTGAGCTCCATTCCCGGGTCTAAACTTCTGAAACTTTTTGTTCTGACCTCCACCATTCTTTCCAAACTTTCCTCTGAACTTGAAACTTCCTTGCTCTTGCTCAGAGCTTTCAAACTTCCTCTTTCTTCCTTCATTTTCTCTTCGAGCAGCTTCCCGCTCACCTTCTACTATCATTGCCTTTCTGAACCAAAGCAGCATAGTTCTTGATCTCCAACATTGCTATTTGACTCCTAATCCATGGCTTAAGTCCCTGCTGGAACCTCTTAGCCTTCTTTGCTTCAGTATTCACGTACTCTGGCACGAACCTCGCCAACTCCGAAAACTTCACCTCATATTCTGCTACCGACATTTCCTCCTGTCTAAGATCCAAAAATTTCATCTCCAACTGATCTTGCATATAACTTGGCAAATATTTTTCCAGAAACATCTCAGTAAACTTCTCCCAAGATAAGTTTTTGCCTTCCAACAACGCCTTAGAAGACTCCCACCAGAAACTTCCTTCATCCCTCAAATAATAACTTGCGTACTGAGCCTTCTTATCGTCCTTAACTTCGGCTAGCTCAAAGGCTTTTTCCATCTCTCTCAACCACGACTGTGCTTTAATCGGATCTGGAAAACCTAAGAACTCTGGAGGGTGAACAGATTGAAAGTGCTTGAAATTTCCAACTTTTGGGGCCACAGGTTGTTGCAAAATCTGAGCAAGTCTGCTCATCAAAGTGGTTTCTGGGTTATTTCTGGGTCTTGGGTGGGAATTTCTTCTTCTTGGTGATCTGGTGAGTTGGCCATTTCTTACAAACCTGATTGAGCAATTATTTAGCAATACGATAGCATGGCATATATAACAACAATTTTTATGAAATCTCTTTTGTGGGTTTTAAGTTTTACCCAATTTGCACATGCAATCCTATTACTACATAATTCTCATATCAGTGTTGTTTTATCATGGCACGGGATAGGGTTTTACAATCTTTAGACATGGTTGTATGAAAACATAGCTATATTTAAAACATGGCATTGAGAACAGTTTATAAGATAAACAAGGTGCACAAAGGGAAGCAAGATCATAGATTTATTTAAATCAAGGGTTACATAGGAAATATTCTGGATTTTAAGGTTCTGAAACAAGGTACAATAAATAGCAGGGTTAAACAGAGGAATAACTGGAAAACATCCCCCTATCTACCTCTAACTTCCAACAACTACTACTATTACACTGGTCTGAGATACAACAAGATAAATGAAAAAGGGATCCCGGCATCTGACCAAGTATCCCAAAGCCTACCAGCGCTGAAACAACAACAACAATCTACGGGCTCAACCAACAGTCCTGTCTAATCATCTAGGATCTCTCTCAACACAACTAACATCCAGCGAATGATCTTATGCAGCCTCCGGGCCTCAGCATCAGCATCACTAGTGGATGGTCCCTCATCCAATCTCCTCCTGGCAACCTGCTCCACCATCTTCACTCGAACTCGCCACTCATCATCCATAACAGAAGCACACTGCCTAGACTCCCTGGCTAGTCTATCCACCAAAGCTCCTAACTCAGGAATGCGGGAGTACATAAAGTCTCGGTCCTGGGCTAACTTGCCACCAATACTGACAGGAACAGTCTTAGGCATCTCCGACTCTGGCTCAGGGGCAGGGGTCTCTGAATCAAGCCTCAAGGGTGAAATCTGCATGGGGATCTCACTACTCTCAGAAGGGTCCTCCTCTGGGTCTGAACTAACATATACAGGCTCCTCTGGAGAGGGTAGAATAGGGTCCACAGGGGTACCAGTCAAGCTAATCTCTGAGTCTGAATCACTACCACTACTAGGATCCTGAGAGAAAACATAAAACAGCAACCAAGAAACAATGTTAGGGTCAAATAAAGCTTCCAGCTAACTCACACCCTAACTCTAGTTTCTACTTTACCAATCAAACACTTTCCTTAGACTATACCTAATAGTCTAACTCAACTCTACATGAGTCGAACTCTCTCGCGATATAGATATATTCCCAAAATACCCCTTTTTAAAACTAACTTGTCTCAGGGACTAGATCCTGTAGCTCTGATACCAACTTGTGACGACCTCAATCTCGGGGTTAGGAAATGAGGACTCACACACCTCTAATCTACTAATTAAATATGCATAAACCCCAATTAACTATTAACAGGATGAACATGATAAAGTATGAGACAAGATTACAACTACCAATCAACGAATATAACTTACAAACCCAAAATATTATTAAATAATCAGTATCGATTCCGGCTGGGAACCGACAGATAACCCATTGTATCTTTAAACACCTCTTACTAGACGCGAGCTCACTCATAACCTGTACTACCTGCTCTGACAACTGGAAGCCCTCAACACGGTAGGGACCACCAGGTACGCTCTTACGAGCAGTGCGCCTAAGCCTGGCCATCTTCTTGCTTAACTTCCATGGTTAGATTAAGACAAAACAATGAGTATAAAACTCAGCAAGTAACTAAATAGCAGTTCTACAATAACAATTCTCAATATGCTTTGAACGAACTAGGGCATTCTATTTTAGCTAATCTAGGTGGCAGATTTCCGTATATTCATTTTTGTTTTCTTTGAGATAAGGAAACGTATCCGAAGAATAGTTGGGCTTTCAAGAAACAAGGCTCGAAACAGGATGAAAGCCGACATTCAACACAAATCATTATAGGATTAAAATAGATCTTTCGGTAGAGGAAAGCAACAGTATTTCAAAATATAGAATCATTCATATGATCAACAATTTCAGGAATCAGGGTTCTGAGCTTTAAGCTCCACAATAACATAATCAACTCTTTTCAAAACAGTATAAACCATTTTCATTTCCAAAAATCAATTTACTGAACAAAAGTTTCAGTTCCCTTTTAAATAATCATTTAGAACCCTTGATTGGATCACTTTATCTTTCCATTTCATTATATACGGGTGATCAGCCCGTATCGACCTCCATTCTGGTCTTTAAGGTACCAATCGGTATAATTTTAGCCTTAAATTGGACTAGTCCCACTAGCCTCTTACCATGACTGGACTAGTCCCACTAGCCTCTTACGTCTCAATCCAATCCATCAGGAATTCATTTGGAAAACCTTGAGTTGGAAAAGCAAATAGGTTTTCTAAAATCCATTTTTATCATTACCAAGCATTTGAAATCATTCGGACTCTTTCAAGTCGAAACTCATTCTTAAATCAGATTTTAAAGAAACAAAGTTCAGGGAGTGAATCAAAGATACGCAAGGAACAATTCACAAGAATTCTGTATCAGGGACAACAAGGCACTAAATTAGAAGGATCAGCATTGAATTAGGGATCAATAGGGTGATCAAGAGAAACAGGGTATCATTAAACAGAGTTAACCAAGATAATCAAGAGGTTCAATATGATTCATAGCTTTATAGGTAACTTGAACAGAAAGACAAATTATAAAAGGGTGAAATCAATAGGATTATCAATAACAGGTTATCAAGAACAAGGGTACTTCAAATCAATATCAGGGTTTCATAAAGCAAGGGTTTCATACTTTAACAGTTCAATACTCTACATGATATGAACAACATTTCCTTTACAATCATTTATACAAGTAATCAGAGTTACTTGCCTGAAATTGCTTTCCTGGGGGTGGGACTATTGCCACCTAATATACTTTTCCCTTTCCTAGCCCGAATGCCCTCACGCTCCGAATCTACAATAAAACCAGAAATCTTAATTAGATTTCCAACTCTCGTTCCCGGAACGATCACTCTATACGATAACTCGATTATATCCTTGACTCGAACTATACGAGTATAGCTTATACAAATAGGCACACAGCATATAGCACATAGCATAATTCTTTCTCGTAGTTTTTATATCCTTATATACCTAGCAATCAAAGCGTACTCGCTTGACCTAGGCTATTTCTCAAATCACACTAATACTTCTCTTTTACGAGTACTAGACACATTTTCAACCAAACATTTACGTGCATACTATCACTTTTATCAATCGACTTAATTCCCTTTTCTTTTATTCCTTAATTCGAATCAAAACATCAAGCAAAATCAAAGATTTTCACCTATAACACTCAATCATTCTTTCAATTACAAAAATCAAGTTTTGACCTTTATTTCTTATGGCCTATTCGGCCTTATTGCAAATACTCACTTTAATTCACATAAACACGTATCTCAATTAACAACCTTTAAAGAACCACTCTCCTTTCTTTTAATCATAGAAATCCGAACCATAATTATACATATACAATCAAATTTCTCAAAATTACACCATACAACTTTAGTTCTAACATGATTCCACATTTAAACTAGCACCATTTTCTTGATCAATAACCATTCGAACCAAAACATACATACATGCTCACATGCAATTCATTGTTAACTTAGCACAATATCAAACACTTTATCTTTATCACGTAAGCCAACTAAGTTCCTTAACACAATTGATTTTTATCTAAATTACAACATACATCCATTCATTCATCAAATTAATCTATTTTAACTCAATTTCATTCGGCAATAACCCAAATTCACATCCCAAGGACAAATCATTGACATGCACATCTTAACATGCAATCACTTTTAGTCCATTTATACATAGTGTTTACCAAGATTATCCAACAAAAATCAATTTCCTTTCTTATTAACACAAAAATTCGAACCTAAATTTAGCATGCAACAATATTTTCATTCCTTTTTAATCTAATAACAATCCATCATCATTTTAAACAAGTTAATTCAAATCAAACAACCTTAAAGATTAAAACCATTCGGCCTTTTTCAAAAACAATCATGCAACTTGATATTCTTAATTCTTGAATCACAAATCCACCTATATTTTCAACATCAAATCAATGACTCATGCATTTCAATATAATCAACTTGATTTCCTTAAAATAGTAAGGGCCATTCGGCCTTTTAATCAAAACACCACATGCAAACATAAATAAGTGATCTTAAGGTTCTAGAGCTCAGTTTTTAACATCATAGCTCACCACCGGTTCACCGAAGTTCATCACCGGTGGCGGTGGCTTCACGGTGGTGCCCTCATTCGAGGGTGTCCAACCACGAAACCCCCGATTCCATCAATTACACAAAAAGAACTAACATGCACATCTTCTCTATCATTTGTTTACAAGGAATCAAGCTTAGCAAGATGACATCAACAACAAATAGCAAGAACCATGTGGTTCTCGGGTGAACACACACACCGAGCACCCACAACACACACACACATCGACATGCAAGTGGGTATACACACATGCACACACTTTTACCTACAAATATGTGTTTAACAAGAAGATTTGGGTATGATTGATGTGTTTGATCAAAGAAAAGAGAGGTATACCGAGAGAGATTGAAGAGAGAGCCGAGAGAGAGTTGTTCGAGTGAGAGAGAGAGAGAGAGTGTGAAAGAAAAAGAGGAGAGAAAAGAGTGAGTGCACGGAAAAGAAAGAAGAAAATGGGGAGGAAGGAGTAATTTATACTCCACCAACACAAGGGCAAAATGGTAATCTAATAACTCCCTTTTTAATTTGCATTTTGTTTCTCTTTTTATTCAAATGTAACAAAATTCAAAATAATAATATTTCTCTCTCGGAAAGTCGAGAATTATTGAAAATGACAATTTTAACACGTAGGTCTCGAAATTAGCTTTTCATCCATTACTCATAATAAGAATTTGAGCGAGCAGTGGATTTTATATGAATTTCGCAAACTTGCTTTAATAAATACCTTTTCCACATAAAATCTATTTAAAAATGCAAAGACCCACAATTAAATTCACTTATCATTTTTAAAAAGTCTCTAAGACCTCTACGAAGATAACAGAACAAATCCCATGTTTTTATCCATCTCAGATGATTTTATAAAAATGCACGAAGGTTAAATAAACCCTTATGTAAATCACATAATTCCTTTAAAATTCACAGAAATTAACACAGAACATATAATCATGCACACAGTCAAGCAATCACACGCATATAGTCACATAACGACTCAGGTCTGATCATAGAATCTATCCCTCTTTAATCTTTATTCCCTTTTTACGCGTACCGGGTCACGTTCAGCCTGACGGCCCGACGCTCAGCGTTTCGAATACGCTTCTCATTACCTTTGACAATCAACACGTCTCTTAAGACGAAATACTTCATTCATTTACTTCACATATAATTCACATTTTATATTATTTAATTTCTATATTAGGACGGGTTCCGTTCTACCTGACGGCCCGAAACCACAGCTTGACTTATAAGCTGACTCTTTAAATTGGAACGTTTTTATCCACACTCCTTAACTCTAGTATACAGATAAGACAAATAATCACCACTTAATCACATAATCTCATCACACAACACATACTTTACTTTCTTAATTACGACGCAAAATTCTCGGTCGTTACAGTATTAGTATGTTATATTTAAATGTAGTCGTGTTCTGAATTTTGTATGCAAGTGTGTGGTTAATTTAGTCATTGTGTATGCAAGTGTTTAGTTGAAAATAGTATATTTATAATTTGATAATCTGCATCCGTGATCTGACTATTATACTATGGTTAATTATAGTTAATTATATAGTGATTATACATTAAGTATTGAATGACTAGTTAATATATAGTACTAGTACTATAATTAAATGTATAATATGAATTACGTAATGCATTACAAATTGATTCATATCATATTATAATAAAATATATAACATTAAAATGTATAATATGCATTATGTATAATATGAATTCTCAGTTTTCTTATGTTGTTTATAGTCTGCCCTATGTGTGGATGTCATACTTAAAATCAAGTTAGACTTCTAAAATAAATATTAGACTTATAAAATAAATATAAGCCTTATACTGAATTTTTTAGTGACATACCAGGTGGTTTTAAATGGATAAGTCTTCGATAAAAGTCGATAGGGATTCTCTACAGTATGAAATTGGTGTTGAAAACTTCTTGATATTTGCCGAGGAAAATGCTAAAATCCCCAAAAAAATTCCTTGTCCTTGTGCACACTGCTCTAACTTCAAAAAGTTTTCTATGAATATAATCAGAGGTCATCTTTATGAATCAGGGTTTAGTTTAGGATATTCTGATTGGATTTGGCATGGAAAAAACCATGACAATAGTACTAGGTCATCTGTTGGTAGTACTTGTCCTCCCTCGAAGCCCATACCAATTTCAGAAACATTTAACGTGTGTGAAGCAGCTTATAGTAGGGAAGATTGCGATAAAGAGTCAGATAACTTTAAGAGGTTTGTTGCCGATACAGAACAACCTCTGTTTGAGGGAAGTGAGTGTACTAAATTGGAGTCGGTCTTAAAATTACATAATTGGAAGGCTAGGTTTAGAGTTTCCGATAAAGCTTTTACTGATCTGCTTCAATCAATTGGATCAATTCTTCCTAAAGATAATCTGCTTCCGTCTAATATGTATGAAGCCAAGAAAACCTTGACTGATTTAGGCCTCGAGTATATTAAATTCCACGTTTGTCCAAATGACTGCGTATTATACAGGGGTCCAATTCTCGAGTCTTCTTCCGAGTGTCCCAAATGCCATCTCTCTCGCTGGAAAGTTAGGAAAGATGGTCAAGTTAGGGTAAATGTGCCAGCTAAGGTTATGTGGTATTTTCCGATAATCCCCAGATTTAAAAGAATGTTTAAATCTTCATCTACTGGTGAATTAATGAGTTGGCATGCAAATAATCGATCCAAAGATGGAAAGATGCGTCACCCCTCTGATTCTCCTTCTTGGAGAAATGTAGATTGTAGGTGGCCTGAGTTTGGTAGCGAGGCAAGAAATATATGTTTAGGATTAGCGGCCGATGGTATAAATCCACACAACAATGGATTAAATAATCGGTACAGCTGCTGGCCAGTTATGTTAGTAACATATAATCTTCCTCCATGGTTATGCATGAAGAGGAAGTTTATGATGTTAACAACTTTAATTTCAGGCCCACAAGAGCCTGGTAATGATATTGACGTATATCTCCAGCCACTGATCGATGATTTAAAAAAATTGCGGGAGGAAGGTGAACCAAACGTGTACGATGCCCATACCAAATCCTTTTTCGCTCTAAAGGCAATCTTGATGTGGACAATAAATGACTTCCCGTAATATGGAAATTTGTCGGGGTGCGTTAATAAGGGTTATAGGGCCTGTCCAGTATGCGGTGATCAGACCATGGCTAAATATCTAAGTCGTTGTAGAAAAATGAGCTACCAAGGACATCGTCGGTATTTAGATCTTTATCATCCGTCAGTTTTTTTTGAGTTAGAGTATTGGAAGTTTCACCATGTTCGACATTGTTTAGATGTCATGCACGTCGAACAGAACGTGTGTGATAATATAATTGGGACACTTCTGCACATGAAATTCAAGAGTAAAGACAACTTTGCCTCGCGTCTTGATTTGGTTGACATGGGAATACGGCCTGATTTAGCTCCAGAAGTAGGTGAGAAAAGAACATACCTACCTCCTGCCCCTTATACTCTCTCCCGGAAAGAAAAACAAACAATATTGGCATCATTGTACGGCATGAAACTTCCATACGGACATGCTTCAAATATAAGAAACTGTGTATCGATGATTGATATGAAGTTGTATGGTTTAAAGTCCCATGACTGCCATATCCTTCTCCAACAACTACTACCTGTTTGCATTCGTTCAGTGCTTCCGAAAAATGTTAGGGTTGGTATCATAAGATTGTGTTTTTTCTTCAACTCTCTGTGCAACAAAGTTGTAGATGTGTCGAAGTTGAATAAATTACAAGCAGATGTGATATTGACCCTGTGTGAGTTAGAGAAGATATTCCCTCCATCATTTTTTGATGTTATGATACATCTTATGGTCCACCTAGTAAGGGAACTGCGATTATGTGGACCGGTTTTTTATACATGGATGTTTCCATTTGAACGCTTCAATAAAATATTGAAGAGTTATGTAAGAAACCGATTCTATCCAGAAGGTTCTATAGCTGAAGGTTACCTCAAAGAAGAGTCAATAGAATTTTGCAGTGAGTTCTATAGCGTGAGTAGTAGAACAGCCGGTCTTCCGAAAGATGAAGAAAAAATTTCTGGTCCAATCGGTGGTGCGACTATGAAGTCAGTTGCGGAAAAAGAACGAGATGAGGCTCATCTTTCAGATCTTCGTAATAATTCGGAAGTGGAACCATATGTTATGTAAGTAAAACATAAAAAGTATACATATAATTGTTAAAGTTGTATTTGGTATAGTTTAGTCGAATCTGATGTAAATAATTTTAGGTTGCATAAAAAATATTGGGAAGAGATTTATCGAGGGAAAAAGAAGAGTGTATCGTGGCTATTGGGAGAGCACAATCGACAATTTGCCGATTGTTTTGAACAAAAAGTTGGTTTACATTCTTTTTTCTTCTCTTTTATTTTTATAAGTCGTGTTTTTAAATTTCTAGCCACTTATATGCATCAATAAATTATATGTAGGTCAGTACAGAAATGAGGGAGAATACGGAAGCCATATCTGAAACTATAAGATGGTTGGATGGGAAACCTTCATTTTCAGTTTTGACTTACGAAAGTTATGCTGTTGAAGGGGTCCGATACCACACAAAGGATCGAGATAATGCAAGGGTAGTTCAGAATAGTGGTGTGTCATTAGTTGCGAGGACAGTCCAAGTCCCTAGTGCTAAGGACATGAATCCTATAGAGAGTGATTTAAAATTTTATGGGGTGATCAGGGAAATATGGGAATTAGACTACCACGCATTCAAGGCCCCTCTATTTTTATGTACATGGGCAGCAAGTGACAAAGGTGTCAAGTCCGATGATCTTGGTTTCACCCTTGTCAACTTCAGTTGACCAGGTCACAAAAAGGACAAATATGTCTCTGTTGACCAAGTCAACCAAGTATTTTATATTGAGGTCCAGTTGATGCTAATTGGTCCGTTGTGTTATCGGCAATAACTCGAGACTATCATGATGTTTACAATAAAGATGCTCCTGAAGACACCTCCTGGAACCCTCCCCCATTCTGTTCTAATATCCCTACATGTGACCCTACTAATATTGATGATGCAAGTGTTTGTAATAGAAGAGAAAATGTTGAGGGTATATGGGTCAAAAAGTTATAGGAGTCTAGCTATATATTCTCCTTATTTGTAATTTTTCTTGTTATTTGTAATGTATCTTGTGATCTCTGTTTTCTTGTAATTTTTCTATGTAGTTATAGAAGTCTATCTGTAATTTTTCTTGACAATTAAATGAGAATTTTGTTTAATTTTCTGCATATCTGTTAGACATTATACCATGAACTGTGTAGTTGTTCTAATCTGTTAAATATTAGTTAATTTTTCAGATTAGAGGAAGAGGAAAGAATGGCACCAAAAAGGCAAATGCGAAAGCAATCAGAAAAGACTACATCACAGAATCTTAGCGATGGAAGCCCCAAGCGGCTGGAGGATGTTCCGAACAATGATGAAAAAAATGAAGGGCATGCATCGGAATCTCAACCGACTAACTCAGAACAGACAAATACTACAACTAATACTGCTACAAGGAAGTCTGGGGGTAAGCAAGGCGTATGTGCAATGTACAAAATGATTGTCAAGAAAGCTCGCGGGAAGAAAGTTAAAGTCACTGGCAATGAATGGGGGATTCCTAATGGGGAAACTAGAGCCCGTTTGCAGTCTTACATTGGTATGTTGGCCAGGACTACGATTCCAATCGACATTCCTACGTGGCCAAATGTAGACCCTGAATTAAAATCAAAGCTTTGGTTAGATCTCCAGGTACTAGATCAATTGTAAAAAATTATTATCAAATGTAGATCTTGAATATAAGTTTTTCCTGTTATGATTTTGTGAACTTGTGTTTTTTCAGGCTACCTTCAAAGTTAAACCAGAAATTGAAAACATGGTCCTAAAGTCAGCAGGCTCTAAATGGCGACAGTTTAAGACTGATTTGACGAGAAAGTATGTGCTACCATTTATTGGAGAAAAGAAGAAGCTGAGTAAGCCGCCAAGAGGCTAAGGTTATGTTATTAAGGTAACCTGGAAAAGGTTTGTGAGACAGAGGACTGATTCTAAGTGGAAGGTATGTTTTAATTCTGTAATATATGATTTTGGTGATTTTTTTGCATCGTCTGTTGTAATTTTTGTAATCTTGTGACATGTTTTTAGGAAATTCATGAAACACAAAGTGAAAGAGTGTCTAAGAGAAAATATCATCACCGGTTGTCAAGAAAGGGCTACATCGGTTTAAAAGAAGATGAGGTAAGAAAAGTTCATTTAATTGTATAACTGTATTTAATTTATAATAGGTCAGTCCGTAATAAATTAGAGTCCGACAATTTTTAGCCCTGGAGTTATTTGTATTACTGTATTTTATTTTATTTTGAACAGATAAAAAAAGGAAGGTTGAATCCGGAAGAAGAACCGGATAGAGCGATTTTTTGGCAAAAGGCTCGTAAGCGGAAAAACGGACAAGAGGTCGAAGAGGTCGATGAAGATTTGACTGTTGTATGTGATAAAATTGTAAGTTTTAATTTTGGTTAAATTACATTAAAGTAGGCGAATCAGTAAAATTAGGACGACATAAATTAGTAAAGTAGGCGAATCAGTATAAATAGGACCCCTGTCAATGTTTTGTATTGTTTTTTTCATGTTTGATTTAGCAAGCTTGTGTAATTTAAATAGGTTTAGTTAATTGGTCTTTAATCATACTGATTACAATTATGCGAAATAATTATTATTTATCTTTTACTGAAAACTAGTTAACTCCATTTTGGTTAATTTATTTTCTTTTAATTTATTTTCTTCTTAACAGAACGCATTGTTGGAAAAAAAAGAAGAAGGGTGAGATTCAGTTTTCTAGTGCTGAAGATGTTCTGACAACGGCTTTGGAGAGTCGTGAGCATTCTGGGAGGGTTCGGGCTGTTGGAGGGTACATCACTCCAAAATAATACTTTAATTTTCCGAGAGAGCCAAAGCTTCGAATCACAAAGGCAGAGTTGATGGCCCGTGATCGACAAAGGGATGAACTGCTTGAAAAAAAAACGCAAGCTCTCGAGGCAGAGATTGATCGCTTGAAGTCAGTGATCGAAAGTGGAGGTACTTTTCACTCTCCAATGCCATCTGAAAAGGCAAGTTTCGATCTGGAAAAGGATAAAGAAATGAAGTCAAATCCACCACCTGCAAGAGGAGTTATGTTGGTATATGAAGATGATGACTGTGTTTTTACAGATGGCCCAACTAGGCCTTCACCTCCTGGAAGTCACATAAGTTATTTTAATTTTGTGAGAAACCTTGTCATTTATCTTACTAAGGTAAATCATTGTTACCTTAATTTTTTAATTTTGTTTATTTAAATATTATAGGCCCAACGATCTTGTGAGCTATCTGTCGAGAGACTAGAGAATAAGGTTGCATTTGGTATGGTATATCCTTGCGAGGATAATTTAATTGATTTGGTACATGGAGTTGATATACCAATTGGACATCAATGTGTCTCCTTTGATGGCCTCATAAAACCAGACGCCTTGCTTCCAGCTGAGACACGTGGTGATGATATGATGACTGTCCGCGATGCTCTAGGATCTTTTTTGGCATGGCCTGAGGAATTAATTAGCTACACAAATGTTGCAGTATGATGAATAATATATATATGAATAATATTGTCTGAATTTTGAAATTAAATTGTTCATTTCAAGATATTAAAAATTAAGTGATATGTACATTTTATTTTGGTTTTATATTATCATCAGGTGCAGAAAAAAGAAAGGCCCCGAACAAGTGCTGAAAAAATAAAAAAGAATGACGGGTTGCAGGATTTGAAGGCACAATTTTTTCAAGGAAAGCCAGGTGCGAAAGTGCCAAAGGGCTTTAAGCTGTTGTATAAACATGCAACAACTTGGATGAAAACTACCGGGGTCAGTATCCAGGTTCGATGTGAGCCGAATGTGTTTGGACATGAAAAAACAATTTATTTGTTGCATGAGAATGTTGTGTCTTTATTGGAGTTTGAAATGTTGGGCCAAGCAGTAGTTGCAAGTTACATGGCGTAAGTTACCTTTTTTTCTTTTTAATGATCATTTCTTTTTAATGTTTGCAATGTTCCAGAACTTGCATTTTAATATCAGCACTCTTTCGATAGGCACTTGCATTCTGAAATTAGTGAAATACCAGAACTGGCGGAGACATTTGCTTTTATTGACCCCGGATCCATATATCACGTGAATGCTGATTTTGAAGCATACATTTTAAACCGGTTGAGAGAGGGTAACCCGGATCGCCTATTCTTTCTTTCGAATAATCAGAAGTAAGTACTTATTGTAATACTGAAAATTAAAAACATGGATAGTATAGTACAAACTTCTATGTGATGTGTCCTATCTGTCTTTGTTTTTTGTGAAAATAGTATGCATTGGATTTTGGTCGTTATCTGGGAAGGGGAAATATATATTCTGAATCCACTACCTCACCCGACACAATTTTCAGAACTAGAAAAGGCGTTATCAAGGTAAACTTTTATTAATGTAACAGTTTGGTATAATTGCATGTTCATTTCTGTACATTGTATGAGATTTTATGTTTTTTATGCAGGGCTTTGAAAATTTACAACTCTGAAACCGGCAGGGGCAACAAGATGGCCAAGGCAAAGTTTCTTAGTGTAAGTACAATAGATCGATTACCTAATATTTGTGCTTAATATATATGATTTATTTGACATGCCTGATTTGTCTTTTAATTAATGAAATAGGGATCTCCCAAACAACCCGGTGGGATTGAATGTGCGTATGTAATAATGCGATACATGAAAGAAATTATCGATGATGACAAGTTGAATTTTGCTAAAAAGGTATTACTTTGACGCTTCCAGTTAGCTATATACTGAGATATGGTTACTTTTCGATATGGTTACTTTTCATTCATGTACTGAATTTTGTTTGTTTGGAATTTGTAGTGGTTGGCCAAGACTCGATCGTGTTACAGCATTGAACAGCTAAATGAAGTTCGCATTGAGGCTCTGCAGTTCATCCAAGAGCATATCTGATCAATTCTTGTACTCCAGGTCTTTTCTTTTGCGTAGTCGTACATTTGGTAATTTAGACGGTTCTGTGTAGTAAGAATGTAAGTGTATGAATGCTGGGGTTGGTGTATAGGTTTGCAAATGCTGGGGGTTGTATATTTGGTAACGTAGATTCTGTATTTTTTGAATGATTGATGTAGATGATGGGGTTGGTGTTTGTGATTTTTGGATGATTGATGCAGATGATGGGGTTGGTGTTGGTGGTTTTCGGATGATTGAATGGTTAAATGTATGAATGATTGATTGGTTGGATTTGTATGGATGTGTGTTATTCCAATGTTTTAGTTTTGGTTATGTAGTAAAGGACATTGGTTTTATTTATAATAAATGTCTATTAGTAATGAGTACATCACTTTTTTAGAAAATTAGTGATGTAAAACTTTACACAATTTGGTCTATAAATTTCTTACACATCACTTTCAATTAAGAAAAGCTGATGTTAAAAAAGATAATGTACATCACTTTAAGGTAAAAAACTGATGTCAAAGGAATCCAGGTTCAAGTCTAAATGAAACATAGAAATCACTTTGTTTAAGATAAAACTGATGTCAAGTGACGTTATAAACATCACTTTTAATAAAACAAAACTGATGTCAAAAAACGCAATGTACATCAGTTTAAGGCAAATAACTGATGTGAAAGACTAACATGTTCAAGTCTATATGATACATAGACATCACTTCATTCTAGAAAAACTGATGTCTATATGCTTAATTAGACATCACCTTTCATTAAAGAAACAGATGTTTAATATGCCTTTTATGTTTCTGACAGTTTTCCATTTAGCATAATCTGAAGAAACCTTCTGTATAAGATAAAGTTTTGATGCTGAGATTGGTTCTCTAAAATGTGCTTCAAGAATAAACTCCCAAAGTTGATGCGAAGATTATTTGCGACAACAACCCCAACAATTTGATTGAAATTAGTCAGTCCATGGAATCCACCAGTCTTGGGAGCCAAGCAATGAGACAATATGTTGAAAACTAGATTCCATTCTTTTGGAAGATGACTTTTGTTGAAGTGTTTAGGAAAATCATCATTCCCTGTCAATGTGCTTCTTATTCCTCTTAAGAAGCTGAGTAATTCCCAGTCTTCTGGAATGGCATCAAAATTATCACGAGGTAGTTGAAGATGCTCATTTAAATCGTCTTCTGTGATTCTGATAGTATCATCACCAATAACAAAGGAAAAAGCCAGTTGTTCACCATCAAAGGAGTTTGTAGCTGTTCTATGCACATGCCTGAGAAGCTCAATATTTAATTTCACATTAGTAGTTAATGTGAAGCGCACAATGGAGTGTTCATTTAGAAAACGGATCCATGTCTCAAAATGTGCCATTTTAACCGGATCACGTTCAATAATTGAAACAAAATTTATTTTTGGAATCTGAATATTATTCGCCATTTAATTTAAAATGAGAATAAAATTTGGATTTAAAACAAATAAATTTGTGCCCTTCAAATTATAAGATAGATCAAATAGACCAAAATATTTAGAACACACTTTTTAAAAGAATTAACCAAACGAGGGCTTAAGAAGAAATTAACAAGAAATCGATCCAATTAACAATTTTATGTTTAGCCAAATAAAGCCTTAATACAAAACAAGGTTAATTCGATCTCTACAAACACCCGGTGGAATTTGTTGAAAAAGGTCTCAAATTAATCCTTATTCTCTGGGCTTTCAGAATCTCCAAATATTATAAATTTTTCTAGAGTTTTGTTACAGATTTGATCAAAGTAAAAATTTCTTCTTATTCCCTTACGACTGAACTGTGTGTATATAACAAAAAATAATCGGTTGTATGTATATATACTTCACAGAAATCAAGTTGAAATGCTAAGTGCTCTGTGGTGACTGAGAGGGTTATGGGCATTCTGTGGCGACCAGGGAGGCATCCTATGGCGACAACAGAGAAATCACTTAGAATTTTCTAAGTGTTCTCCCTGTGGCGACCAAGGATCCCAATCCTATGGCGACTACTGAAGAAACACTTAGAATTTTCTAAGTGCTCTCTCTGTGGCGACCAAGGATCCCTGGTGTGATCCTATGGTGACCAACACTCTGTGGCGACCAAGGAGCCACAATATCCCCTTTAGAGGTTACTCAGTTCCCTGTGGCGACCACTGCATGCACTTAACCTATTATTTCACAGAATTACACTTATTAACAGAATATAATTTTGTGCTACTAATAAATCACAATTATTTTTCATTATTTATACAAATATTATCATTAAATTGATAACACTACATTTTTGTGAAAATTGATTATGCCGCAGATTAAATTAATTTCAATCAACCCCTTTAAATATTAATTATTTAAAGTCCACTGAAATTAAATTACATATCTTTATCAATATTAATGTGCTAAAACATATATATATATATTTGGATGCAAGCACATAAATGATTGAATTACGAGGAATAATTAATGGCATGTAAATTCAGATGTCCTTAAAATATTAAAATTAAATAACAAGTGAATTTAACCAAGATAAATTGCAGTTTCTGACTTCTAAAATTAATTAGAAAGATTTAACATCCCAAGATCACTAACCAACTTAGAGAAAGTGTTTTCATCAAGTGGTTTTGTGAAGATGTCTGCAATTTGATCCTCTGTGGGTACAAAATGTAACTCCATAGTGCCATTTGTGACATGCTCTCTGATAAAGTGATACCTGATATCAATGTGTTTTGTTCTAGAGTGCTAAATTGGGTTGTTTGAGATTACTACTGCACTTGTATTATCACAGAATATTGGGATCTTCGATACCAACAGACCATAATCCCGGAGTTGGTTTCTCATCCACAAGATTTGAGCACAACAGCTCCTAGCAGCTATGTATTCAGCTTCAGCAGTTGATGTGGATACTGAATGTTGCTTCTTGCTATGCCAGGATACCAATCTTTTCCCAAGAAACTGACAACTTCCTGATGTACTTTTCCGGTCAATCTTACAACCTGCAAAATCTGTATAGCCAACTAGGTCAAAACCTGTACCTTTAGGGTACTAAATTCCAAGATTTGGAGTTCCCTTAAGGTACCTAAATATCCTTTTAACAGCTATAAGATGAGACTCTTTTGGTTCGGCTTGAAATCTAGCACATAAGCATGTTGCAAACATAATATTTGGTCTACTTGCTGTGAGATAAAGTAATGAGCCTATCATACCTCTGTAGCTTGTGATGTGAACTTTCTTACCAGTTTTGTCCTGATCAAGCTTGGAGGCTGTTGGCATGCGAGTCTTTGCTGGAGTTGAATCTTCCAGATTATACTTCTTGAGAAGTTCTCTGATATACTTGGATTGACAAATGAATATACCATCTTTCCTTTGACTCACTTGTAACCCATGAAAGTAGTTCAACTCTCCCATCATGCTCATCTCGTACTTACTCTGCATTAGCTTAGAGAATCTCTTGCAAAGATCATCATTAGTAGAACCAAATATAATATCGTCAATATATACTTGAACTAATATCATATCAGATTTATGCATTTTTTGAAACAGAGTTTTATCTATGACATCACTAGTAAAACCATTTTCAAGTAAAAACTCAGAGAGAGTGTCATACCATGTCCTTGGTGCTTGCTTAAGACCATAAAGAGCTTTGAATAGGAAATATCAGCCAGATTTGGATCTTCAAAACCTAGAGGTCGTTCTACATACACTTCTTCTTCTCGCTATTCATTCAGGAATGCACTCTTCACATCCATTTGATAAACTTTGAATTCTAAATGTGCTGCGAATTCCAGAAACATCCTGATTGCCTCAAGTCTAGCCACTGGTGCATAGGTTTCATTATAATCTATACCCTCTTCTTGAGAGTAACCTTTAGCTACCATTCTGACCTTTTTTCCCATTATAATTCCATCTTCATCTAGCTTGTTCCTGAATACCCATTTAGTGCCTATCACTGACTTGTCCTTTGGTCGGGGTACCAGCTTCCATACCTTCTTCCTCTCAAACTGATTGAGTTCTTCTTGCATAGCAATAACCCAATCTAGATATACCAGTGCCTCATCCACTTTCTTAGGTTCCATTTCTGAAAGAAACCCTGAAAAGTGACATTCATTCTGAGTGGCATGTCTAGTTCTTACTCCTGTGTCAGAATCACCAATGATCAACTCAAAGGGATGGTCTCTGTTCCAAACTCTTTGACGAGGCAGATAAGATCTTGATGTTTCCCCCCTTGTTCAGTCTGATGTTGAGTGTGAATTGTAGATCCTTTTCCTGCTCCCCCTGAGTTGTTGTCACCATGACTGGATGATTCTGATCTTGGTGTAGTGGTTCTTAAAGGTGTTCATGTATGATTATCAAAATCATTGTTTCCACCATTACCACCACTTGATCCTGAATCAGCATTACCATGTCCTGTAGATGTAGTTCTAGCAATCTCACATTCTATTATCTCCAAAGGATCATCTGATAGATTTTCAAATTCCAGTGATTCAGAATCCTTTTCTCTTTGCAGGCTTGCCAACTTGGCGTCGTCGAATGTTACATTAAGGCTTTCAATAACCTTCTGATCAGTAATCATATAAACCCTGTAAGCTTTAAATTCCAGAGAATAGCCAAGAAATATGCCTTGTTCTTCCTTAGCATCAAACTTTCCTAGATGCTCATTTCCTTCCTTCAGCAGAAAGCATTTAGCACCAAACACATGAAAGTATTTCAGTGTTGGTTTCTTGTCAGCCATTATCTCATAGTGAGTCTTGTCATGATCTTTATTAATCAAGGTACGATTTTGAGTGTAACACGCTGTGTTGACAGTTTCAGCCCAGAAGTAAGTAGGAAGTCTTGATTCACTTAGCATAGTCCTTGCTGCTTCAACCAAGGTACGATTCTTTCTTTTTACTACCCCGTTTTGTTGTGGAGTTCTTGGAGCTAAATACTGTCTCGAAATACCTTTCTCTATATAAAATTCATTTAGAAATGCATTCTTGAATTATGTCCCATTATCTGATCTAATCTTCCTGACAGGTAATTTCGCTTCCAACTCAATCTTCTTTATATGATCCACTATCAGCTGAGGTGCTTCATCCTTGGATTGTAAAAACAACACCCATATGTATTTGGAGAAGTAATCGACCATCACTAAAGTATATTTTTTCCTTGATAGTGACCATACATTCACCGGACCAAATAAATCCATGTGAATCAACTGAAGAGGTTCAGTTATGCTTGTCATTTCCTTGCTTCTGTGTGATGCTTTCTTTGATTTCCCCTTTTCACATGCTTCATAGAGTCCTTCTTGACAGAATTCCATCTGTGGTAGTCCTCTCACTAATTCTCTCTTGACCAGAGAGTTCATTGTCTTGAAGATCAAGTGCGAGAGCTTCTTGTGCCATAACCAACTTTGTTCTAATGAAGCTTTGCTATAGAAACATTTGATTACTCCATCACAGGTAGACTTCAAGTCAACTACGTACAGATTACCTTTCCTTACTCCCTATAAAGCAAGCTTCTCATCTTTCCTGTGAGAGATCAAACATCTTTCTGATCTGAAATCAACATTGTATCCCTTATCACAAAACTGACTTATGCTCAAAAGATATGCTTCAATCCTTCCACAAGAGAGATGTTTTCAATGATGACATTGCCAATTTCCAAATTACCATATCCCTTAGTAAATCCTTTATTGTTATCTCTAAAGGTAACTATAGGACCAACTTTCTCAACCACTCCTGTGAGCAGGGACTTTTCTCCTGTCATGTGCCTAGAACACCCACTATCCAGAATCCACATGATCTTTTCCTTTCTTACCTTACCCTGCAAACACAGATTGATTAAGAAGACTTTGGTACCCAAGATTTCTTGGGTCCCGAAGGTTTAGGGGTAGAACAGGATCAACAAATGAAACCTTGACAGGCTTAGCTTTCACTTTGACTGACTCCTTCTCAGTGCTAGTCTTATCAGAGATGTTAGACTTAGAGACAGGAGGTACTGCCGTCTTAGCCTGTGTGTGCTCATTACCCATGCTTGTCTTAGTGTTAGTGCAAGTGCTAGCAGTTGCATGAAAAGCTTTAAAATATTCAGACATGGTAACAAATGCACATGGCATACATCCAACTACACCACAGGGCTCATGAAAGCTAGGCATAATAGGCATGACAGGCATACTGGAAGATGCAACAGATTCTACTTTAGCTTTAGTGCATGCATGTGTAAGGTGTGCAACATAATTGCAATTATTACATAACTTTCTAGATGCAGATGAGGAAGATGCAAAGTCAGATTTCTTATTTACACCTACCTTGCCATTTATGTTCTTTTTAGTCTTAACCTTAGCACCCTCTCCAGTCTTAGAGTTAACTATGGGGTCTGGTTTCTTAAGTGTGTCAGTTTCCTTACTATCCACCTTATTACCTAGGTCAGCTATGGATTTGGCTTTACTAGTTGGAGCCTTAGGAGTCTTAGGGGATTCCTCTTCCTTCTCTCTATCTTCAGCAATCAATTCCTCATTGATTAGCAAACTTACTCCATCCAAAGGTTCTGAAATAGACTCAGTGAATAACGGAGATACAACATCCTTAATAACATATGGAACCTTTTCTAAGACAAACATGTTTATCTCAGATGTACCACTATGTTTCTTATTGTTCAGCTTAGAATAGTCAAGTCCTATTGAAGTCTTAGATTTAAATCTTTGACTATCTATTATCTCCTTCTAAGTCAAAGCTACATTCTTAAACGCCAGTAACTTCTTTTTTAAGTCAGCAACTTGGGTTCTAAGAATGGCTTCTATGTCTGCATTGCATTTAACCTTATTCTCTAGATATTCATTCTTTTGCTTAAGGTCTTCTAGTTCAACTACAAGCAATTCTAGTTCTTCATTCCTAGAGGTTAAACTCTCATATTTAAGAACTAACTTATCATTTTCAAGTTTATATGCAAGCATGTTTATATGAACATTATACAATTCTAAAGTAAGTTCATGCACAATAGATTTATATTTAGGCACAGTCATATCTATAGTGGTAAGTTCAGGAACCTGATATGATTGTGATGATTCCTCTACAGAGTCTACCATAAGAGCCAGATTCACGTACTCTTCCTCTTCATCCGAATCAGTATCATCACAACTTTTTCCTTCAACAATATATGCTCTTCCCTTTTCCTTCACCACATAAGCATTCAGCTTCTGTTTCAGCTTCTCATTCTTCCTTTTCAAATCTTCATTAGTTTCCTTCTTTTCATAGGAGTCATTTGATTTTGCTGCCTTGGGCTTTCTGCAATCAGATGCAAAGTGCTCTAACTCATTGCAGTTGTAGCATCTAGTTTTGCTTTTGTCTATCCAACTTGACTTGTAGCCTCCTCGGGAGCTTGACCCTGATGAGTAGCTTCCTTTCTGAACTCTTCCTGATGAACCCCTTGGTTTATAGTTGGGCTTTCTTCTGAATCTAACATGACTAAATTTTGCAACCATGTTTGCCATAGATTTGTCCTCCAACTGTTCAAGTTCTTTTTGAGTGTAAAACTCATTTTCATCCTCTGGCTCACCATGAGCAATTTCAGCTACGACAATTTCTTTAATTGTTGAGGAGGGTGCAACCTTACTTTCTTGGATTTCAGGTTCACGAACTACAAGTGTATTGGTTTTTGCAAGTGCCGTACTTTTACTGTCAATAGAACCAGGTCCATAGATAATAGATCTCTACTCTTGCTCCAGCTCATGTGTTCTTAACTTTCCATAGATCACATCCAGGGATATAGTAATAAAATCTGCCATTTCCCTGATTAAAGTGTTCTTTTGTTCTAGGTGAACTGGGAGCGTCAACATAAACTTTCTGTTAGACTCTCATATAGGGTAAACTTTCCCCTGCAGCTTTAATTCAGTTAATAATCCTGTATATCTCTCAAAGAGTGAAGATAGTGCTTCTCCGGGTTAAAGTTTATATGCCTCATACTGAGTCGTCAAAATATCCATCCTGTTTTCTTTGACTTCTTCTCTACCTTCCATTAAAAGCTCAATGGTATCCCACATGTCTTTTGCACTGTTACATCCTAAAAATTGATGACTCATATCTTTATCGGTCGATTCCCCAATTATGAGTTGAAGGCTTGTGTCTAGATTTATCAACTCCTTGTTAGTTTCCTTATATTTAAACGGATCCCTGGGAGTGGATGAGGAAGGAATTCTCACACCAGCTGTGGTTATGGATTCAGCAACTACTTCCATCGGAACATAAGGGCCATTCAGTAATATCCCAATGTAAAGTGGATTCAAAGCTTTCATAAACAGCATCATCTTTTTCTTCTATAAGTTGTAATTATCTCTATCGAATAGGGGAACCTTTATACTTCCAATTCTTTGGTTGTTCATCATCTTGACGGAATTAAATTAATTAAAGTTCAAAAATTTCAAGAAATGAAAATTTTTGAAAATTAAAAAATTTAAGAAATTTTCAAGAACTTGTTTCTTTCTCCGGATCTTGATTTGTATGTCAATCAACAAGCTCTGATACCAATTGTTACTCCTAAAGTATCGTAGAAGGGGGGGTTGAATACGATACCTACAATCTTTTCGATTCGTTTACAAGTTCTTCGTTAGAAGTTCGGAATCAAATAAGACACAAAACAATTTGAGGAAGATATTATTTTATTAATATAATCCTTGAGGTTGCTACAATCTAATTAATAAATTGATTAGCTACAATAAATTCAGCAGCATAACAATATGTTTATAGACTTAATAAATGAGAGGTTTTAATGGAGCTCTCGTAAACTGAATTGAGTTGCTGAAGAAGTTGACTGATATTGAATTGCATTCAATCAGCTTCTGTTGTAGACTTCTAAATTCAATGGACAGGTGGCATGTTTGTGTCCACTCATTCCATTTAAATTTTCTGCAATTAAAATCAATGAATACACAACTCTTCTATGGCGACCTGAGCAAACTTCTATGGCGACCTGAGCAAACTTCTATGGCGACCAGTGTCTCTGTAGAGCTCTATGGCGACTACATATGTTCTATGGCGACTAGGTGGTCTTCTGTGGCGACTAGGTGGTCTTCTGTGGCGACTAAGTAGTCTTCTGTGGCGACCAAGTGATCTTCTGTGGCGACCAAGTGAACTTTTATGGCTACCAAGAGATTCACTTGAAGTTCTGAGATAAGATAAGGCTCTATGGCGACTGGGTAGCTACAGAGGCTTCTTATGTGGCGACTAGAGTCTATGGCGACCAGATGCCTTAGAGAATCTCTATGGAGACCACTTTGGTGCCTTAGAGAGATTCTCTATGGCGACTAGGTAGAAGACTGTTATGACTTGGAATATTCTTGCTTTTATCAAACCATTCTTCATTATATCAATATTTTCTTCTGTAACTGAATCAAAATTCTTTCTTGAATACTGATGTTTGGTGCACTGGTCTGGTTCACAAATAAGTAGCATTGAGAGAATCCTAATTCAATTTGTCTTGTGTTTCTGAGCTGATACAGAGTGGTGTTTATCCATTGCTTCTTTCACTGAACCCTTGATCTGTAACACTTTAAATCAATTCATGTAACTGATGCTTAAAGTCCCTTGTTGTCTTATTCTTTATGGCTGCTTGAACATGACAATGAACTTTTTCCCATGATCTGTTAGAGGACTTAAAGTGTCAATTGTATCATTTGGTTCTTTGTGTTTATCATGTCTTCATCTGTAGGGTTCCTCTGCTTCACAGTTTAATATTGTTTATCTGTTTCTGTTTTCATGTTGAGTTATAAAATCCTCGATTACATGTTACATTACATGATGCTTTACAATAACCTAGTATTGGTTGTGCTTATTCGTGTTATGAGCGTCGCGAACTTATAAGATACGTGCTAATTCTTAATGAAGCGAAAGTGAATTTAAGGATTTAGAACTTGCCATGTTAGCATAGGTTCATGTGTTATAGTTATGCATGATTCATAGGTAATTTTAACCATCTTACTTGCCCTATGTAATCACGATAGATAGCTTGTGCCTTAAACCGTTATGTTGTCAAATTCTATAGACATATAGGGTCTCAATATGATTGGTGTCTATTCAGCTTCTATCTCTTTTGTGGATGTCTGGTAGTATGGTATTCGTACAACGAAAGTTGGCGTTTATCAGTTTCGTGTTATCTGATTAGTGTCATCACCATTGCATGCTAAGGTTAAGAACGAAAAGGCTATTGAATGAAGTACTTAATGAAGTTAGAGTCCCTTATTTGTGTCATATATTATTCAACTCTCTTTACTCTCTTTAGTTAATTTTCTCTAGTATAATTCTCAATAGTTAATCGTAGTATAATCAAAACCCAAATTGTTATTCATCTTAACATTGAATAATAGCCATATCATTGTTGCATAAGTACATAAATTACAAAGTTAATCTAAACCAGTCTATGTGGGAACGGATGTGATTTATATCTTATACTACTTGCGAACGCATATACTTGCGTGAATTTTAGGGCGTGTTTAGCGACTAACATCAAGCGCGCGGCCGCGCCATGTTAAGATAAAAGAATTTTGTTTCTATTCTGATTTTGATCCAGAAGACTTCTAATCTGCATGGGCTGCTATATATACATAACTTAAGGTCATTTTTCACAATAAGACGTACCAAAGCTTAAGGAGAAGGTGTAAGAAGACCGTAGAGTACAATTCAACCAAGGCGAAGAAGATCTAGTTTTTTCTTGTGATTCTTTATTTTAAGTTATAACTTGGGATGCTAGTTTTCTTATTCATGAACCTATACTCTTGTTTCGTACTTGGTTTATTATTTATTTAGTATAAAGACTACGTTTATTATACCATGCTTTCATCGGAACCCACGTTGAAGATGAGTCCGATTATGGGCTAATCGTTATCGTGGGGTTCTAACGGATTTATTTATGGATTTCTTTAGTTAATTTGTTTCGATACCTTAGTGTGTATGATTGTATGATAATCTAGTATTGGTTGTGCTTATTCGTCTTATGAGCGTCGCGAACTTATAAGATAATGTGTTAATCTTTAATGAAGTGAAAGTGAATTTAAGGGTTTAGAACTTTCCATGCTAGCATAGGTTCATGTATTTGATATGCATGATTCGTAGTAATTTTAACCATCGTACTTGCCCTATGTAATCATGATAGATAACTTGTGCATTAAACCATTATGTTGTCAAATTCTATAGACATATAGGGTCTCAATATAATTGGTGTCTATTCAGCTTCTATATCTTTTGTGGATGTCTGGTAGTATGGTATTCATACAACGAAAGTTGGCGTTTATCAATTTCATGTTATCTGATTAGTGTCATCACTATTACATGCTAAAGTTAAAGAACGAAAAGGCCATTGAATGAAGTATTTAATGAAGTTAGAATCCCATGTTTGTGTCTATAATATTCAAATCCCTTTAATCTCTTAGTTTGTTAGTCCCTTAACAATATGACAAGAATTACAGAAGGGGGGTTGAATGGAATTCTTGAAACTTTTTCTTGAAATAAAAATGTTCTAACTCAAATATATATATGAGTGTGAATTGATTAGCACAATGCGGAATAGTTACTTAAATGAATCAAATTACAAGTAATTAAAAACAAGAGTCTTTAAAAAGTTTCTGGTGGAGTTGAATGATTCCACCAGAGATATATATTATATATCGAGAGAACCCTATATGCAAAATGCTCACAGCTGCCTACAGATATTGAACAACTAAGGATACAGAGAAATGCTAAGAATGCAGCTTACAAATGTTTCTCTGTATAAAAATACTTAGGCTTAGTTGGTTGTTCTATTTGCTACTTCTTGGTTTATATAACACCAAGATTACACCGTAATAAGACAAAACGAAGTAACACAAAACTCATCGAGTCTAATACAATGCTGCTTCATTGCTCTATTCCAGTATCTGTCAACATCTTCATATTAGCATAGAAATGGCAATGTTTCTTTGTTCTCAAAACCCTGTCAAATGGGCTCCCACATCCTTGTTGCATACATTTGGCGCATATGACTGTGTTGTCACTGTCGACTGATGTTTGAATTCTTTATCCATTGAGTCCATGATCATCCGTCGACAACTTTGTTGAACATCCGTCGACAGCTTTGTTGATCATCCGTCGATAGCTTTGTTGATCATCCGTTGATAGCTATTTGGCATTTGACTTCATTTCATTTATGCAGAATTACAAGACATCATCTATGTACAATTAATCAACCTATTCTGCATATCTAATTAAAGTCATCATGACTTATATGCCACTACAGAATCTAAACAAAGCTGTATGCCGGAATGTGCTACATGACTTATTATTACATAAGCTACTCACTCGATGGATAAGTAAAGCATCATCCGTCGGAACTATATAGAGTTATCCGTCGGGACTATAATCCTTATCCGTCGAGTGCTACATTTTCACTAAGTAAAATCTACCAAGGTGTTTTGTTAATGAAAATATCAAGTTCACAACATATACACAACAATCTCCCCCAATTTATGTCTACTGGAATTGTAGCCATAAATTAAGAGAAACTTGATGATAACAAAACACCCTAAAAATACAATTTAAAAAGAAAGTAGATATTACTGAAAAGTGCTTCAAATAACAAAATATACAAAGTTTTGCGCACAGTCATTTTCAAGATGCTCCTCTAGCTTGAGCAGATTTATCTAGTTCCTTGAAGGTCTGGATCTCTTTCCAAGCTTTCTGTTGTTTTCTTCAATCTGATTTTGGAGCTGCCTGTGGAATTCCAGTTCATCAGATTCTGAGAGATTTAGCTTTCCTTCCATTTTCAAAAGAGTCTCATTGCTAGAGATGCTCGATTGGTCTTCTAATCTGAAAAATCTTCTCACACCTTTGTCATCCATGAACTCCATCAGCCAGTAGGGCCTTAGATGCACTCTTTTCCCTGTGTAAGGGATAATTAGAGTGTTTGGAAGTGCATCTTTAGCTCTAACACTCCTTAGCTCTTCAATCTTCTTCAGTACCAATCTTCTTGCAGTAATATTGAACCCAAAGTTCTTCTTGAAGGATGAATAAACTTTAATCAGTACAGCTTGGCTTTCTTGAAGGATCCTATGAAGTGGACACTGAATCTCCTTTCCTCCTTTGTACTTGAACACTAACCTTTCGGGTAGGTTTCTGTATGCATCAATTCCTTTCACTTCATCTAGTTCATCTAGATAGAGGTTTAGATCAGAAAATTATTTGATGTCACACAAGTACATATAATCTCCCCTATTGACTTTGGACTGAGCTTTGACTACAGATTTGGATTCGAGAGGTGACAACTTCACTTTCTTGACTGCTCTTGACTTTTTTCTTATTGGCTTGCTAAGGATTGGTAGATTGAAGTCAGGAATTGGTATGTTCTCCCATTCTATTGGCTCATCCTTGGGCACAGTAGGTTCACCATGAATATTCCTATAGGGATCCACCACCCTGATATCTTCAAAAACCACAGAGGGCTTTGATGCTTGAGTTGTAGATTGTGTAGATTCCTTAGGAAATTGATCTTCCAATTCCTTGTCAACAATATCCAGTTTCCTTTTCGTTCTTTTAGCCAATACCTTCATTCTTGGAGATTTCTTCAATTTGCTCTTTCTTCTGTTTAGCCTTTTTAGCATCTAGAGCAGCTTGCTTCTTTTCCTGCTTCAATCTAGCCTTTTCTTCTCTCTTTGCTTGAGCAAATTGAGGATATCCAGCCACCACACAAATTTCTTTCCCATTCCTGAAAATCTTGGCAATTCTCCTTTTAGAAGCTGAATCAGCTGGTTCTTTGTAGAAAGCAATTGATCTTGACAGAAGCTTCTTCTTATCAGGCTTAGGTGTCTTATACACAGTATCAAAAAGGTTCTTCAATGATGATTTTGAGTAGTTTACCCTTGGTTTCAGAATTGTTTCAGCCTTTGGAGATTTGATGCAGGAAGGTTGTCCTCTTTCTAGATAATTCATGCTCATCTCATTCATACTAATTTGCTTGACTTGAGAGTCATGGATGGCTGACTTAATAGGCTCCTTGGCAAGTTCAAACTTCTTCTGTATTTCCTCATCAATCTTCTCCCAGTTGACTAAGCTCAACTTCTCATTATCAGCTGCTCTTATGTTGGCTGCTGCTGCATTGATCAGATCTATACTATTTGTAATTGATGGCTTTGAGACAGTAATTGAAGGCACAATTACTTTACTGATTTAAATTTGAAGCCTCCCCCCCTCACTTGGTCCTTTCTCCCCCTTTTTGTTATCATCAAGTTGAGTAGAGGAGGGGGTTTGAGCAGCCACCAGTTTTTGAAGTAGATCTGTCTGTTGGGCTTGATGAAGATGAATAGCAGTTAAAGATGCTTCCATGGATGACATTCTTGTATCCAAGGCATCTATCTTGGGTGACAGATCAGAATTTTTCCTTAATTGCCTCTTGATGTAAAGCATTGTAGCTTCTAGAAGTTTAGAATCTATCTTATCTGAGATGGCCTTCTTCATCTCCTCAATATCACCCTTCATGGTGTTTACATCCCTAGCATGCTGGAAGCCCTGGATTTGTTGCAGTTGCAGGGAGGCTAGATGTGCCTGAAGGAGCATCTTGGTGCTGGCATTAGTAGTGGTTTGAAGAGCAGTGTTTGTCTAATTAATTAGCTGGATAAGGGTTGTCTTGAAGTAATGCTCATCACAGTGCTTTGAGAAAGCCCATGATGGCATACCTGATCTTGAACTTGAGCCTATTTCTCCCCCTATGTCCATTGCTTCATCTTCACTATCCCCACTCCCATCACCAAAGAAATCAGCTGAACCACCAGTCCCATAGTCCACATCACCAGCTGTAGAAGGCAAAGCTGTGATGGCATCCTTAGCTCTCATCATAGACTGTGTGGTATGCACCAAATTCAGCATCCTTTCTGCATTTTCATTGCCCTGTTCAGCTAGAAGTTGATAAGCTGGAACAGGGTGAGTAAATGCCTCAGCATCAAGGGAAGTGGAATCTATAACAACTTTATGATGCTGAGATAGTCCTTCCCTGTCTGCATCCTAGATATTCATTGACTCACTAACAATGACATCCATCCTTATAACTCCAGTCCCTGTATTTCTCTCATTTTCTCTCTTTTGTTACATCAGGGTCTCACCCTGGCTCCCCACCCTCACACCCTCACCTTCACTTACTAAGGTGGGACTCCTCTCACTCTCTTTTTCCAATCCTGAAGAAATAGATTGTATATTGTCACTTATTTCCTCTCTTTTTTCCTGGGAGCAACCCAGACTCTCACTCAAAACACTCTTCTCTCTCAATCCTAAGAGAGACTGTACAACCACTAAATCTTCTACACTTGAAATAAGTGAAGTTTGAAGCTATGCAGAGATACTCGATGGATGAGTGATATCCATCGAGTGAGTGGATTTGCTATCCGATGGATAACTGCTGTCAAGCTTATCCGCCGGGATACAATCACTACTCAACGGATGAGCAATATCCGTCGAGAGAGTAGAAGTGAATGAGATGGGAATAGAAACTATTGTTGACTCTGTGCTGATTGAAGATATTTTGGGCACAGATGATACAACAGTTCCTAAAAGAATTGGCAAGTGAGCCAACAAATCATCTAAAAGATGATGCTCACTTGCACTAGATTTTGGCTTCCCCAACAGAGTTAAAGAAGGGGAATCAGGTATTGATGTGTTTATCATATCCACATCCAGAGAATTTGTTGGTGATTTGGGTGTTTGAGGTGCTTCTATAACTAGAGACTTTAGCTGTGACTCCACATTTATTGGAGCCACATCAAACTGAATTTTTGAAGGTGCAGTGACTGTGTTTGTTGCACCAATTTGCACTGTGTGTACCTTGTGCATCCCCAGAGGTTTTAGATTTCTTCTTTCTGGCATAAGTTTGGGGTGAGCTTGTGTCCCTAACCCTTTTGGCCTGTGCTCTTGGTTGAGAGCTAGAAATGAGCTTTTATCCTTTTTAAGCACTACAGTTTGTTGGGAAACTGCAGTGTGGCTAGGTTGGGATTCACTCAACTCTCCAACCTTATTCTTGGGGTTTCTTTTATGTTCACCCCTTCCCTCACCTAACTTACCCTCCTTCACACTCCCCTCTTTGGCTTTAGTGGATTTTGCAACTGGCATCTATTGAGAGATACCAGAGGGGGCTTTCTTTGATTTGGATTTTGAAATAATTGTAGGTTTGGTAGCTTGGGTAGGCAACTGTTTGGTCATTGACACAGTTGCCATAGCCACACTAGAACTCAAAGATATTGAGGAGGTTGGAATAGTTGAAGGGATATATGAACTTACCTCACTTACCTGAGGTGCTTGCATTACAGGAACATAGAACAATGGCACATCCTTGTGATGATTGGCCCTGTTCAAATCTGCAATGAGCCTTCTCTCTTGAACCCAACAATCTAATTTATTGTTAGGGTTCTCAAGCACAATCTCTTCACAAAGGTGGTTAGCTAACATTATAAGGAATCTAGCATAATACACATTCTTACCTCTTTTATTTAACTCTCCCAGTTTGAAACCTAACTCAAATAAAACAAGGTCACTGAAATTGAAATACTTATCTGTAACTAGCATGTAGAGCATGGAAATATTCACTGAATCAAAATTACTGATCTTTCCTGAGAAAACTTTTGTAACTACATCACACATGAAACTCCATTCTTTCCTAAGACCCATTCTCCTAATGTCACTCAGTTTAGAAGTAGGAAGTGCATAGTTCATGGAATTGAGCATGTTGATTATATCAGTGTCAATGTGTGGTGAGGTTACATTGTCATCAGGAATTTTGAAACATGCTTTTATCACATCACTATTGATACAAAATTCTTTACCTTTAATGGTTAGTGTGATGGTCTTATCTGTAGAGTTGTAGGTAGCAGTGGTCCACATCTCCTCAACAACTTCATAGAAGATTGTGGGTGATTCCAGCATGGCATAATTGAGCTTGCAATTCTTCACAAAGTCCATCATCTTGTGAGAGTCACCAGATTGCTGAATACCCTTGTTAACCAGTGCAGTGAAATTTTTCTTCTCATAAATGAACCCAGTTTGAGACATAATCTTTACAACAGGTGCCATTGTTAGAGAATAAGAGCTTGAAGAGAAGGAGAGTAAGTGCTTTGAGAGAGAATGAAATTAGAGCAGTTGAATTGAGAATGATAAAAGAAAAGCGATTGAAATGAAATAAGCTTTTATATTATCTCAAAAATAACTGATAAAAAATCAATAAAGTAAAATAAAGTAACCAATAGAAATTGCCTAAAATAGCCGTTTAAAAATAAACTGTAAAAATTCCACCCATTATCTGTCGTGTTATGCTTACAAACTGTAAGTATACTCGATGGATAATGTACAGGGAATTAACTGCTGAGATTAAGACAATTCGACGGATGAGGATAAACTGTTATCCGTCGAGACATAAAATATTCCAGAAAAATAATTGATTTTTATTAGCACATAATATACCGACGGATGATCAAACTCGATGGATAAAGATCATCCATCGAGATGTAAATTTTGACTTAGCCAAAATTTCATTCAAGACTGAAAAATTAATTAAATTTCTGGCTGCATTTCAACTTGCAAATTAACTCATACAGATTTAAGAGTAATTAAGCATACCTAACTCACTTACCAACCTTGAAAAGGTGGATTCATCCAGTGGCTTGGTGAAGATATCTGCAAGCTGCTTCTCACTTGGAACAAAATGTAGCTCCACAGTACTATTCATTACATGTTCCCTTATGAAATGGTACTTGATATCTATATGCTTTGTCCTTGAGTGTTGTACTGGATTTTCAGTGATGGCAATTGCACTTGTGTTATCACAGAAAATGGGAATCCTTTCAACTTGCAAACCATAGTCTAGCAATTGATTTCTCATCCTTAAAATATGTGCACAGCAACTACCAGCAGCAATATATTCAGCTTCAGCTATAGAAGTAGAAACTGAATTTTTCTTTTTACTGAACCAGGACACAAGCTTGTTTCCTAGAAATTGGCAGGTTCCTGTTGTACTTTTTCTATCAATTCTACAACCTGCATAATCTGCATCTGAATAACCAGTTAGATCAAAACCAGAATCTCTAGGGTACCAAATACCAAGTTTTGGTGTTCCCTTGAGATATCTGAAAATTCTCTTAATATCTATTAAGTGAGATTCTCTAGGATCAGCCTGAAATCTAGCACATAAACATGTAGCAAACATTATATCTGGCCTACTAGCTATTAAGTACAGAAGTGAGCCAACCATGCCTCTATAACTTGAAATATCCACAGACTTTTCAGTAGTGTTTAATTCAAGCTTAGTTGCAGTGGCCATGAGAGTTTTTGCAGATGTACAATCCACTAGATCAAACTTCTTTAAAAGATAAAAAATGTATTTAGTTTGACTAATGAATATTCCATCACTAACTTGCTTAACTTGTAAACCAAGAAAGTAAGTCAGTTCTCCCATCATACTCATTTCATACTTACTTTGCATCAGTTTGGCAAACTTTTTGCAAAGTTTCTCATCTGTAGAGCCAAAAATAATATCATCTACATAAATTTGAACAAGTATACTAGAGCCATTAACATTTCTGAAAAATAAACTTTTATCTACAGTACCTCTTGTGAAGTGATTTTCTAAAAGGAACTTTGATAAAGTGTTATACCAGGCTCTAGGTGCTTGCTTCAGTCATAAAGTGCTTTCAAAAGATAATAGACATGATCTGGAAAATTTGGATCTTCAAAACCAGGAGGTTGACTGACATAGACTTCTTCCTCCAAATCTCCATTTAGAAAGGCACTTTTGACATCCATTTGATAGACTTTGAAATTGGCATGGGTTGCATAGGCTACGAAGATTCTGATGGCTTCAAGTCTTGCAACGGGAGCAAATGTTTCATCAAAATCTATACCTTCTTGTTGATAATAGCCCTTAGCAACCAATCTAGCTTTGTTCCTGACTACTATGCCATTTTCATCCATCTTGTTTCTGAATACCCATTTGGTGTCAATTGAATTCTTTCCTTTGGGCTTGGGCATCAGCTTCCATACATTATTCCTTTCAAACTGGTTTAGCTCCTCCTGCATAGCTAAAATCCAATCAGGATCCAACAAAGCTTCTTCTACCTTCTTTGGCTCTTCCTTGGAAAGAAAGCTACTATATAGACATTCTTCTTGAGTTGATCTCCTTGTTTGAACTCTAGAAGAAACATCACCAATAATAAGCTCAAAGGGGTGATCTTTTGTCCATTTTCTTTGTTGAGGTAGATTAGCTCTAGATGAAGAGACCTCATTGTTGTCTTGATGTGTGATTGAGTTTTGATTGTTAGAAACTCCCCCCGAGTTTTTGGATCTTTGATTTGAGAAAGGGGAACTTTCTATAGGTGATCTATCTTGACTTCCTGCCCCTCAAAACTCAATTGATAGGGAGTCATGCATCTTGCTTGATTAACCAGAGAAATATTCTGAGTGTAGCATGCAGTATTTACAGCTTCAGCCTAGAAATAGGTTGGTAGTTTAGATTCTTCAAGCATTGTCCTTGCAGCTTCAATAAGTGATATGTTCTTCCTTTCCACTACTCCATTCTGTTGTGGAGTCCTTACTACTGAAAACTCATGCAGAATCCTATTTTCCTCACAAAATGCTCTCATGACAGAATTCTTCAACTCAGTTCCATTATCACTCCTGATTCTTCTAACCTTGAAATCAGGATGATTATTGACTTGCCTTATGTGATTGATGATGATTTCACTAGCCTCATCTTTAGACTTTAGGAAATATGTCCAAGAGAACTTTGAGAAATCATCTACAATTACTAGGAAAAATCTTTTTCTTGAGATGGACAACACATTGACTGGTCCAAACAAATCCATGTGAAGCAGTTGCAAAGGCTCTTCAATTGTTGAATCAAGTTTCTTCCTGAATGATGCTTTAATCTGCTTCCCTTTTTGGCAGGCATCACACAGTCCATCCTTAGAAAACTCCACTAGAGGGATGCCTCTAACCAGTTCTTTCTTTACTAGCTCATTCATGGTCTTGAAGTTTAAATGGGATAGCTTCTTGTGCCATAGCAAACTTTCATCCTGACTTGCTTTACTGAGAAGACAAGTAACAAATTCTGCATTAGATGAGTTGAAATCAGCTAGGTACACATTTCCTTTTCTCACACCAGTGAGAACCACTTTGTTGCTTCTTTTGTTAGTCACAACACAGGCTTCTGAGTTGAAGGTTACTGAGTTGCCTTTATCACAAAGCTGGCTGATACTCAACAGATTGTGTTTAAGACCATTCACTAATGCAACCTTCTCAATGATGACATTTTCTTTTGAAATCAAGCCATATCCCACAGTATAGCCCTTGCTGTCATCTCCAAAAGTAATACTTGGGCCAGCTCTCTCCTTGAACTCTGTGAGCAGGGTAGAATCACCAGTCATGTGTCTTGAACAGCCACTATCCAAGTACCAAAGATTCTTTCTGTTTCCCTGCACACATCAAAATCAAATCAAGTTGATTTTGGTACCCAAGTTTCCTGGGGTCCTGCCTTGTTAGCTTTCTTTTTCTATTTCTTAGGCTTTATCTCATTTGACTTAGGAATTTCAGATTAATCCTTAGTCATTTGAGTTGGGCCTTTGAAACCATTCATTGCAACAGAATTATCATGCATATTATGACTGATAGGAAATAGCATGCTGTTAGTAAATATGTTATTCCAGTAAGGCATGCTAAATGGCATTTGTGGCATACTAGATGTAGCATAATAAGGATTAGGTGCAAATGGCATATTAGCAAACTGTGCATTCATGTTCTGTGTAGACATAGCATTAACAGGCATGGGAGGCATGGCATTTGTGTTAGGAAATTGAGGTGGCACAGACATGGAAGTAGGCATGACAGATTTGCAATTAACAGACAAATGATTTACACTACCACACTTGACACAGATTTTTCTAGGAGCATATTTATCAGGTGTGTAGTTATTGTGTTTATTAATCCCTACTTTACCATTTCTATTGTTTCTCTTTTTGGTCTCTGTTTTTACCTCAATCTTTTCAAGTCTGTCACTTAACTGTTTGATAGTCATGTGACCAACATTATCTTTTTTCCCTTTCTTAACTTGACTCGATTCTTCTGAAATAAAGTTCTTGGAAATAAACCCATACTTCTCATTCAACTTTACAAGTTTGGCTTTACTGATAGGCTTGCTCACAGCCGACGGATGAGGATTTTCATCATTCGACGGATAACCCTTTTTGTTATCCGACAGATGATCCTCATCATCCGTCGAGTCTACATCTGTTAGCATTCCATCTACCAAATTTGGTTCTAGTTTCTCTTTGTTCTTTTTCCAGGCTGCATCACAGAAAGACTCAATTTCTTGAACTTTGGTGATTTGAGCATGGACATCCCGGGATGTTTTCCATGCCTTAATCACCTCTTGTTCACGCTCGAGCTGCTTCTTCAAAATTTCTTCTTTCTTCAAGGACTTAGTTAATTCCTCCTTGGCAATCTTACACTCAATTCTTAACTTTTCAAAATCAATGAACTGAGACTCAAGCACATTATTTCTCTCACTCAAAAACAAATTGTTTTCTTTGATTTTAGCATTTTCTTTAGTAAGAGACTTAAGTATAACACGCAAATTATATAACTCTGTAGACATGTCATTTATGGCATCATTACACTCAGCTTTAGATAAATGTGCATGGTTTGTAGTATTTACCTGATTACTTGAAGAACTTGTTTCTGTCTCATCAGACTTGGCCATTAGGGCTAAAATTAACATAGCTGACATCTTCATCTTCATCCAGACCATCTACTGCCCAGTCATTTTCTTGTGTTATGAAAGCCCTTTCCTTTTGTTTGAGCAGTTAAAAGTATTTTTGCTTATAATCCACAGGCTCAAATTTTTTCTTGCTGGAATCTGACTTTCTACACTCACTGGCAAAATGCCCTGCCAAGCCACACTTGAAACATTTGAATTTTGTTTTATCCACCATATTTTTATTTGGCTTTGCTGCTCCAAAGTTCTTCTTGAACTTGAGCTTGGCAAATCTCCTGGAAAGAAATGCTAGGTGTTCATCAATGTCCTCCATGTCATCTTGGCTCAAAGAATCTTCATTTCTACTGCAAGCCCCTTGCCCTTGTTCTCACAGACCCTTCAAGTTGACTCAACAGCTTCCATATTCACTTCCTTCTCTTTTTCCAGCTCAGCAACTAGTGCAATGGATCCTCCTTTCTTCTTTCCTCTCTCCATCCTCTCATCTTGCTCTATTTCAAGCTCATAGGTTTTCAGGATGCCATACAGTCTCTCCAAAGTAAACTCCTTATAATCTTGTGAGTTTCTTAATGAGACTGTCATCGGTTTCCATTCCTTTGGAAGAGATCTAAGGAATTTCAGATTGGAATCTTTAGTCTGATAGACCCTTCCATGCAACTTTAGAGCATTTAGTAGTTTCTGAAACCTACTAAAAATGTCAGTGAGAGACTCACTTTCTTCATTATGAAAATACTCATATTGCTGAATCAGGAGCTGCATCTTGTTTTCTCTAACTTGCTCAGTGCCATCACAGATAATCTGTATAGTGTCCCAAACTTCCTTGGCAGTTTTACAGTTGATAATGTTGTCAAACCTATCTCCATCAACTCCATTAAACATGATATTCATGGCCTTTTTATCCTTCCTGACTTGTTCAATGTCAGGATCAGACCATTCATGCCTTGGCTTGGGGACTGATGGCTTGTTTCCTGTTGCAGCTCTCATTGGAACATGAGGGCCTCTTTCTATGCAGTCCACATAAGCCTCATCTTGAGAAAGCATATGAAGTTGCATCTTTACCTTCCAATGATGGTAATTATCGTTATCCAGAAAAGGAATCTTGACTCCAACATCCTTCTTGTTCATCATGCTGTATTGTTTTGATCTTTAAACTCTTTGTTTGTCAAGAGCTTGCTCTGATACCAATTGTTAGTCCCTTAACAATATGACAAGAATTACAGAAGGGGGGTTGAATGGAATTCTTAAAACTTTTTCTTGAAATAAAATGTTCTAACTCAAATATATATAAGAGTGTGAATTGATTAGCACAATGCGGAATAGTTACTTAAATGAATCAAATCACAAGTAATTAAAAACAAGAGTCTTTAAAAACTTTCTGGTGGATTTGAATGATTCCACCAGAGATATATATTATATATCGAGAGAACCCTGTGTGCAAAATGCTCACAGATGCTTTCAAATATTGAACAACTAAGGATACAGAGAATTGCTAAGAATGCAGCTTACAAATGTTTCTCTGTGTAAAAATACTTAGTCTTAGTTGGTTGTTATATTTGCTACTTCTTGGTCTATATAACACCAAGATTACACCGTAATAAGACAAGACGAAGTAAGACAAAACTCATCGAGTCTAATACAATGCTATTTCATTGCTCTATTCCAGTATCTGTCAACATCTTCATATTAGCATAGAAATGGCAATGTTTCTTTGTTCTCAAAACCCTGTCAAATGGGATCCCACATCCCTGTTGCATACATTTGGCGCATATGACTGTGTTGTCACTATCGACTGATGTTTGAATTATTTATCCGTTGAGTCCATGATCATCCGTCGACAGCTTTGTTGAACATCCGTCGACAGCTTTGTTGATCATCCGTCGACAGCTTTGTTGATCATCCGTTGATAGCTATTTGGCATTTGACTTCATTTCATTTATGTAGAATTACAAGACATCATCTATGTACAATTAATCAACCTATTCTGCATATCTAATTAAAGTCATCATGACTTATATGCCACTATAGAATCTAAACAAAGCTGTATGCAGGAATGTGCTACATGACTTATTATTACATAAGCTACTCACTCGATGGATAAGTAAAGCATCATCCGTCGGAACTATATAGAGTTATCCGTCGGGACTATAATCCTTATCCGTCGAGTGCTACATTTTCATTAAGTAAAATCTACCAAGGTGTTTTATTAATGAAATCATCAATTTCACAACATATACACAACATAGTTTATGTTCTTTAGTATAATCTCTTAGTAAATTGTAGTTCTAAACATCCTCAATTTGTTATTTATCTTAGCATTAGATAATAACCATACCAGTGTTGCATAGATACATTGATTAAAATTAACCTAAACCAATCCCTGTGGGAACGAACTAGAATTTATTCTATATTACTTGCGATCACGTATACTTGCATGAATATTAGCGCGTGTTTCAGCCCTAACACATTGTTAGTTTGATTTGTCGAATTTCTGGTTAGATATAAATCGTGTTCGAAAAGGTTTGTTTTTGATAAATTCCGAGTTTTTTGTTGTATGGCGCTATTATCTTTCTATTTGTTAAATTCATAACTTTTGTAATTTTCAATTTGTGCCAAGTTGTGAGTCGGTTAAGACTATCTAACGGATAATTCGGATATGGATCTGCCTATATCCGTATCCGGATCTGAATCTGAAAATCCGTATCTGTATCCGTATCCGAATTCAAAAATATTTAAAGAATAATATCTGAATCCGGATCCGACGGATACTATCCGGATACGGATAAGATCCGGATTCGAATCCGATTTTCAACCAAATTTATTATTTAATATTAAAAATTGAAAAAAATTGAACAAAATATAAAATATAGTAAAAATTAAAAATTCATTTTTAAAAATTAAAATAAGAGATAAAGTGATTTAATCATATTTTATTTTTTAAAAAATTAATTTTTTTTTTCAATATAATCGTTATATTTAAATTGTTGAATTCAAATGATTTTTTTTCTATATGTCTATAAAATTTGTATAAACATAATACAATATATATATACACACATAAACACACTATAAATATAACATCCGAGATATGGCGTGAAATTATTTTTATCAATAAATAATTTTTATATGATTATTATGTGATTTTTGGTGAATTATCTGATGATTGGTGTGGATATGTGAATGCTTATATGTGATACAGTATAAGTATGTTAATTTTATTATGACCAGAATAAAATATAGATAATTACGATATTTTTCTGGTAATTTTTGGGCTGTTATATGATTTTATATTGATTTATGAATTTATTAATTATTTTCTGAATAATTACAAACTTATTTTATAAAGCCGGAAATCGTCCGACTTCAACCGTTTTTACGTTTTTACAACCCGAAACTCTTCTGAAAACTCCTCTCTAACCTAATCTGGTAATTCCGGACATTTTCCGCGTTTTGACTTTTTCGATCTGGATTACGGTTTGACCCGTGCGCGGCCCGACGCAAGATTTTCGATACGATAATCATTTCGGTGAACCAACAAAACCCGTATTCTTGAAAGACGGGATATTATTACGTTATTTTCATATATAGTGTTTTATAAGAAGTCCGGTTTGGATAGTTATCCAATACGAGTATCAAATCGGATCGTTTTTGCAGTTACTTAGCGGCTAAGTAACTAATTTAACGATCCAAAACGATCCAAAACGAACCAATATTCCAAAAATATATATAGCCCTTTTATCATTTCATTTTATTTGTATAATCATAATCGGTTCGTAAAATCCCGTAAAATACAGAGAAAATGTCGAATTTATGTCTCGTTCTTGAGAATCAAACGTACGAATGAAGGCGTTATCGAACTCCGATTTGGGCGTGCAATATATCAAATCGAAGCTTTCGAAAAATACTTTCTAATTCAATCAACCATTTCGGTGCAGAAATCAAGGTATTTTTCTTATTAAATTATTTTATTTCGAATTTATTTAAAATTAAAATATGATTTTTTGTTCTTTATGTCTTTGATATGATTTGATGGCGTAATCATGTATGTAGATCTTTTCTTCCTGGTCATTTTGGTATATTATATGTCAAAAACCGAGTTCAATAACATATAGAAAAGGGTGTTTGATTCTGGAAAATTGAAATTAGGGTTTATAGGTTGAATGTTCTTGATTGGAAATTTGGGTGTTTCTTTATTTGGGGTTATTAGTTGATTCTGAGGATTGGGTTATGCTCCTTATTTGATTTACAATCGATTTAAGTATTCACTGATAACAAACGATTCCTGGATCGGTTTAATTGAACCTCACCGGAAAATACAACGGGGCGACAACAGGAATTTTGATCTGATTTTTCGACTTGTTCAAGAGACGTTTGTGGGTTGTGATTGTGCGATCGTGTTCCTGAAAGCCTGTACCTCATGCCCAGCTAATCTGGGACGTTTCTGGGCTAAAAATTGAGTCTCCGGAAAGCTTGAAGGACGGCGGAGGTCGCCGTTAATGGCTTCCCCGCCGTCGACGGTGGAGAAGGAGGAAGATGAGGCTAAACTATAGTTTAGTCCTCGATCTTCTACCCTTTTTTCAAAATAGTCCCTGTATTTTCAAAATCTTATAAAAATAAGATTTCTGTTTTATATATTTTCAAAATTTATATTTCTGATTATTTAATTTTCAGAAATTAGTTTTTAATTGACTTTAAATTCTAAAAATCAATATTTTTAATTCTAAAAATTATTTTAAATTTGAAATTAAATCTTAATTATTTCATTAATTAATTTTAAGTGATAATTAATTATTTAATTAATTAATCAATTAATTTAATTATTAATTGATTAATTGATTTAATTAGTTATTAATTAATTTTAATTGATTAATTAATTAGATTTAATTATTTAAAATTGATTCAAAAATTCCGAAAAATAATTTCTAACTGTAAAATATTATTTTAAATTATTTTCAAAGCTCGATAATTATTATAAAATATTTTAAAGTCAGATTCGGGCGTTCGAACCCTATTATTTAATTATAAAATGATTCGAAGACCTATTTTAATTCCGAAAAATATTCAAAAATTCATATTAAATACTTGGAAGATCATTTTAACCCTGAATTTCTTTTGAAAAATTATTTTGATCGAATACCTTATGTGTTATGTGCTATATGCTCACTGATTGATGCGTTATATGCCTATGTGGTTGTGATTGGACTGTTTTAGTCATAACTTTCAATCCGTAAATCGGATTTGGGTGAAACGAAGGGTAGATAAAAATTTCTGACATCTATGTGATGATTAGAATAATATGAGTATGAATAATTGATAGATACTTGTGATGCCTAGCAGAGTTAGCAAGACATAGAAGAGGAATCCAGTGATCCATAAATAGAATTGAAGCGTAAAAAGAGAAGGCAAGTGATTGATAAATAGAAGCAAGGCATAGAAAGAGAAGGAAAGTGGTTGATGAGTAAAACTATTAGATGAGTACGAGTAAAGTGGAAGTCGTCGATGATAAGGCAAGTACTTCTGAACCTTTTTCAAGATATATTGCAAATATTTTCGAAATGTTTCATAATATGTCGCTATTATTCAAAATAACTCATGTTTTATATTGCAAGCACTTTAAACTATTTAACCTTGAAACCTGATTCTTATTGATCTTGAGCCATAAGCCTTATTCTTCATAAACCATTGATTATTGAATTCCCAGATGCGAGCCATACACATACGATACTACTCTACAAATACATATCTACCACATACTGATTCTGATATTGAATTTCTTAACATACCAACCCTTATTCCTTGTCTAACAGAAGACTAATTCTTGGAACCCTTGAACCCCTGGTCTTCTACTTTCTGATTTTTTCCTTGATTGAAAGCCAATCTTTTTGAATTCCCTATTATGCCTTCATGATGTTATGAATCATCCTATACTTCAAGATAAATGTTGTTTATGATTCAGATTATTGATTTACATTGGTTATCATATTGAGTTATTTTAGAATTGGATGGTTTTATAAATGTGGACCAGATTCGTGGTCATAATAGGCCAATGCGTGCCTTGGATCCAGTATATAGAGCAAAGCTGAGAGCTTTGCTCGGGGTTAGTGCGTGACTGATCAGCAGCCTAACCTTGGTTTTTAAAATGAAAAGTGAATATCCAATTCTAATCATTGCTTATTCAGAAACTTGATTCTTCTGAATCATTTCATTTGGTGATTGTTTAACCTCAATTGCTGCTATTATTACTTGCTGAGCTAGTAAGCTCACTCTTGCAAATTTTTTTATGTTTTCAACAGTTGAAAAGGGAAATTGTTGGTAATGAAGATTCCCTGTCCAGTGTGCGAGCTAGGATTTCCGGTTAAGTTGGATCAAGTTAGCAGGAGCTTTATATTATAGATGAGTTGTGTAAGATTGTAAGTACAATATCCTTAACCATTGTAAGTTGAATTAGTGAAATTTGGTACGATGTAATAAAAGTTAAGATTATGGCTTGTTTTCATACTTTAACCTGTTGCGATCCGTGGTTGTATAAAGAAGGGTCAATGCATATAATACTTTATATACAGGTTTAACTATTGTGGTGTGTGTTGTGAGCCCCAAACTTCTGACCCAGGTTTGGAGGGCGACCCAATAAATTTAATATATAATATTTTTAAATTATTTAAATATTTAAATATAAAATATATTTATTCCGATTAGGATATTATCATATACGAATATGCATATATCCTTATCTGTATCCGCAATAGTCGGATTCGAATACGGATAATATCCATTTTGTTTCGAATACAGGTAATATCCATTTTATTTCGGATATAAATACGGATTTTTTGGACGAATATCAAAATTTTCAAATTTTTTTGATAGCCCTAGAGTCGGGTGATATTTTATTTCGTCTGAGTGAACTCATTTTAGTGCAAATTTGGTTAGTCTAGTTACTGAGTCTATTTAGTTAATTTGCTAAGTAAACGTAGCACCCCAAGTTATAAATTGGTTTGGTTAGTAGTTTGTTTTATGAGTTCGTGAGTGTGCACTAGTCTTTTACCGAGTTTTGTCTTGATTGGCTAATTAGCTAGATTAACCGGGTTTTTTATGGAGATGTCAGGCTAGTGTCTATATATTTAAGTCCAAATGTGTTTTTTCATGTTGAAGTATATATAAAGTTAAGTCTATTCCGTTAAATTGAAGTTGATTTAGGCACTGATCTTTGATATCTATTCATAGTATTTTAATTTCATTCATTACAATTATTTTTAATAAAATATATGTTTATATTTTTGGTAACTTACTTTCACTTGATTGTTATATATTTATACCATAAATCATGAGCTAAAATAAAGTTATTACGATCTTTTTGATGTCTTTAAGTCATATATATTTATTCAAATGAAAATAAAGTTTAAAATCAAACTAGAAACTATTCTGCACCCTCTTAGATCAATTAGGATGATAGGAATGGTAGTGGAGCCCGAGCGTGGGCCCCAAAGGTGGGCCTTGGTAGTGTAAGGCTGGGGGCGGAGTGGGGCCTAGTGGGCCAGGGTGGGGCCTACTAGGGCCCATTGGGGTTTATTTTCCATGTTTGGGGCCTATATGAGATTATGCTTCGAACCTTGGTGAGGCCTAATGGGCCCGGGGTGGATTTTGGGGGTCCGGAAGGAGGCCCCGAATAGGTTATGTGATCTAGGGGGTGTGTTAGGGCGAAAACATGCACTAATATTCACGCAAGTATACGCGTTCGCAAGTAATATATAATACTTTCTAGTTCGTTCCCTCAGAGACTCAGACTAAATTATTGTCTAATTAAACTCACTCACCAATGTATGATTACTTCTCAATGTTAAGATAATAACACTTAAAATTGTAGATTAAATATTAACTATAATTAACTACTTAATTAACCACTTAACTAACACTTCAATTTATCAATAATAAAACACTCATGAGATCACAACTTTATTATTACTTCCTTCTATAGCCATTGTTATTACCTTTAGCATGTGACAGTGATGATATTAATCGAATAACACGAAACTGATAAAAGCCAACTTTCATTGTACTAATACCATTCCACCAAGCATCCACAATTAAGATAGAAGTTGAATAGTCATCAATTATGTTGAGTTCCTATATGTCTACAGAAATTGACAACACAACGATTTAAGCACAAGTTATTCCTTTTTGATTACATAGGGCAAATAAAACTGTTAGAGTTACCCACTAATCATGCACAACGTACATGAACCTATGCTAGCATGGCAAGTTCTAAATCTCAAGATCCACCGTCGCTTCACAAGAGATTAACACCCTATCTTATATGTTCGCGACGCACATAAGACGAATACGCACAACCAATACTAGATATCATGCAATCATCACACACTAAAGTATTAAACAATTAACTAAAGAATTCCATAATAAATCCGTTGCAACCCCATGATCACGATTAGCCCATAATAGAACTTATCGCCATCATGGGTTCATATGAAATCATGATAAACAAACACAAGAAAATAATAACTAAACTAATTATATTAAACAGAGTACGTCACAAGAGTAAATAAGTCAAAGCAAGAAAACTAGCATCCAATGTTACAACGAAACAACAATCACAAGAAAATATGCTTCCTCTTCATTGCGGTGTGCTAAATCAGTCTTCTTCCTTATCTCCTTCGCTTCTTGCGTAAAACACAATCTTCTTCTTCTTAATCCCCCCTGTGAAAACGTCTCAAATCTACTTATATAATAGTCCCATAAAACTCAGATTACATAGAAGTTGGAAGCCAAACAGAAGTAGAAGTCTAAAATAATTCAGCAAAATTCCCGACCCTGCGCGGCCGCTCAGCATAGCTGCGCGGGCACGCAGGTTACTGCGCGGCCGCTCAGCATAGCTGCGCGGGCGCGCAGGCCTCTACTGGAAAAAATCCAAGTTTGCTCCGTTTCTTCGCCGTAATCTGCCCGTTCCTTTCCTCTCGCAATGGTGAACACATGCCAAGGCTTATTCTTGATGATTCCTCCCCCGAAATGCAACTAATACCCTGAAATGCATAAACACTAGAAAAACGCATCAAATACACAAAATACTTGATTTCAAGACACCAATTTAAGCCATTTTAAGACGTTCTAAGTGGTATAAAATGCCACTTATCAGGGTGGGTGATGTGATCGGGGATAGGTGATGTCATTTAAGGGTTGTTTTTCTTGGTTTCCTTTTACATTTCTATTTTGGTGGTTTCTATTTGATCATTTGCTTATATATATAACTAGTATTAAATTCATCATAGATTCTTTAATTAATTGTTTGATATATTTACCTTAATTCTACTAATTTACGGGGGCATCGTTTTGTGCCTTATTGATGTATTATTGGATCAGTGGGTTGACACTACAAGAAAACAAGGTTAATTACAACTGATTTAATTTCGACTGCGTCCATATTTGACTGCAGGTGGTCGAAAAGTTTTGAAATGTCTGAATTCGACTGGCACCAGTCAAAATTTAATGGTTAATTTTTAATCGGTCGAATTTACAAATAAATTCAACTTGAACCAGTTGAAATAAAAATGGTCGAATTTAAATTAGTCGTATTTAGAGTAAAATTTGACCGAAAAAATATTTGGTAGAATTTATAACTGGAGGAAAAAAAGCAGGAAGTTTCCCACCAAAAAAATATTTTCATTACTAAATTCAACCGCAGACAATAGAAATTTCTTTTTGAATTTGGGGGGAAATTTCTCTCTGAATTTAGTTCTCAATGGGAAACTTTATTAAATTGAATCCGGTTGAATTTATTGAAATACTAAATTCGACCGTAAATTCAAATTTAACTAGTTGAAATAAAAACGGTCATATTCTAAATACAACTGAAAAGTGATTCTTTCGAATTTATGATTGAGGAAAAAGAAGCGGGAATTGTCCCACCATAAAATTTATTTTTCATTTACTAAATTCGACCGCAGGCAATCGAAATATTTTTTCATTTTGTCGGGAAATTTCCCTCATCCCCCCCCCCCGAATTTATACAAAGCGGGAAACTTTGTTGCACTGAATTCGGTTGAATTTACTAAAATGCTAAATTCGACTACCGCTAGTCGTATATTAAATTCGACTGGAAACTGTGAAAAATTAAATTCGACCAATTTGCATCGTTTTTAGCCGTGTTATAAACTCAACCGTATTTCGTTGATTTTGTGAGTCCATTTTAGAAACCCTACTGCTTTTTTCTATCCAGTAGCAGTTTTCCTCATCTTTCTCATCCCTAATTTCATGATTTTCTCTCTTTCTCATCATATTCATTCATGTGATCGTCATTCATTTTCAAGTAAGTTTAATTTTAAGTTTTCATATATTTTCAAGTAAGTTCTCTTTTTATGTTCATTGAATTCTATATTTGATTATTATTAATGTCTTGATTTCTTCAATTATTTATGTGTTTATGCAATGATTTGAGTAACTTGAATTTGTTGATAAAATTAACTTTGTTGTTGTTTATTAGGCTTAGAATATTAAAATAATTAGTAAAATAAGTTTATAATTTTGAGATATTGTTAGTTGTTAGCAATTACATTGTTTAAGTTTTTATGTCTAGCAATGCATTCACCTAATATGAATGTGTGTTTATTTGTAGATGGAATCTGATCATAGCTGTATAGGTCACAGTCGATTTAATGTAGCAAAATACATAACGGAAGAATATAAAATTGGTGTGGATAATTTCATTAAATTTTCTATTGAACATCTTGAAGAAGAAGATAATGGCCTTAAAGATGTTCGTGCAAAGATTATCATATTATATACTACAAGCATCCTACTAGCGTAAAAATTCATTTATATCGACATGGTATCAGGCAATGGTATATTAGGTGGGATTCTCACGGGGAGAAAAAAATTTCATGGAACAAGGAAGGAACAAGTTATATTAACACGGGCTACAAAGATGATGATATGCATGATGCACATGATGATGTTTTCGAAGATTGTGAGGATTTTGTTGAAGAACCGAAAGAAATAGAAAAAAATATTTACAAGATGGTGAGCAGATACAGTTTCCCCCATCGGGAAAGTCATCAAAGAAAAAACCAAAGGATTATGGTGTAACACATAATTGGACTCTCACAGTTCTCCATTCTTTGAACTTCCATATTGGGAGACACTCAGCCTTCGTCATAAAATTGACATTATGAACACTGAAAAGAATGTATTTGACATTATTTTCTACACAATTCTTGATGATTCAAAGAAGTCCAAATATAAAACCAAATCAAGAAAGGATTGTCAAGAATTAGGTGTACACCGTGAGTTGTGGATTCAAGGTAATGGTATAAAACCACATGCACCATATGTACTTTCGAGTGAACAAGTTCAAAAGTTATATAAGTGGATAGTCTCATTGAAACTCCAGGATGGGTATGCCGCAAACATATCCAGGTCTGTGAATTGGAAGAAAAATTGCATACGTGGGATGAAATCACACGATTGTCACGTCTTCATACAAAAAATGTTGTCTATCTTTTGTCGTGATCTACTTCCGAAGCATTTATCTGATCCTATCATTGAATTTTGCAACTTCTTTCAAGATTTATGCTCATCCAGTCTCAAATACACATATTTAGAGAATGGAGAAAGATATAGTGAGAATAATGTCTAAGCTTGAAACTGTCTTTACTCCTAGTCTTTTTTGATCACATGGAGCATTTGCCACTACATTTAGCAACCGAGTATAATTTGGGTGGCCCGACCAATAGGCGTTGGATGTATTTTGTTGAAAGATACTTGCACAAATTGAAATTGAAGTTTGGAAACAAAGCTCGAGCGGAGGGTTCAATGGAACAACGCTACATTAATGAAGAATGTGTATACTTTTGCATGTTATATTTTCATTCCAAGAATAGATTGATGCATAATCAGTTACGTCTAAATGAGGCCCCTCAAATGTTTTATAGTGTTAATTTTTTATAAGTTTATATATATCCGACACTTCCTAGTCTACGGACTAAAGATAGAATCTTGAGTTGTGATGAATATGAACTCGCGGCATACTATACTCTTATTAATTCGCCGGAGGTTGGAAAGTACTTGAGGCAAGTTATTTTTAAATAATTTTTTTTGATTACTTTCGTTCAAAATGTGATGCTTTTATTATTTAACTTGATTATGTAGGGGTTTTTAAAAGTTGTTACAATGACAATACCCACATTTGAAGGATGCGGAAAAGGAACAATTTCAAAAAGAATCATTTAAAGATACGCTCAAAAGAAGGGTATGCGTTGTAATTTATATGCACATACACAAATTTTCCACATATAATGCTTTTCACATATGTTATTAGGTACAAGAAGATGAAGAGCTCAACAAGAAATTTATGGACCTAATAAGAGGTCCGTTGTATAAAGTGGAATCTTATAAAGCATGCAAGTGTAATGGTTACAAATTTGATTATGTAAATGTGCAGGATCTCACTTCACCAAATTCCTGTGTTGCTGTCATTGGTGAGGAATTTAATTGTTTTTCTTAATATCTAACTTGTATTTTTCTTTACCAATTATTTTCAAATTTAATACATTTTTATTTATAGGGACTTCTTACGAAGAACATTATGGTAACTACTATGGAAGGATAGAAGAAATTTTAAAACTCTTCTATCAAAATGGGCATCAAGTGATCATCTTCAAATATCATTGGTTTAATCATATGACACATGTGAAAGTCGATAAACACCGGATGACTATCGTAGATGTTAAATCAAAACTAAATGCCGAAGACGTGTTTGTTTTGGCTAGCCAAGCTCATCAAGTATACTATGCACCAAACATTTCTAATGCAAAATCATCATGGTACACGATTTTAACAACAAAGAGGCGACTAGTTGATCAAAGTGTGTCAATTCAAGAAAAACAAGAATGAATGATGATGCTTTACAAAATGAAGTGTCAAATGCTTCATCATCACATGTTGAAAGAGTTATTATTCATGATCCCACAATTTTTTTTTGTTGACTTCAGAATGTTTGAGAATGACTATTCGGTAGATTACAACAATGAAGAAGAAAGTAAAAATGATAAAGAAGATGAAGAAGAAGAAGAAGAAGAAGAAGAAGAAGAAGAAGAATAAGAAGAAGAAGAAGAAGAAGAAGAAGATGAAGACAAAAATTAGGATGAAGATGAATTGTACGATAATGATGATTTAATGTAATTTATTTTTATTATAACAATCAAATGTGTGTCAAAAAAATTATTTGTTTATCTAATTTTCTATAAAATTTGTATTTAGCCAAGTATTTTTTTTGCTAAGTGGCCAAGTATTTGTTAATTTAATTAGATGGATGATATCTTCTGTTGAATTAGTGCAGAACAGAGGTTTCAGCAGCTACTGGACAAAAAAAATCTGGTTCATTAAATTTGACTGAATAACAACAAAAAATATCACTCGGATAAATTCCACCATTCTCGGTAGAATTGAAATAAAATATATAAACATATTTTGCCCCATTTTTCTCACTTCCATCTCTCTCTCTCTCTCTCTCTCAAGCGGCTATCAATAAAAAATAGGGTTAAAGGAGGCTGAAGGAGGCGACTATTGACTGTTAAAATTAATGGCCGATGAACACTCCAAGAATGCAATCAGAGTGATAAAACTTCACATGTTCATCTCTATTTCCTTGAAATTAGGGGTTTTTTTACTTTTTTTTGACACGCTCTCTCTTTCACCTTTCTCTTTATTTATTTTGGGGTTATGTAATTAGTGGGGTGTACCTGAGAAACAAAACTTAATTAGGTTGAATAACCCTCTGCAAGGCGTGTTTATATATATATATATATATATATTTTCTAAGAGTTGAGTATTTGGTTATTCACAAAAAGCCACACTCAGTCTGAGGGTAGGGCATACAGTGGTAAAGGAAGATTACTCCTAACTTGTAATTTATAGAGAAGAAAATAAGTATGTGGTTGAGAAAACAAGGGGAGTTTGGCTGGCTGATGGTTTTGTGATGTTATTATTTTTCTGGGGACATTTCGCCATTATGATTTTTCTAGTGCTCAGGTCTCACTGTCTCAGGCTCTGGGTCAGTCATAAATACGCAAAGAGCTGGAGATTAGGCTTTTATTTAATTTAAAGTGGATTAAGATTGAGTAATCTACCATTGTCTTTACTATTTTGACATACTCTTTTATGTGTTTTGTACGTGGTCTGGACTGGTCCAAACTCAAGGAAGGGCAAGGGAAACAAGAATGGTGGGACCAGAAGAAGTGGACCTCACAAACCTAGTGATGTAGAAAGTCACGTGGAAGGGTCTTACGAGGTGGGAGAAAGCAGCCAAACAATTCATTTTGAGAGGAAAAGGCGCACATGTTGTGAATGCGACTACCCGAGAAAACCAACTTGGAATGCAAGGCCAACGGTTCAATTTCTTCCGAACCTAAAAGGGTAATAAATTGATTTATATTCCTTCCATAAGTATTGTGTACTTAGGAGTTAGTAATTTATTAGTTTTAATGATACATTATTACTAATGTGAATAATGTCTCTTCGCAATCCATGCCCTGCGCTTAGAACAGTTGGCCAAAAGAATAATAAGCATTATATCTGTTCACATGAAAGATTATATTAATTACAAAATAAAATAAAATGAAATTAAGATTCACTGTAAAAGCCTCTGTTCCTACCAGCTCTACTACATCATCGACTACGAAACACTCGCCTAATGCTTCCACTGGCTTTGGTAACATGATAAGTTGATGCTAGGATTTAGTATTGTTTTTGCAGGCCTTATATGGTTTATGAGTTAGGGAAGAGGCAGTGCTGCAGTTTCATTTCATTGTCGTACATTGTAATTGTGTGAAAATCATTTGATGATAAGATGTACTTAACATTCATCATCAAATTCACCCTATTTAATTAATATAGAATAGTGGCAGATTCGCCAGTCTTCATTGTATAACATAGTTGCAGTCTTCTGCTCCCTTTGCAAATTAGCCAAAATATTGACAATTATACTTCTAGATCAAGTGATTTGATTCATCACTTTCATTCACCAATTTTCCCACCAAGAGATCAACTTCTGCCTGAAATATGACAAATATTTCTGGTTCAGCGGTTGTGCAAGAGTAAAACCGTTCTAGCTTTCCCATTGTTCAAGGAATTTAAGGATTCAACACATTCTGAGGCTGATTTTATATTATAACTAAGAAAGAAGTTGAAGAGGAGACCCATGTTTCTTATTATATCTTCAATCTTTCATGAAATATTCGTTGTGTTCATCCACAGAATTATTTTTCCATTAAATGAAGCTTTTTTATTTTAGAGCCATTTTATTGCTCTGCCACAATTTAAATATAACAAATAATTTTGAGCCATTAAAGTGCTTGTTTTTTTACATCAACTTGCTAAACATTCATTATGTTTTTACAGTTTTATGGGGAATATGCCCAAGAAAACTCTGGCACGCCTTGCTCGCCTAAAATGGGATGAACATACAATCTCTACAAATGGAGATGCACGATGCTTGGTGTAAGACCCCCAAATCCGGGATCGGGGATCCGGGTTATCACGAGTTCTATTTCTATTATTAATAATTAATATTAATAAACAACCAACTACTGTGTACTGTGACCCCACAATATACACACAAACACCACAAATTATAGTCTCAGAGATGAATACCAAAAATAATACCGGTCATTTTATTCCATAATAATCAGTCATTACACCTCAAAAGGGTTTCTGAATAAATTTAAATATTCTTTTCCATTATTAGAATTCATAAATATACATAAGCCCGGTACAACAAAGTTGAAAGCCTGGCCTATTGGTAGCTACTACCTCAGCCATAGCGGTATCAGCGCCTACAGGATGCTGCAGATATTTCCAATATGTTCGCGAATTGGGAGCTTGGTCCTGTTCATCTTGCCTACATGTTGTGTGATGAAGAAATGAAGCAAGAGTGAGCAATACAGCTCGCAAGATAATATATAGTTTAATCAATAATGCAAGTATCTGAATCGATAACTTATTGAAAATCTTTATTAAGTGTAAGATAATTACTTAATGAATATAAGCTTAAAAAGATGAAGTTACAAAATACTGCAATATACTTACAACCTTTAGAAAAACTACTTGAACTACCACTGTTCAAAGTATAATAAGTTTTCAAAAGCTCATCATATAGAAGGAGCTACAAGATAAAACTTGTATAGAATCAATCATTGAAGTACCATTTAGAAGAAATGTAGTTACGAGATACTTCATTTTCAAAACATCATTTTGAGAAGAAACTCTTTAGAGCATGTGTGTGAAAGTAAACACAAGGTTTTTGTTCAAATATATTTGGAAGAAGGAAACCACTGGAATAACGTGATACCTTTGTTGATCATGCAATGTATCACTCTCTATAATTCTCTACTAGTAGAAGGACCAATTCCTTTTGAGTCATCACCCTGGCCACATGAGAGCATTATGCTGGACTGTCCCACAACCTCTTACACTTTGATGGAATGTCCCACAACCTCTTACACTTTGATGGACTTCCCCACAGCCTCTTACACTTACTCTAGCACACAAGGTTTCAGACCATTCCAGTTTCTTGAAGACCTTATCCTTATAATTGGAATCCAAATTTAATCGACATTTCTCGAGTATATAATAACTCGTTGATAGGTACAATATTATATATATACAACTACTCCCCAAATATGGGCAACTAACCAAAAATTTCTTTTATCAACACAACAATCTCGTTGCGAATATAAAAATACATCACGGAGCCGAATTCTCGGATTTTTGAGCGAGTATTTAACTCCCCTTCGAAAGGAAGATCTTAAATTTGAAAACAGGTTTTTGGGATCCGCTCTAACTTTTAAAATTATTTTGAAGACTCGAAAATATTTTTAAAAGCGTTTGGAAGAAGGATGATTTAATAGAATAAATCAGTTCCAAAATTATCGAAGAATATCTGAATATTATGATATAAATAATATTCCAATAAAGAATAGCTTTTATTAAAATAATTAAGTAAAAGTTTTGAAAATAATTTTATGAAAATATTTGAAGTAAGAATGATTTGACGGTTTTTATCATTTCTCGAATACTTGGCGAATAACGAAACATTATTCTTTAAGAAAATAAAGAATATTATTTAATAAAATAAGTGGAGTCATAAGGTCTCGAATGAATATTCAAAATAATATTCATTTATTAAATAAAATAAAATAAGTTTTAGAACTAGGGACTCTATTCAAATAATTAAAATAGTCTTAGATCATAATAAGAATCTTAAATGAATATACTGAAAATAACATTCACTTATAATTTAAAACTATTGAATAAATATTATTTGATTAATAGTTTTGAAAACTATCTATATATATAATATACTCGGGAACATCGTGTCCCGGTTTAGAAAAATGTTCAACTCTGGGTCCCCTATACAAAGGGTATACGCACATACTGTTTATCTCTAGCATTGGTATTATGCAGTTTATAAATAATTGAATTGAAAATGAAATTTCAAGATACAAAACATGCATGAATATATGTATATAATAATATTTAACATGCTTCAATATATCACAATATTTGCTAATATCAACCATGCACTTATCTCAAGACATAGCATATTTATCACAACAACAGTGTACAGGTAAAAAACTTGCCTGAGCGATCGGGGTTGGTAAAAAGCTTGGTGTGAATCTGGTAACCTATAAACAACATATAATCCGGAATTAAACCACAGTCGCTTAAGAAACTAGACTTTATCCATTTTGACCCTAACGTTCGCTTCTAATCTTAACGATTTACATTAGTAGCTCGAGTACCCTCGGCTCCATCATTTTTATAAAATTAAGCATTAAACATTTTAAGGCAAATCTTTTGCGAGTACTTTACCAACTTCCTGATAAAGCTTACATAATTATTTTGTAATCCAATTAGTCTTTTAAGGGCCCTAAACAAGGTTTCAAAGTTAAGCAAGGGGTAAACGTTTGTTCGCGAAACGCCGTTACTTAAAACGGTCGTTTCTCCTAAACCGTAAATCGAATCTAAGCGAACCACATACCAAAAGGAAGATTACAACACGATCTAGCTAAAAATGGAAAAGTTACAGTTTTGATAGTGAGTTTTCTTGTCCGAATGCTAAGCACAAACAGTCTAAAAGAAAATGGGCATTACGACGACTATGTTTACGAGTTTTCCAAATTTTCACTACACCAAATCCTCACCAATTCATCAAACATCACCAACACATCAATGTTTCACTTAAACAACACTAACTCAGTCCATAACCTAAATAGTATCCACTCATTTAACCATAATATAGATCCATTACCCATAATCATTTCAAATCAAACAAATCTAACTAGTGAATATGGATCATGCTTCTCATTCACTAATCCAACCATAAAACTTATTAGACTCAAATTAAAAGCCAGGGTTCTGAAGATTATACCTTCTTTGGATCCTTAAACACACAAACAAGATATTGTTGTCCTTAATAGAGCCTTTATCTATGTTTATCATCATGTTCAAACTTGCAAAGGATTTCAAGAAATGAGTTAGAACTTTCAGAGTTACTATTATTCCGATTAAAATAACTAAAAAAAATGAGGATCTTACCATGTTTATCTGGACGAGGCTTGTAAACCAGAGTTGTATTACATCTTAATACCTTTCCAAATAGCTATAGAAAATAATATTTGAGTGAGAATCGAAAGAGATAGAGTTGTTTTAAGTTGTTGTTTCTGTTTTGGCCGAGAGCAAGCTTTAAAGGGGGGAAAAGATGAAATTCTTGGTTTCTTGCCTTGAGAAATGAACTACTCTACTTGGTTGAGATTAATCTTAGGATTAATCAAGTGTTTGAAATACTTGGTGGAGATTAATCTTGGCAAAATATCTTAATTTGCTTGGTTAGGCTTAACCTTGGTTAATTAGGCTGTATATGTGTTCAAGCCCTAGTAGGTCTTAATTCCAGTACAACTACATTAGCTTTATTGTATAAATCTATCTATAATAATAAGGGGTACACTTCTAAAGTTGTCTGAGTTCAATTTAAGCGCAAAACTTGTCTGTCAATTTTAAACGTTTTAGTATTATCATTATGTGAAACACTAAAATATTTGTCTGAAGTGCTGATAAGGTGATGTGGGCTGCATTTGATATTTGTCTGTGTAAACAATATTAGAGTAGTGTTTGATAGTATCTAAATGATATTTTTCTGAAGTGATAATTTTTTTAACCAGATGCTTGATTTCTAACTACTAATAGTTAATATTCTATTTAACTACATGATTATTTAAGGGCATCTAATATTAAAAAGCCATTATTTACTATCTTGCAGAAGCAAGCACAATATTTGGGGAGTAAAATTTATGCAGGCCTTAAGTATCACTCAATAACACTCTAAAAAAAGTGGGTCAAAATAAGGGGGTCAAAACTAATGTGATAAGGGGGTCATAACTAATGTGCAAGCAATAAAATTACTCAAATTATAACATCACTTCAGATTGATAAAAACAGATAATAACATAGATATAAGATTATATAAAATGAATTGTAGGGGGTCAAAAAAAGCAGAGACCTCAGGGAACTTGTAACTGACTACAAGCTCAGGGTTGATTAGAGAGCTACTTTGTTCCATGAGTTTCAGGCCCTTAAACTATAATGTTTCTAACTACTAATAGTTAATAATAGACTTTTTTTTTTAATTTGAAATACTTTACTGTGTTCTTTTATTTTAAATCTAAATAATATATTTTGGAAGGAGTACTACATTTGTCCCAAGGAGATTCTAAAAGAAGATGGGGATGAAGCTATGAGAGCACATCTAAACAAGAATTTTAAGTCCTATCTTGATACTGAGAGGGCCCGACTTCTCAAGAAGTTGAATGTCTTATTTAAATGCGAATATACTGTAGAAGAACATGACATAAAGGGTGAAGCATTCAAGCCTCATTACTTCTCTCAGCGGGCACATAATTCAATATGCATATATTGGGGCACGCCAGAATTTAAAAAATTGTCAGATGCTAGCAAGAATGCCCGAGAAAAGATAGAATTTACCTTCTGGACCGGTGAAAAACCATATGAACAAAGACAACAGGTCTTATTCTATCTTGTAAATAGGTTAGTTAATTTTTTTTATCTTTTGCAAGTATGAGTGGATATGTCCCTGATTTGGTATATTAATAGAAGTTTATTGAAAAGATGAAGCATCAATAATTATATTTTCACGGGTTTAGTTTATGACCTTTTCGTTTTCACACTTTTCTGATTTTCTAAATATGGCGTAGATAAGCAGCAACTGATAGCAGCTTCATCAAGTGTGCTAATAATAGTCTTGATTGTGTATATATACTTTATTTGAAGTGGCATTTGTTTTTATGTGTGTGACACGAGGAGAGTAGTAATTAACTACATGGATTGTATTAAGAAGTTCTTATTTTGGTTTTAATCTCTCATGTTTTGTTATCGTTGCTTGCCTTTTATGTGTAATCATTCATAAATAATATATCCTGATTTTGTGTGTTTTACTCCATCGAATCTAGGTCTTAAAATTAGTATGATGGAAATAGTTGGTTGAATAAAATATTGAATATGTAGCATCATGTTTTGGTTTATGACTCACTCAAGTTGATAAAGTAGATTATAATGGGTTTATGGCACTTCAGTTCTTAAATTTAATGTTCCAGTACTTTATATGTTCTGAAAAATGAAAAACATTCAATTATAGTATTCATATTTGTCCAGGAGCTGTGGCTTATATTGGACAGTTTGTATTTAACTCTGCAAACTTAAATATCAAGGAAAATTTGATAGGAATATGTATTATCTCCGCGAAGTTGAATACAACCTACTCAACAAATGGTGCGATACTGAGAGTCGTGGACATTTGTTTCCTAATATAAGTCATTGCACGTCTGAACATAGACTGATTGATACTATGTAACCATTAGGTATAAATTGTGCAAAAGAAGATTTATGCAATTTTTAATTGACTTCAATACTAGTAAATTTAATAGAAATGGTTGCTTGAAGTCATGCATTATTAAGGATCTGGAAAATATATTGATTAACTTGGTTGGATTCATAAAGATGTATAGATAATTAAACATAAAGAATGATGAGTTACTTTAGATGTGTTTTCCATCTGATAGGAAATGAATGAAGTAAGAATTACGAAAGGTGAGATGCCAATCAGTGATGTGGAATTTATGAATATTGTGTACGACTCCAGTGAACCACATGTGATAGAGCTACAACTTTGTATTTTATTTTTTAAGTAAATTGATTTGTAATCAGCCTTGAATGCTTATTTTTTATGGCCAGTTAATAGAGAAGAGATTTATTTGTGATTCAGCTTTCAAAACTGAAAAAGGTGTGAGTTGAATTGGAAGATGAGTTAGAGTTTGCTGATGAAGAGGCATCCCCCCGTACACAAAGGGCAATTCAGCGAAAGAATAATCATATTGTGCTAGCTGGAGCGAGACCCCCGACTAAGGGGTGGGTTAACCTGTTTCCCCAAGATACCTTGGCAGAGTTGATGGGAGCACAAGATGTAATGAAGCTATTAAAAAAAATTAAAATGAAATACTCTGAGGAATCATTTGACGTCGTTCCTGAAAAAATCAACTCTATGATGCCAACGATATTAGAAGAAGTTAAAAAAATGTTTCGTTCTTTACTCATGGAGGTGATGAAATCTATTCTGGACGAGAATGTGAGTAACTTGGACACTACTGCTTTTCCAGACTTGAGTGAGCGATCAAAGCACAAAATTTATGTTCGGACAACAAGTGTTGCGCTAAAAGGGATTTTGAAAGACAATGATAAGATCATTGTGCATGTAACATTTTTTATTTATTTAAATTAATTGATCAGGAAAGCAATAGATTGATTACTTGTTAGTTAGTTCTTGAGATTAAACATAATATACTATTAAAAAAATTAAAATAAGTTAATTTTGAAGTCTTAGGAACTTGGCATACAGTAACAAAATAAGTTAATAAAATGAAAAATTAAAATATTTAGAACTATATTATACAAGATGAAGTTTTATTTTTTGAAGAATGTTAAGCCAACAGACCTGGGAAGCAGATTATCAGTATTATCTCCTCCTTTCATTCTACAGGAAGAGTCTCATATGTATTTACTTTTTGGATTATAATTTTGGAATCTGGAAGTTTAGTACTTTAATAACTATTTTTCCATTAAGATTTGAAACAAAGATTCGACTTTTTCGTAAATTTCAGGTATACATTAAACTGACCGTTAGATGATTCAGTGTTCAATATCAATTGGCTTTATCATCAAATTTCGATGATAACTTTTTTTATCGGTTATATAAAAAAATCAAGTGTGACTGCTTTTGTGGGAATGGTGTATGGTATTTAGGAAGTCCTTTCAATTCTTAGGGTATATGTATATATATATATATCTTACGGATGATTATATTTTTCTGAAAATGTGATTAATACAATGTATTAATATCCTTCTGTGGTGTCAAACTTTTGTGCAAAACTACAAGTGATAAAAAAGTGTAGCCGGGAGATAAGTATAGGTATAGGTTGTATAGTACGACTATCTCATTGAATCATTTGACCAGTGCTCAAAGTAAGTATCTCTCGAAAATAATATGTAGTGCTCTAGTTACAGGCGTATAGTGCACTAAATTTATTTTTTTTTGTTTTACTATCTTAAAAAATTTTTGTTATACTTGGAAATTTAATTGGTATATACTTGTTTATGTACCAATGCACGAGACCCTGCTAACGAAGGCATTGCTGGTGCACAGCACCTCCAACATTGGAGATAAAGATGCAGTTGGAGGCGATAAAGAAAACGGAGTTGGAGGCGACAATGAGGATGAAGATCTTGACGCAAACAACTATCCGTTACTCTAGGTCTTTTTATTTAGTCCGGTGAACACTATGCTTAGCTTCTTATGAATAGATGGGTTTTAGAACCTTCAGTTCCCCTTTTGTAAAACTACCTCTTCTGTTAAACTTTCCCGGTTATGTAACTAATGGTTTATTTGAACTTTCTAGTTTTATCAGATATAACATGGATATAACTTCCGGCGCTGAACTTTCTATCTCCTTTATAAAGCTAAGTTAACTAGGTATTTTGTTAAGCGTTTAAGGTATGTAACCTTTGTTAAGCTAACTAGATTTGTTAGCATATATCTTTGTTATTTTGTGAATGCATGTTTGGGTATACAAGTATATAAATTTGGGCTTTTATTAGTGCTGGTCATAAGCAGTATTATATTTTTTTAGGCTGTTAATTCGACTAATATTGGTTGAATTTTAATGATATTTGTTGGGTAAATATAGTCGAATTCAGAAACATCAGTCGAGTTTAATATTCGACCAAAAACAATCAAAGTTACTTTTTGATTAAAAAAAGTTGAATTTAATTTTTCACTAAAATGGTTGAATTTCAAAAGTGACCATTTATGGTGGAATTTAGTATTTTAGGCGGGAATTTCAAATTATACCAAAATTTTGGCGGCATTTTCAAATTTTCAAGTGAATATTTGAAAATTTAAGGCAGAATTCTGGTGGAATCAAATTTGACCGCCTTGGGTTGCATTTTTACAGTCGAATTCAAACGGTTATAATTTTTCGATCGTAATTGGATGGTCGAATTTAGTTAAATATGATTAAACTTCTAAATTCGACTCCCTTTATTTACAACCGATTCAAAATAGGTCCAAATTAGGTAAATTCGACCGCGAAGCTAAATTCGACCGATTTTTTCCGGTCGAATTTTGCCTTTTTTCTTGTAGTGATGATCGTTGATGAATATAAGAAATATGTATGGGGATACTAAATTTATTGTGTATACCAACTTGGTAAAATAAAAAAAGTATTGGTACAAAGAAAGAAGGATGTCGCTTAAAAACATTTGAATCTGAAGTGCAATATTTGCAGAGGCATCAAACCAAATAATCTTGTTGGTTATTTTTCATGGTAATGTCTTTCTTTACTTTATAGTTCAATTTTTATGTCTTAGGTGGTTTTTAATTATGTACTAGATAATTTATTTTCTGATAACAATGATTTTGTTAGATAGTAAATTATTTGGAACTTCCCGTATTTACCTCTTTAATTATGCACAAGAAGCAAAATATACCAGATTTGGTGCATGTTTGATCGTGTATTCTAGGGCGTTTTGTTCTCTTCTCAACATGAAAGTTCAATTGTCTAAATATTTACGAGCGTTTATGCATGTCCGCTAAATTGCTTAAACATCATTTGTCATTATCAAGATTTATATCAAGAAATTTTTCAAGCAACAAATATATCTTTCATTAAATTTCACGCTATTATCGGTCGGACGTCGGAGTGAACTTGGGATATTTTTCTTAGCATATTTCTTTTTATATGACAGATCAGAAGAAATCAAAGATAAAATCTCATTTGTAGAAAAAGAAGAGAATATCTTTAGCATCAAATAATATTGGATATATATGAATCAAGTGCTCCAATGCTATTAAAATTCTTTCCGTTCCTATTTTCCTTATAATATAAATTTAGAATATTCTTCCATTATAATTTATTATCTATTATTTTTCTTTTTCTTCCCAAAAAATATATTTCACGTAATTTTTTCTATATCAGTTTCGAAAAACAACTGTTTTTTTCTATATATGTATGAATGGATTTGTAATAAAGTATATATATATGGTGCTAAAATGCAAAAGACTTCCATAATAAGCCTGTGTATTGGTGTTAAAGTGTATATAAATATTGCCATTGACACACAATTACAGACGCGCACAAAACAAAATTTATTTTCATATCTATCTCTGTGAATTTTTCGCATTACAATGGCTAAGAAAATGAAGTTGGCTTTCATGGTTAATGCGGCTAAGAGAAGAGCTACTTGTAACAAAAGAAAGAAGGGTCTGAAGAAAAAGATAGAAGAGTTGGCAACTTTGTGTGGAGTTGATGTATGCGCTATCATACACTGCAGCGAACTGAACCCTGAGCTCGAATTTTGGCCAAGCAAGTCGGAAACAGAACGGGTGGTCGCACAATTTCGAAGTCTTCCCCCGAGAAAGCAAACGAGGCATATGTTTGACGTTAAGAAATGGACTAGAAAAAATATTGCTAAAGTTGAAGGAGAACTCCAAAAACTGGTGAGCGCCAATCGGGAAAAGGAGCTGACTAAGTGTATGTCTGACTGCTTGGCTGGGAGATCAACGTTGGAAAACCCTGTTTTGGAGGATCTGGATGATCTTGAAAAGGCTGTTGATAGAAAATTGGATTACATTGAAAGAAGGATTGAAGCACTGCTGTTAAATGATCCTGACCAAATTGGTGCAAGTACCAGCAATGCTGGAGGAGACTGGACTGAAAACTCGGTACCTCGCGACTGTCCTTGATTTAGATGGAAGAAAAAAGATCTTGTTGGTTGTTATGTTTTAATGTTCCTCCGGTTTTGAATATTCGATCCAAATTAAGTTTTGATAAACTCTTGACAATATATCCCAAATAGAAAAGTTAAAAAATTCCATCTATTTCCTTAATTAGTGGGTGTTCTTTTTGTTCTGTTCATTTTGGTAACATCTATCTTTGCGAGCTTAATTGTATAACAGACTCATACTAAAACTGATTTTTATGTTGTTCATTATCCATCCAATAATTTTTCTGGATAAGTAAAGTATATAGATCATATTGCTAAGTTCAAAATGTTTAACAGGTAAGCTGTAATACTCTAATTAACATGTCATACATAAAAGGACGGAAAAAGGAAAATAAAACATTCTGGGCTACTAAATAAATGCTGAACATAATATAAAAAGTACTTACCGATTGTAGGTTGGAGCAGCATAAACCAACAGTCTTAAATCAACAAATCAGCATACTGTACATAGACCAAACAAGCATTAGTACATAGGGATCAGGTGCTCTGTACCTGCAAAAAACTGTACTGAAATTATAAAATTTAGAAAAGTAAATGAAATAGTCACTCCTAACACATGGGAAGAAATTGAACTTTAAGAAATCCTACATGTCATTTGAGTTGTAACCTTCGATTCTTAATGAAATAAAACTTATGTATTATGAAATCTGTTTCTATATCTTCAACCAGTTCTCGCTCAATATTAATCATCATCGAATCTGTCAAGAACTCCTCCTCCATTTTATTGTGTAGAGCAGTTTTAATAAGTTTTATAGCTGAGAAAGACCTTTCGGCAGTGGCGGTAGAAACCGGTAATGTCAAAACAAGCCGAATCAACCGATCAATCAAATTATAATGATGCACCTTGTTTGTTTCAACTAATCTGCGACACAATTCATTGATAGTAGTCATATTTTGAAAGCTCGTATGATGAATCACATCAAGTTTATAATGCTCATGACTTCTCAAATAATGCAATTCTTGTTCACTAAAGTCACCTGGATATAAATTTTCTGCCAACTTGTAAATGTCTTCATCTTTAAATGATCTAAAGTTGTCCTTAGGGTCTAAAGCAGAGGTGAGTGTAAGGAGTTCTACGGCTCCATCACTAAACCTGGAATGCAACTCTTCTTGCTGAAAATCTATTGTTGAATTAAAGATATCAAAATGGTAGTGCTGGAAAATTGTCATCGAGTCATTTTGCTGGCATGAACGTCCTGTTGCGCTTTTGTACAAAGCATTCATATCTGGAACTTCAATTCCATGTTGCGTGCAAATTAATTGCACATATACAAGGAGATGATCAAATCCTTCTTCTCTCAAGGTAACAAGTGGTGATTTGGTAGTTGAGACTAGATTCATGGGGCTTACAATGTCAAGAGACTTGTGTTGTAGTGTCCGACAAAACAAGTCAGTAATCCCCATGATTTTATGCATCATGTGAAGTGTAAAAATAAAATCAAAAGATTTCACAATTATCAAACAACCACCGGCTTCTCCACGTAGTGAACTAGATGTACCTTCTTCAACAACACTTTCAAGCACTGAAATGGTTGCACCATACATATCAATTAAACTGCAAATATAATCAAAATGCGAGCTCCATCGAGTTGCACCACTCCGATGTAGATTACCAATCTGATTAATGCCTCTACCTGTATCACGTTCACCTGAAGTTACCATACGAGCAATTTTAATAACTTGAGCAGAATGCAACTCAGTGTGCCACTTGGGAGAAAAATCAATAAGATTAACAATGGCTGATAGTTTTGAAAAAAATAGCCAAACAAAAATCTCTTTTTTAGAAGCTCAAATCAATGCTAGCTGTAATCTGTGAGCAAAGCAATGTATGTAATAGGTATAAGGACAGCCATTAAGAAATAGAGCTTAAAGTCCGTTCCAAGAACCAGACATATTGCTAGCACCGTCATACCCTTGACCTCTCATATTAGAGATATGCAAATTATATCGAGAGAGGACGGTGGATATTTTCTCTTTCAATGCAGTGGTGTTTGAAACATAAACGATCTCAAAAAAACACTCCCGTAAGATACCAAGACGGTCAACAAACCTCAAGATGATAGACATCTCCTCCTTATTTGCATAATCTTTGGCTTCATCAACTAAAATACAAAATTTTGCATCTCCAACTTCTTCACGGATTTTGCTTCTCACTCTATTTGCAAAAATATGTAAAATTTGTTAGGTCCCAATTTGTTTGTAGAAGGGGGGGGTTGAATGCAAACAATACCGTTTAGTCGAATAAAATGCGGAATAAAATAGTGAAACAAAATTCAAGTTAAATAAAACTTTTATTAAACTTGAAAGGTGTTACAACTACGGTATCGGTTACAAGGGATTAATCTCAAATCAATTATTACAAATCTAGAATAAATTCGACATGAACTTTTTCTATTTTTGTAATTAAAAGATCAAATGCTAAATGCGATTTGAGATTAAGTTCTAGGGATTTTAATCCACTAGATTGATACACAAGAACAAGATAAGTATTTCTAGTTGATTGGATTTAACTTTACAATCTAGAAATTGATCTTGAAGTTGCAGATGAGATGAAATATTTTTCTGCTCCTTTTTCTTTTGTTCTTGAGTTTGTGTTCTGTTTTTTCGATGGTGAAAAAATAGACTTCTGCTCCTTTTTATCAAACAGCCGAATGTAAACATGTACTGGCATGACAATCTCTTTGGCCAGCAAGACTTTCGGTATGACAAAGTTTACAACTAGCAAGACAATTAAAATGAGCTAGCAAGACTTTCGGTATGACTATTGATTGTCATACCGATTGTCATATTAGTTCAAATAAATTGTCTTGCTGAATTAATAACAGATTTTAATCTAAACAGAAATTCTAATAAGACAATTAAATGTATTGGCATGACTTTCGGTATGACTATCAATTGTCATACCGATTGTCATACTAGTTCAAATGAATTGTCTTGCTGAATTTAAGCAGATTTTAAACCAATTAAAATCTTGTAAATCCTTAATATTAATTCTAAATTAATTAATCAATTTAATTCAATTAATCAATAAATTAATCTTTGCAGATATAATTTATTTTCTTAATTAAATTATATGACTTAATTAATTAATAGAGAATTAATACTAACGCTGAGCAGCATCCATTCTTCTGACAATCTTCTGAAAGTCACTGAGACTTATGAATCAATTCAGCCACTTCAATGCTGACACTCGATGTACTGTCTGGTTCATGAGTGACTAACTTCCGTGACGTTTCTTCATGTCTTGACTTTGATATTCTGATTGAATCCTTGTAATAAATGATACCCTGACGAGATCTCTGTCACTTGATTAAATCCACGATCTTGATTTATATCACTGAGGCATGATCAAATTCTTGAACTTCTTCCAGTGAATCTTCAAGTCTGCAGATGAACAATGTTTCTTTATTCTTTGACAGATGTTACTTTGTGAGATCTCTCTGATGATAGATCCACTATTTACTTATTACATTCTTATTTGAGTTGAGTTAAATACTCGAATAAACGAGTAGGCTATGACATATGCCTTTCAATCTCCCCCTATTTGCTTGTTAGACAATAACAACAAATACCTAGAGGATAACTCAACTAACAAATAAGAAAAAGATATAAACAGTAATGTAAAGTAAATAGCAGAAAAGTTCTGGATTATATTTAACATTTTCCAGATTCCAAATGAAATTTACAAGTGAATACAAGATAGATGTTCCTCTAGCCTGAACATATAACTACATTAGACTATCTTGATTCATAAAGCTCTAATCATATTACATTGAGTTTTGAGCTAATTGGCTTCAGTTGTCTTCTCTTCTGACTTCACCTTCTTCTAAATCTTGAAGCAATTCCTTGTCAAAGACACGATCCTTTTTCTGAAGTGAAGCTTGCTGGTCTGACTGGTTGAACTCCAACTGACTTCAGCTTATTCTTGAGTTGATTGTACCTTTTAACATTCTTTTCACAATAAGCTTGAATCAAGTCAGCAGCTTGAGTCTTCAACATGGATGAATATCCAGCAGTTCTCAAATGATGTTCCATCCAGACCAGATGCTTAGCTGAGTAGTCTTTAAGAGATTGTACATCTAGCTGACAGATTTGAAGACAATCAGACTTAAAGAATCTCACCTGATGAGGATTGTTGACCACTTGAGGACTAGCCCTGCTGGCAAACTCTTTAAGCCTTTCTCGAAGAACTTCATTCAATTCTGAGCTTCTTTTGACTTTGTTTAAAAGAACCCAAATCTCTGACAAAGAACGATTCTCAAATAGATGAAGTGACACCTTGAATGATCCTTCACTCTAACAATATACAAAAATGCTCATCTCATTTAGGGATCTATCAAAAGCAGCTGTGATCCTTGAGACTTCAGTCTTGATAGCATTCATGTACATGTCATTGTTAGGATTTGAGATTTCCAGCTTGTCAAGAAGATGTAAGAACTGCCTATCATTGTTAGTGCTCAGCTGAGGCATATCAAGTACTCTCCTAGCTTCATCCCATTTTTCACCAATCTTTAGTCTGACATCTCTTCTCCTTTCTTGAGCCTTAATGTCATGAAGACGTTGCTTTTGAAGAGTTTCTGTTCTTTGAATGTCTTTTCTCATGTCAATGATCTGAGAGACCTTCTTGAGTTCAGCTTCTTTTCTTTTCATCTCTGACTACTCCTTCTGAAATTCTTTCTCAAACATAGGATCCACTTGAGCTTCTTCTTCCCATTCTCCAAAATCACTTTCCTCTTCAGCTTCAAATAACCCATCTTTATCTTCCTGAACTGGTTCAGTGGGAATGTCAAAAATATCAAAGTCTTCCTGTTCTCCACTGTAGTAGACATCATCAGCCTTTCCTTTGTTTCCAGCAGAGGTATCTTTTTCTTTCCCTTTGGCACTACTCCCTTTCTTCTCCCCCTTAGTTGAGGGATCCTCTACTGACTTTCCTTTGGAACCTCCATCACCTCCAGAGCCTGATCCTCCACCAGACGGTCCTTCAAAATAAGTTCTTTGTTCTTCATTAGGGCAATGAGAATTCTTGATCATGAAATATAGGTGCTTCATCCCTTCATTGAGATGTTCCATGCCCGTATCTATCTTTAGAAATCTTGAGGAGTCCAGTGAATGATTCATCTCAACGAGGTCTTCAAGAGAAGTCATTCTTGTGTGTAGAGAGCAGAAGTTGGATATGTCATCAGCTGATAAAGTTGGAGTGTCCTGAATAGAATTGAGCTTTGGTATTACAGTGGTCTTTAGATCTGAGATGTCATTCCTTATGATTGCAAGCTGATTGTTGACAGAGGTGGAAGAAGAAGACCGTTCAACCACTTGTGCTTTGAATGCTTGAGCTTCAGCTTGGCTTTTAGCAAGTTCTTCTTTTAGGGCAGCAATCTGAGTTAACAGGTTTACAGTATCAGTGTCTGTGTGTGCTCTCACCTGAATTTCACTCGTGTTTGGTTCACTCACCTCACGTGCATGTGTTTCTCTCAATATAATTGCTCGTGAGGAGTCTTCCTATTGCTGTTCTTCTGTACCTGCATTAAAAATCACCCTAGCCTCTTCAAGAGAGGTCAGTGGTGGTGCAATGGGAATTCGCGAGTCCCGATCCTCAGTCAATACTATCAAATCTTTTGGAATAGATGTCTGAATTGTTTCAGGGATAGATTGACCGAGTTGCCCTCCACTTTCTCCAGATAAATCTGCGAGTGGAGAATCCCATAAGGGAGCCAGAGGTGTTGGATCTGGGAGGGGAGAAAATGACTCTATTAAAGATGGCGGAGAGTCAGATTTTCCCTCTGAAGCATGTGACTGCTCTTCTGCCGTAACTATGGCAGGCACTGTAACCGACTCTACGTGCACTCATCGCTGTGTGTCCTGAGTATGATCTGGGGAAGTGTATGGTTCCATTGTGAGTAATGGAATTGTGCTTGACTCAGTACAAGATGCCATGGCCCTATGGCGAATTTCAATAGATGCATCCTGTTGAGAGAATGCCTCTAGTAACTGTTCATTGGCCATTTCAAAGTCCATGTCCTGTTGGGAGGACAAGGATGGGCTTTCAGATGCCTCAGAATATGTTCTTCTTTTCTTAGGAGGAGGCAGAGCTGAGGGTTCACTCATATTTAACAATGTACTACTTCCTAGTAATCTTCTAGGTAACATTTTAGACAGTGGGGGAGAGGTTGAGATAGAATGTGACTCTGTGTTTGGCTCTATGACCTGGGATTGAAGCTGTGGTTCTACAACTTCATGGTCAGCCCTATCAACCACTGGGGGTCTTTCAACAGAAGTAGGAAGGGAGTGAGAGTGAGGAATTACTACCTGTAATGGAAGAGCATCTGATGTTTGAGGAGCCTGGGTGGCTTGAACCACTGGAGGTTGAGGTTGCTGTTCATGGCCGGGAAGATTGAAAATAGGTAAAGGAATATAAGTGGCCATGAAAGCAGATACAAGTACTGGAACTTGCATGAATTTGAAGGTTGTGTCTTGGCGAGTGTAAATCCTTTTGCTAACTGGAGGGGGTTCGGTTACTGCAGAGTTAGCAAAAAGGGCTTTGTGTTCAGGTGTGAGAAGATGATCTGCTATAAGCATGAGAAAACGAGCATAGTAACATGATACCCTACGATTTGTAGAATGATCATGTAAAGCAGAAGTTAGACGTCTCAAGAGAATGGGAAAAAGTAGTTTGCCAAAATTGATCCTTTGATTGAAAACAACCGCCAGACCAATATACTGCAGAGTGGAAGTGATGTTATGAAAATTGGATTTTGTGCAGTTGGCAAACACTTTGGAAAGTGTATCGAAGAAAATATCCCATTCAGACACCAAATTTGATTTAGAAAGTTTGGTTAAATTGATCACCCCCTGATAGTGAATAGCATTGAAAAAATTTGTGATATCATTTTCAGAGGGTAAATTACAGAAATTGTCTAGTGGAAAATTTAACGCACGATTGACGACTGTTTCATCAACTACATACTGTGTGTTTGCGACGGTGAATGAAAAAGATTTTGAATCATCGGCCACAGTAGAGGTTGTGTAAATCAGTCTAAGTAGATCGACGTTTAAAATCACATTTGATTTAATAGCAGAGCTAACAATCGAATGGTCATTTAAAAATCTAATCCATGGCTTAAATTTTTCAACATCACATTTTTCCGGATTAAAATAACCAACCTGATTATGCGCGACAATTTGGAAATTGAGAGCCATTTAAAATAATAATAAGACACACGCTTTTCAGAATTTTAAGAATAATATTAAGAAAATTCGAATTAATTAAATTAATTTAATAATTCGAATTAAATTAATTATAATCGAAAAATTTAGACAGAAATGTATCTCGTTAAAATTCTTAACTCACAAACGCAGTTTTGAAAAACCAAAAGACACAAATCAGAAATTAAAATAAAAATAAAAAGTTCAAAATCAACAAACACAAATTGAATTTGAAGGGGCAAACTGATATATATAAAAAAAATTTGAAAATTTTGACAGCACTCCTGTATGTATATATATGTAAGTATATATCACAGGAGTGAAGATTCAGTTTGCTGAGTAAAAACTCGAGCAAGGAAGGAAGCAGTTCGAAGAGAGAGAAGAGAGAAACTGAAGACAAAAACTGTTCGAATTTTTGAGAAGAAATGAACTGTTGAAAATGGTTTAAAACAAAACAAACAAACTCCTTTATATGACAGCTGGTATGACAATCCTGGATTGTCATACCGATTGTCATACCAGGCAAAAGAAGGAAGAGAAAAAATCAACAGAAATAAAGGAAATAACAAAATAAACACTGAGTATATATAACTGGTATGACAATCTGATAGTCATACCGATTGTCATACCAGTATAAAATAAAAGAAAATATATATATATATATATATATATTGTTTATAACTGGCAAGACAATTGATAGTCATACCGATTGTCTTGCCAGTATAAACTATACTGAAAAACACTTAATATGACAATTATATAGCGAAATGACTTTTAGCAAGACAATTTCAATTGTCTTGCCGATTGTCATTTTAGTAGAAATACAATCAAATATGTACAGACTATATAAATGTACTGAAATTATATTACAAAATGGTAAAACTGAAATACAGACCTATAATATTTACAGAAACAAAGACAATATATCAGAATTTATTATTTTTTTTTATTCCAAAAATAGATTTCTATTGAATTTTAGCAAATAAAATTCATAGTAAACTATTTTTAGAGGAAATAAAATATTCTGAGATATTTTAAATTAACAAGTAGGGAAAATAAAAATAGATAAGATAATATATATTACATAGAAATAAGCAAGAAATATGATAAAATGATAAAATAAATTTGCAAATGAATTTTTCATTTATGAAAAATTCATTTGTAAATTCATTCAAGAACAGATCACAGATATTAACTAAATTAATCACTAAAACTATTCAACATGCCCAATTTACCAACTAATCTGGTAAATGTGGATTCGTCAAGTGGTTTAGTGAAAATATCTGCTATTTGTTCTTCTGTTGGAATAAAAAATAGTTCAACAGTACCATTCATGACGTGCTCTCTAATAAAATGATACCTGATGTCAATGTGCTTTGTCCTCGAGTGCTGCACAGGGTTGTTGGTGATGGCTATTGCACTTGTATTGTCACATAAAATAGGAATCTTGTTCAATACAGAGCCATAGTCTCGTAGTTGGTTCCTAATCCACAAGATCTGAGCACAGCAGCTTCCAGCAGCAATATATTCAGCCTCGGCCATTGAGTTGGAAACTGTTTGCTGTTTCTTGCTGTACCATGAGACTAGCCTGCTTCCTAGGAATTGACAACTTCCTGAGGTGCTTTTCCTATCAACAACACTTCCTGCGTAATCTGAATCTGTATATCCAACAAGGTTAAAACCAGATTCTTTAGGGTACCAAATACCTAGATTTGGTGTTCCCTTAAGATATCTTAAGATTCGTTTAACAGCAACGAGATGAATATCTCTAGGATCCGCTTGGAACCTTGCACATAAACATGTAGCATACATAATATCTGGTCTACTTGCAGTAAGATACAGTAACGAGCCAATCATACCTCTGTAGCTTGTGACATCTACCTTAATGGAGTTTTCACATGGTCCAAGCTTGCCAGCTGTAGTTGATGGAGTCCTTGCTGATGCAGAATCCTCTAGATTGTACTTTTTGAGGAGTTCCTTGAGATACTTGGATTGACAAATAAATGTTCCATCTAACCTTTGATTTACTTGTAATCCAAGAAAGAACTTCAGCTCTCCCATCATGCTCATTTCAAACTTGCTGTGCATTAACTTAGCAAATCTCTTACAGAGATTATCATTAGTAGACCCAAATATTATATCATGCACATAGACTTGGACTAATATAGTATCCTTCTTATGTGTTTTAGAAAAGAGAGTTTTGTCTATGACACCTCTAATAAAGCTATTTTCAATAAGAAATTCAGAGAGAGTGTCATACCATTTTCTTGGAGACTGTTTTAGCCCATAGATAGCCTTGAAAAGAAAGAAGACAAAATCCAAATGATCTGGATCTTCAAAACCAGGAGGTTGCTCTACATATACCTCTTCATCCAGCTTTCCATTCAGAAAGGCGCTCTTGACATCCATTTGATAAACTTTAAAGTTTGAAAATGCTGCGAATGCCAGAAATATCCTGATGGCCTCAAGTCTAGCCACTGGAGCATAGGTTTCATCATAATCAATGCCTTCAGCTTGAGAATACCCTTTAGCTACCAGTCTTGCCTTGTTTCTTGTAACCACACCATCTTCATCTAGTTTATTCCTGAATACCCACCTAGTACCAACAACTTTCTTGTGTACAGGCCTAGGTACCAGTTTCCAGACTTGTTTACTTTCAAACTGATTGAGTTCATCTTGCATAGCAATCACCCAATCTGGATCAGTCAGTGCTTCTTCAATTTTCTTAGGTTCCATCTCAGAAAGAAATCCTGAGAACAGACACTCATTTTGAGTAGCACGTCTAGTTCTGACTCCAACATCTGGATCACCAATAATCAACTCAAAAGGGTGAGCTTTATTCCAGACAGTCTGTCTTGGAAGATTTGATCTTGATGATTCGCCTTGAAATTCATTGTGATGTTGTGTCCTACTAGATGATCCTTCAGCATCTCCCCCTGAGTTGTTGCCATGTTGACTTGAAGATTCTCCGTCAGTAGCAGTGGTATCTCTATTGTTGCCAAAGTTTCCATCACTATTACCTTGAGTATCATCAGGATTAACAGGTTCTTCACCAGCAACAACCTCAGGTACTTGACCATGTTCTGATTCTGAATCTGACGTATCATCAAACTTCAGTTTCTCAGAAGGATCTTCAGTTTGGATACTAGGGAGTTTAGTGTCATCAAATGTAACATTGACACTTTCAGTTACTTTGTGTTGATCAATGATATACACTCTATATGATCTTCTTCCATATCCAACAAAAATACCCTCATATGCCTTTGCCTCGAACTTACCACGACGATCATCTCCATCCTTGAGCACGAAACATCTGGCACCAAATACATGAAAGTATTTGATAGAAGGTTTCTGTTCATTCAAAATCTCATAAGGAGTTTTAATGAAGTCTTTGTTGATTAGAGTTCGATTCTGAGTATAACATGCAGTATTGACAGCTTCAGCCCAAAAGTACATTGGAAGACCTGATTCACTTAACATCGTTCTTGCAGCTTCAATCAATGTACGATTCTTCCTTTCTACCACTCCATTTTGCTGAGGGGTTCTAGGAGCTGAAAATTGTCTGGTAATCCCTTTGTCTGTACAGAATCCATTGAGAAGTGCATTCTTGAATTCTGTCCCATTATCTGACCTTATTGCTCTAACAGGGACGTTAGAATCTAACTCAATCATCTTGATATGATCAATCACAACTTGTGGTGTTTCATCCTTAGAGTGAAGAAATAAAACCCACGTATACTTGGAATAGTCATCAACTATCACAAGACAGTAACACTTCTTTGACATAGAAAGGATATTAACTGGACCAAATAAATCCATGTGCAATAATTGCAGAACACCAGTTATGGAAGATGTGTCAGTGCCTTTGTGACTTGCTTTCTTTGACTTTCCTTTCTGGCAAGCCTCACATAGTCCTTCTGGAGAGAATTCCAGCTGAGGCAGACCTCTTACCAATTCTCTTTTGACAAGAGAATTCATTGTTTTGAAATTGAGATGAGAAAGTCTCTTGTGCCATAGCCAACTCTCATCTGACGATGCCTTTGCATAGAAACAATTGACTTCAAGATTGCTTCCAGAGTTCATGTCAGCTACGAACAGATTTCCTTTCCGGATTCCCATTAAGGAGGGTTTTTCACTTTTCTTGTGCAGAATCTGACACTTCAGCTTGTCGAATAAAACATTGTAGCCGTTGTCACAGAACTGACTAATGCTAAGTAGATGGTCTTCAAGTCCTTGCACAACATATACATTTTCAATGATAACATTTCCAGCTAGCAAACAGCCATATCCCTCCGTTAAACCTTTGCTGTTATCTCCAAAGGTAACCACTGGGCCAGCTTTCTCAACCACATTTGATAGCAGGGCTCTATCTCCGGTCATATGTCTTGACGATCCGCTGTCAAGAATCCACACTACCGGTTGTACCTGTTTAATGCCCTCTTTTCTTGACGATGAGGTGCTTGCATTACTAGCCATGAGAGCAAGATTCCCAACTTCTTCATCTTCACTGTCAGTATCATCCCAGCTTCTTCCCTTTGCCAGGTACGCCCTTTCAGATTTACTCTTCTGATTAGAATCGTAAGAGTTCTTCCTAGCTTGTTTTGGCTTCCTGCATTCTGTGGCAAAGTGTCCCAACTCATTACAGTTGAAGCATCGAATGGTGCTTCGATCAACCATCCCTGTTTTATACCCACCACTGCTGGTGTTAGAGGATGAAGATCCACCTTTCTGGAATCTGTTGTAGTTGGACTTGTACTTGAACTTGGGATTCCTTTTGAATCTGACATTTGAGAATCTCTTGATAATCAGGGCCATTGACTCATCCTCCAATTGCTCCAGTTCTTCCAAGGAATAATAATCATCTCCTGATTGATTTGTAGTAGGAGAATCAAATTCTGCTACTATCACATTATCTTCAACCTTGGAAGACTGTACCATTCTTTCTGACTGTTGAGATTGTTGTTGATATTGTGGTTGTTGTTGTTGTTCATCAGCTACTAGAGCAGTAGACGTGCTGACCACTCTTCCTTTCCCGTAAACTTCCTTCTGCTGAATCTGCTCCAACTCATAAGTCTTTAACACACCATAGAGCCTTTCCAAAGAAATCTCACTCAGATCTCTTGCTTCTCTTATGGCAGTGATTCTATGTTCGAGATGAGTTGGCAGTGTTAAAAGGAACTTTTTGTTGACCTCCCTGATGGAATAGTATTTACCATTAATGTTCAGGTTGTTGATCAATGCATTGTACCTCTCAAACACTTCAGTGATTCCTTCTCCTGGATTGGATTTAAAGTATTCATACTCAGAGGTTAGGATTTCTAGTTTGTTCTCCCTAACTTCCTCTGTGCCTTCATTAATAATCTCAATAGTTTCCCAGATATGTTTGGAATCTTTACAATTCATCACATGTCTATTCATCAGGGGATTAAGGGAATCTACTAAGATTAATTGAAGGCTAGAATCCAGGGAAGCTTCTTCTATTTCAGCAGGAGAGAAGTCCTCAAGATCCTTCACATAAGTTCTCGCTTTGGTGATCACCACATCATTTTCTATTACCTCTGGTTCCATAACCATAGGAATTTTTGGACCCTTCTTCAACACTTGCAAATATTTGGGATTAGCAACCTATAAAAACAGTAGCATCTTCTTCTTCCACATAACATAATTTTCTTTATCGAAAAGTGAAATTTTAACGGTTCCAACTTTTTGTGTAGTCATTATGAATTTTTTTGAGTGAATAAAAAATTCAAGAAGTGAAAGAAACACAAAAGTCTAGGATCTAGATTTGTACGTTAATCAGAAGGCTCTGATACCAATTGTTAGGTCCCAATTTGTTTGTAGAAGGGGGGGTTGAATGCAAACAATACCGTTTAGTCGAATAAAATGCGGAATAAATAGTGAAACAAAATTCAAGTTAAATAAAACTTTTATTAAACTTGAAAGGTGTTACAACTACGGTATCGGTTACAAGGGATTAATCTCAAATCAATTATTACAAATCTAGAATAAATTCGACATGAACTTTTTCTATTTTTGTAATTAAAAGATCAAATGCTAAATGCGATTTGAGATTAAGTTCTAGGGATTTTAATCCGCTAGATTGATACACAAGAACAAGATAAGTATTTCTAGTTGATTGGATTTAACTTTACAATCTAGAAATTGATCTTGAAGTTGCAGATGAGATGAAATATTTTTCTGCTCCTTTTTCTTTTGTTCTTGAGTTTGTGTTCTGTTTTTTCGATGGTGAAAAAATAGACTTCTGCTCCTTTTTATCAAACAGCCGAATGTAAACATGTACTGGCATGACAATCTCTTTGGCCAGCAAGACTTTCGGTATGACAAAGTTTACAACTAGCAAGACAATTAAAATGAGCTAGCAAGACTTTCGGTATGACTATTGATTGTCATACCGATTGTCATATTAGTTCAAATAAATTGTCTTGCTGAATTAATAACAGATTTTAATCTAAACAGAAATTCTAATAAGACAATTAAATGTATTGGCATGACTTTCGGTATGACTATCAATTGTCATACCGATTGTCATACTAGTTCAAATGAATTGTCTTGCTGAATTTAAGCAGATTTTAAACCAATTAAAATCTTGTAAATCCTTAATATTAATTCTAAATTAATTAATCAATTTAATTCAATTAATCAATAAATTAATCTTTACAGATATAATTTATTTTCTTAATTAAATTATATGACTTAATTAATTAATAGAGAATTAATACTAACGCTGAGCAGCATCCATTCTTCTGACAATCTTCTGAAAGTCACTGAGACTTATGAATCAATTCAGCCACTTCAATGCTGACACTCGATGTACTGTCTGGTTCATGAGTGACTAACTTCCGTGACGTTTCTTCATGTCTTGACTTTGATATTCTGATTGAATCCTTGTAATAAATGATACCCTGACGAGATCTCTGTCACTTGATTAAATCCATGATCTTGATTTATATCACTGAGGCATGATCAAATTCTTGAACTTCTTCCAGTGAATCTTCAAGTCTGCAGATGAACAATGTTTCTTTATTCTTTGACAGATGTTACTTTGTGAGATCTCTCTGATGATAGATCCAGTATTTACTTATTACATTCTTATTTGAGTTGAGTTAAATACTCGAATAAACGAGTAGGCTATGACATATGCCTTTCAAAATTTCTTTCTGAATAGTTGGTGAAGAATATTTTGCATTTTTTGGAGCTCTTTCTAAGACAATATTACTAATTTCTTCATTCATTCGACCTGCAAATCTGGCCAACCCTATAAAATTACTACGATTGCTAAAATTTGGAGATTCATCATGACCTCTAAATAGACAAGCTTGCACTTATGGATTTCTTCTAAACTTTGGGTATTAAGCACTTTGTCAATATGTCCCGTAACTTTCATTAAATCTTGAACATAATGCACTACATTACTATGTGGTGAAGATGGACCTCCAACATGCATTAAAAGTGGATATCAATTGAATATTTTTTCCGGGAGTATTCTAACCAAGGGAATTTTTCAAACCACGAGTATTGAAATCTACAGTATTGTGTTTGTGACCCATATCTTGTTGTTGGATATTGTACTAATTTAGGTTGATATGGACCCATTTTGATATAAGCTCGTTTAATGTCATCCCGTTGATTAACCGGATGCTGCCATTTAGGAATCTGAATTCCAGGATCTCGTTCAAGGTATTAATATCAATTTCAACTCTTCGAGATTTCAAAATCGGTTCTTCAATTTCAATTTCCTAAATCTCAACCCTAGCTGCATTTTCTTCAATATCAATATTAGATGGGGATTTTACCTCATTGGTAGCAGTCGAAGAAGGTCCACTTGGTTTGAAAAATGATAGCAATTTTTCTCCCTTTTTTCCCCTAATTTTCCATATGCTTGCTCTGTAACTCTCTAAACCTGTAAAAGAAAGATGAAGGAGATTAAACAAAAACCTAATTGAGGAGAGTAAAAATGAATAAGAAAATAATTGATTTCAGTACCTTCTGTTGAATCTATGTTCAATTCGTTGTTGTTCTCCTTTTTTAGTTCTTGTGTTTCGCTCTTTTCTTTTTCAAGCCAGTAAGCCAGACCTATATATGTATGTTTGTTCTATATTTTTCTATCCCAAAAAATTATATATGGGTTGGGCTAAGTCATAAAAATTTAGGCTTGGTAATATAAAATTTTAGAATATTTCCCCCCATGGGCCGGAGCCTGCCACAGCCTCAATTGTGCCTCCTCCCCTGCATACATATAGAATAATTAGATTCTTAACAAGGGTTTAATATTTTTTTAAGTAATAATTTAATATTTAAATCAGCAGAGTACAAGATAATTGGTCTAATAATCATTTCCCAGTGAACTAGATCTAAATATCATTAACTTCCACACTTCTAGAAGAAATTCAAAACAAAATTAGCAATGTTATTTGCTATGCTGTTATCCCTCCTGTATATACAACCGAAACTGACTACTAGTTCTAGATTAACTTTAATGTTAGAGCATATATATTTAATGACCTTTTCAGCCTCAATGTTTGCACCAGTGTACCCATAAACCCCTGAAGTTTAAAACTATACCTTGTCGCCCCTCGGGTATAAAAAATATATCTTCTTACCCCAGGACTGAGACATATGATAAAACGGTAAGTAACAGAGAGGGTATTTCAGTAATTGATTAGCCGATATTCAAATAAGTTTAAAACGTACCTTTTGGACATTAAAGTTTGGAATTGCACTCATAAACCCCTAGGGCTTACATGGATATAAAATAAACTCTTGAGAAACAGATACTGTAAGGCATTTCCCTGTTAGGGATTCGAGCAATAAAACACAACCTAAAAATAAAAAACTTTAAATCCCTACCTCAAGATCTATGTATAATGACTGGATAATTATGGAGAATAGATGTTTACCTTAATAAATCTTTCCTTCTGACTGTAATGGGCATCCTGATCTTGATGTACCAACATAGCAGCCCTCCTTTCGAAGATCTGCTCTCCAAAGGTATCCCCACGAACGTCCGACCATCCAACGATCACCGGAGCCGGTACTAGCCGATTTGGTTGCCTCCTTCTCTCTCCCCTCTCTCTCTAGCCTCTCTAAGATGTAGAGCTGCTAGGGTTTTTCTCAAAAATGTGATTTACTTCTAACCCTAAAAATATACATCTTAATGTTATTAGGAAATGAATAACACACAGAGGGGGGAGGGGAGGTGAATGTGTTTTACTGTTTTTATGCTTTTCTTGAGCTTTTTATGGTTGAAAAAAGTAAATTAAATCTTGTACAAAAATTTGTTACTGCAGAAATTAAACATGCAATAATAAAGAACACGGATCTTTTCAAAGCTCACTTAATTTTATATTAAAATTAAGAATATTTTGCTACAAAATTTCTAAGCTCTTTGTTGATAAAGATCTTAGCTTCTTCTTGAAAGTGTTACAAGATTTTCTATCTAAATTGTTACAACTGACTAAACGACCGGTGTTAACTTTATAATTTAGTTAACTGCTGGTTTACACAGTGTACAATAAAACATGTTATTAGCTTTAGTAAACAGTCACTTGTCATTTCCATTTTAGGAAAAGTGTATATCCTATTTCTGGCTTAGCATATCTTAGCATCATGTGTTTATTTTGATCTTCCTTTGTCAGTTAATCTTCACCATTGATCTAGCACATCATTTAAGCTACTTTTTGTAGACTTGTCAATCTAGCTGTTTGGATTGTTTGTTGATTGTGAATCTTGGATATTGAACTGGTATGTAATTTTGTACTTTGAGATTTTACCTCGAGATCTCCATTTTGGTCTATATTATACCTGACATCTCGATAAGTATATTGGCTTATCAAGATCTCTGGTACTCCATAGTAAATTTGACTTGTAGAGGTCTCTGAGTTCTCTATAGGAAAATTTTGCTTGTCGAGATCTCTAATCTTCATATCTTCACTTTGACTTATCGATAACTTAGAGTTCTCTAGTGAATTTTGACTTATCGATATCTCTGAGTTCTCTAGTGGAATTTGACTTATCGATAACTCAGATTTCTATAATGAATGTCGACTTGTCGATAACTCTGAGTTCTATAGTGAAGAAATGACTTGTCGATATCTCCAATTTTTATATCTTCAATTTGGCTTGTCGATATCTCTGAGAGTTCTCTATAAGCTTTTCTAACTTCTCGATAAGTCATTTGGAGTTTTCGAGTGACTTCTCTATAACACTAAATCTGTGACTTGTAGAGATCTTGACTTAGAATATTTTTATCCAAACAGATTTATTCAACTCCAAGTTTCTTCAAAAATTCTTCTGAGGCATGACCTTCTTGATCTTCTTCCAGATAGAATCTTTGGGCTTGATACTGTTTAAATAAAAAGACTCCACTATGCTCTTTTACATATTTTACATACTTTAAATGTTACAAGTACACATGTAAACTAAGATTACAATACAACTTACTTAGGGTTGTCAGTTTGACTTAGTCTTGTTAAAGTACAGGCATCTTGCACAACAATCTCCCTCAATTTATGAGAAGATTTCTTAACACAAATTCATGCATGTTAACAAGACTAACCCCAAGTTAAAATAAAATGGAAAATGAAATTAATACATAAAGCTTGATAGAATTACAACTTTTATACATTAGGAAATTTATAGAGTTTAATGGTTACATGTATCGGGTAAAGACAGTTTTTGTATCTGCTTCTTCCCTAAGAACATCCTTCAAGTGATCAAGAATTTGCAGTTCTTCTATAATGGTTGTTCCACTTAAAGATTCTACAAGTTTTTGTCTTGCTACCTTTGGATAACCACTTTCTAGTAAATCAATCCTAAATCTTGAGAATCCACCAGCTTTGATGTTTAGAAATTTCCCATCTTTAGAGATTCTACTAATTCCTTTGGCCTTGAGCTCTTCTGATCTTTTTATGAACATCTCAATTTCTTCATCATACTTCCTCCTTCTCTCTTCAGATTCAACCTCATTTATTTTTCTTGTTTCTTCCTTTTCAATTAACCATTCAGCTAGACCCGATCTCCATGCCCTTGTAGCAGTATCCTTGTCCTTTAGCAAACTTATTATTCTCTTAATTTTTGTGGGAGAAAGAGAATCCATGAAATTACTGCCAAGGACCCATCTTCATAGAAAATTCTAACTTCCCTAGATGATATAACCTAGACTCTGACTATTTCCTCAGCAAGTTATTGCTTTTGATCTTCATCTGAGATGCACCAATTCAAAGGTAGAAAGTCAGATTGCTTGAAATAGTTCCAGATGGCCCTTTCAGTGACTTCAACTTTTTTAGTAGACTTGGCCTTCTTAGTTTTTCTCCCAACAGATTTGAGATTGACTTTTAGTGAAGGCTTGGCTAAAGGTAAGGTTGTGATTTTCTTGAGAATTGTTTGGCTTGTGGTGATTGGAATTTTTAGGAAAGAATTAGCAGTTTGCTTGAATAGAAATTTAGGCTTTGAGGTTTGAGGTGGTTTGATGTTTAAGATATTTGATGTTGAAGGTTGAGTTGAGGTTTAAGTTGGTTGTATTTGGATTTTTAGGGTTTGGTGTGATTCTGAGCCATCATGATTCTTTTTACTCCTCCTCTCACTTCTTCTCTTCTTCTCCTCATCTTTCTTATCATCCTCCTTCTTCTTCTTCTCTCCACCCTTGCTGCCAGATGGTTTAGTGAATTGACTTGGATTTGAGCCAGAAGGATTTTGATCATCTTTCTTCTGCTCATCACCATCCTTGTCTTTTCTTAGATTATACTGTGATTTGGCAGCATGGTGTCAGTGTTCAGAACATCTCTCTCCAAAATGTTTATCATCTCCACATCTTCATATTTCTTGTTCTTTTTGTACTTCAAGTCAGACTGCAATGTCATGATCAGCCTCATGTTTGATCTGACACAATGTTTGGGAACAAGAAGATGTCTGGCTTGTTTGGTCATTGGGAAGATGTAAACTACTCCTTGGTTTGGATATAGATAGGCTTCTGGAAAAGCTTCTATCTGTGCCTTTTTAAGCTCTTGGAAAAGTTGAGTATCTTCTTGAATGACTGGATTTACTATGTCAATCATCACATCTAGTTCGGATGCTTCTAGAGTTTGGAGATTTGAGAGAGTCACCTGAATGCACCTATCTACACCACAATTATTGATGTTCATGACAATCTTTTTCTCTAGAAAGTTATCAATCTTCACTACCACTACCCTTATGAAATTGATATTCTTGGCCAAGGCTTTCTTGCAAGTCACATAGTTGATGTTAAGAGACATTCTTAGTGCTGCAAGAAGGTCATTGAATTCCTTATCTTGATTTGGTACTTTTGCAGCCCTTTGAAGTCTTTCCTTTCCAACATCAGGTTGAGCACTTGAGCTTTGACCAATTTGAACAGTCTCTTTAGCCTTAGATTTAGATTGTTGAATTCTAGCCTCAATCTCCCCTTTAGTCTTAGTGACAGGCATGAGGAGGGGAGTTGGAATTTCTGGCCTCACTTGTTCATGTAAAAAAGGTAGGGGTATGTTGAGTTTGCCCATGATGGCTCCCAAAGCAACAGAGCTCTACATTTGAAGATGCTTATGGGAGTCCACCAATATATGGATATCAGATTGTTGACTCTTGACTAGAGAAGTCAAGGCCTGGACTTGTGCATTAAGTGAAGCATTAGAGGTCTGCAATTCTGAGACTTGGCTTTGGAGAGATTGAGTTTGCAGATTTGTAAAAGTGGAGCCAGGCTGATAAAAGTTAGTAGATGTTGAGGTTCCAAAAGTTTCTTCTACATCCTGTTTGATGCCTTCCATTAGCAAAGATGAAGGTTCATATCTAATTTGATGAAGTTGCTCCAGCTTGACCTTTATGTCATTTGAGTGAGTAATTTGTTGTTGGAGCACAGTATGTAGAGAGATGAATGATTGTTTGAGATTTTTGACTTCTCTTTCAATAGAAGCAAGATCCATCCTTGACATTTGCTGAGCAAAGTGTTCAAACTTTGAGGTGATCTTGACCTGAAAAGGTATAATCTCATCCATCTTCTCATTTACCGGCTTCCTGATTTTGTCTTCATGACCAGTTAGCTTGACTTCAAGAGCTTTACCAAAAAGATGAAATGTTTTGAGTTGAGCTTTGTACACTTCTGTAATTGCATCATATACATCTTGTGGAGTCAAGGCCTTTGCATTGCTTCCCAGAATAGTGATGTATTCTTCTCTAAATCTGGCCAAGACTTGATCCATCTCCAATACAAAGTCCTGAGAGAGCCATGCATCCACATTTCCATCCTGTTCAGCATCATTAACAATTTTCTCTTTTTGCTTCTCAAATTCTTCATTGTATGTAAGCATGATAGCTTGATAATCTTGATTGCTCATATTTGAAGTCAGTAGATGCTGTAATATCCGGGATATATCGTGTAATTATTTTTGATATTATTATGTGTGCCCAGTATCTATTCTGTGAGTTAATTGTTAAGTGTTATCTGTACTTGAATATTAAAAAATAATATTAATTGAGTATTTTAATTTTTATATGTCCAAAATAAAATATAGATAATTGTCATATCTTCCTAATTATTTTTATGTTGGTTTATGGATTTATAAGAATCATATGAAATTTCTAAAATCTTTTTTTGGGTAATTAAAATCTATTTTATAAAAACGGGAACCAACCGACGTCAACCGTTGTTACGTTTTTGGAACCCGAAACTCTTTCGAGAACTCCTTCCTAACCTAATTGTAATATTCCGAGCATATTCCATGTTTCGACTTTTTCGATCCAGCGTACGGTTTGTCCTGCGTGGGTCCCGACGCAATATTTTCGATACAATATTCGTTTCGGTAAATCAATAAAACCCGTATTTTCGATAAACGGGAGCTTTTTATTAAACTATCCCAATTATCACTTCGTAATACGTGTAACCAGGCGCTGAGACCAAGACTGCAGTACAAATTGTACTGATTTGGATAATTATCCCGAAAACCGATACCGTTTGGATCAGTTTTTACAAATAAATGTACCGTTTTATATCCGGAATGATCCAACGGGATACTAATTTTCCATAATTATAAATAGCCTTTTACCGTATTTTAATTCGTATCAAAATCATTTGCAGATAGTTAATTATATAATTTTCAGAGAAAAACCCTAATTACATAAACTGTTCTAAGAATCAAACAGCAAAACGAAGGCGTTACCGATCTCTGTTTTTAAAGCTTGAGTAACCAAAACGAAGGATTTGAGGTGTTCTATCAGATTCCGAGCTTTGTTTCACTGCAGAAATCGAGGTTATTTTTCTAAAAATTTAATTATTTTCGAATTTATTTTTATTAAAAATATGAATTTTTGTTCGGATGATTGTTTGTATGATTTGATGATTGCATGTTGTAGAGCTTGTTTTCCTGATGATTTTCATATGTCATACGTCTGATTTGGAGTTCAATAACATGTTCAAATTTGAGTTTAATTTTTGAATTTCAAAATTAGGGTTTATAACCCGTATGAATGTTTTCAATTGAAATTTGGGGGTTTTTGATTCAGGGGTTATTAGCTGTTGATTTATAGTGGGTTGTGTTCCTTATAAAATTTGCAATCGATTGATATATAGCTCGTTAACAGAGGATGCTTGAATCGAAGGGAGTTGTGTTTTAAAGATTTGCGATGTTCGCCGGAAACCGGCGATGTTCTTGGCCAATTTCCGGCCAGAACAGGGATGATTAGAATGTTTTGAATGCATGAACAAGTTCCTGGTGTTGTGTAGTGTTGATCTGGAGGTGTTGGTGGGGTGAGGATGCCGGGATCGTCTTCTCCGGCCACCCCCGACTTTTTCCGGCGACTGGACTGCAAAATTGCAGTTTGGTCCCTGCAGTTTTGAAAACGATACAGTTAGGTCCCTGAAGTTTCCAGACTTTGCAAATTTAGGATTCCTGTTTATAAAATGTTTAAAAATCATATTTCCTATTTATTTTTATTATAAAAATTCATTTTTAATTTCTGAAAATTCTGAAAATTATTATTTTAATTCCGAAAATTATTTTTTTATTCACAAATAAATCTGAATTAATTAGTTAATTAATTTCAGTTAATTTATAATTGATTAATTGGTCAATTAATTTGAAAATTAATTGATTAATTGATTTAATTAATTATTAATTGATTTTAATTAGTTATTTAATTAGATTTAATTATTTAAAAATGATTTAAAAATTCCGAAAAATAGTTTTGAACTTTAAAATATTATTCTAAATTATTTCCAAGACTCGATAATTTTTCTAAAAATTATTTCGGAGCCAGAATGGGCCAACCGAACCGTGTTTATTAACCCAAAATTGATCCAATGACCCGTTTTATTTCCGAAAAATGTTTTAAAAATCATTTTAAATACCCGAAAGCATATTTATGACCCGAGACTTCTTTATAGATGATATGTCATTGATTACGTGATGTATTATGTGTTATACGTGACCTGTTGTTTGACTATCGGTCTATATATTCGGTGTTTACTTGATTATTGCATAACTTTCAATCCGTTTATCGGATTTGGGTAAAACGAAGGGTAGATAGAAGTATGTGTTGAATAGAATTCCATGAGTAAATTATTGATAGATACTTATGATATGTGAGCAGAAGAGGCAAGACGTAGGAAAGGGAAACAGGTAGTTGAGGAGTAAGACGATTGTGATTGAAAGCAAGTGCAGGATAGTAACCTAATACCAGACAAGTGTTCTGAACTTTCTCGAGATATTGTAATTCTTGATAGTCTTGTTAACATTGCAAGTGCTTTGAAGCACGGAAACCTAAATCCTGATTTCAGTTATTGTTCTTGAGCTATGAACCATATTCTTTCTAAGCCATTGATTATTGTTTACCCAAACACGAACCACAAATCTACGATACTACTCCACAAATACATACAAACTAAATATCAGACACTGAACTGAATTATTATATACTCAATCCATGATATCTTATGCTTTGAAAGCCCAAATCTTTGAAACCCTGAAATGTTGATTCCTTTGTTATCCAATTTTTTCATTACCCAGCATTCAAGCTTTAAAAGTACCTTGTTGATCCTTACAAGGATTTAAACCCTTTCATTGTTAAACATTTATTGTTGTTAATGATTTCGGTTATTGTTTATTATTGCATATTCTGTTATTATGTTAGAATTGGATTGTTTTTATAAAATTGTGGACCAGATTCGTGGTCAGACCATATAATGGTCAAGTTAGGCCAATGTGTGTCTTGGATCCAGTAGTTAGAGCGATGCTGTGTGCCTTGCTCGGGGTTAGTGCGTGACTGATCAGCAGCCTAACCTTGGTTTTAAATTAAAAGTATAATATCCAATTCTAAATCATAATCCATTGTTCACTTGATATCATAACCATATTCACCTGATGATCATTATTCTCAGTTTTGTCATTATGACTTGCTGAGCTAGTTAGCTCATTTGTGCGATGTTGTTTATATTCTTTCCAGTTAAAAAGGAACCAGTTGGTAAAGAGGATCCCCAGTCCAGCGCGAGAGCTAGGGGTTCAGGTTGAGAAAGCTTAGCTAGTAGGCTTCTTTTGGAATAATTTAAGTTTGTAAAAAGTTGTAATAATGTTTAATACTCAATTTGAGTTTGAAATAGTTGGGATTTGAACGGTTTGTAATATATTAGTGTGTTTGGCTTGTGTGCATACTTTAACCTGTTGCGGTCCGTGGTGGTTGGTAAGTAGGGTCATTGCATATATTATTATTATCTTTATTATTGTTATAAGCAGGTTATAATTAAGGTGTGTGTGTGGACCCCAAACTTCTGACCCGGGTTTGGAGGGCGCCACAGGTTTGGTATCAGAGCTACAGGTTATAAGTCGCTGACACAAGCCTAGGTTGACGGGAATGGGTAGAGGGATAGGATTAGAAGTAAGGTATAGGATGATAGAACGTCGAGTGGTTGAGTGTTATGGTATAACCTGTATTAGTATAGTTTGCGTCGTGGTACGAGATTCTTATATTACGATATGATTTCAGATAGCAGAGATGGCCGACTCTTTTATTCCCGTATCAGCTGATCACTCAGAGCCTTCAGTTGGAGTGCCGTTTTCGCATCCACGTCCTGTTGTTCCACCAGCATTGGCTATTCTACCTCCACCTGTGTTGCAGCCCGTACCACTGTAGGCTATTCCACCCCCAGGCATGAGGCCACCTGTCAGAGGACCCCCACCTGTTGATTCAGGCTTTACTAGTCATTCAGTCACAGGAGTACCTTTCCAGTTCTCTTCCTATCCTGTCCCATGTCATCAGTTTGAGGCTTGCCTTATGGAGCAGCGATTCCTACAGGGTCAGATCCAGGAGTTATTGCATATCATGCGTACCAGAGAGATGGGGAGTGGTGAGAGGCGACTTAGGGAGAGGCTCAAGGCGTTTCGTAGAGCAGCTGCTGTGAGGATTGCTGAGGCTACACATGAGGACATCACCTCTAATTTCCTAGTAGAGTGGGCTAAGTGGGTTCTAGAGGAGCTTGAGGAGATAGGAGGTCCAGATTTGCCATGAGTCAGAGATTCAGAGATGAAGATACTGAGTAGTGTTGTATGGTTATATAGTATGTACAGTAGTGTGTAGGGTGTATCAGTAGACTTTTGAGTTGTATTTATAGACTAGCTATGCTGACTAGTGAGTAGGTTGTTGTACCCTTTTTGCTTTTACTTCCGAAGCGTCTTTATGCTTGTACTACCCTAAAACTTTTGATCTATATATATCAGTACCTTTTTCCTTTCCAGCACTGTCATTTATTTTATTGCACCAGTTATACCCTGTGATACCATGTGCCCTGTTTTCCATAACTGTTTATATTCTGTAAAGAAGCATGCAATTTACTTAGTTACAACTGTTTTCAAAAAGAGATATTCCTGTTTTACAAAACTTTTCTTTTATGCAAATATTTGATTCAAAAGCTAAATAAATTGATTGATTCTTTACAGAAAATGCCTCCCAAAAGAAATACCCGCACCAACACCCAGAATGAAGAAACCAACAACAATAACAATCAAAATGATATAAACCAGAATGTGAACCCAGGACCCATGGACCCAGCAATAGCCCAGATTCTTCAAATCTTGGCCCAACAAACAGTTCACATGGCACAACAACAGCAGAGACAGACCAATCCCCAGGTAACTTTCAAAACTTTTCAGGCAGTAAACCCACCAGAATTCAAGGGTTCCTTAGAGCCAATTGAAGCAAATGTGTGGTTAAAGGAAATAGAGAAGGCTTTTTCCTTGGTAAAAGTGAAAGAGGAGCAGAAGGTTGAATTTGCAAGTTACTATCTGAAGAATGAGGCCACCTATTGGTGGGAAATGGTGAAGACATTGGAAGGAACAGATGTTATTAGTTGGGAAAGGTTCAAGGAATTGTTTTTAAAAAAGTATTTTCCTCAGTTTGTTCAGGATCAAATGAAGCTGAAGTTTTTAGAGTTAAAGCAAGGGAATATGTCGGTAGCAGATTATGAGGGTAAATTTGAGGAATTGTCAAGGTATGTGTCGTCGTATGTTGATACTGATAGGAAGAAAGCTAAAAGATTCCAGCAAGGTTTGAAACCATGGATCAGAGGGAATGTAGCCATTTTTGAATTGGATACCTATGCAGGAGTGGTACAGAAGGCTATGATCGCAGAGACGGAGACTGAGATGTTCCAGAAGGAAAAGGAAAGCAAGAAAAGGAAAGTTGAAGGAAGTGAGGGTCAGTCACAAACAAGGAAGTTTTCAAACTTTAAGAAGGGCAAGTTCCAGCCAGGGAGAAATTTTAATTTCAGGAGACAAAATGTAGGAGACGGAGGCCAGGGCAATCGTTCAGCTAATGTGAATCAGCCGAATCAGTTGAGATTAGCTTTTCCAGATTGTCAAGTATGTGGAAAGAAGCATGGAGGAGTTTGTAACAAGTTGATTGTGGTATGTTTTAAATGCAACCAGAAAGGGCTCTACTCGAGGGAGTGCCGAAATCAGCCAGCAAGAGAGCCAGCAAATAAGGATCAACCTATCCGGAATCCAGCAGTGAAGGTTCCAGTCATTGGATTTACATGCTTTAAATGTGGGAAGCCAGGACATATGGCCAGGGATTGCAAGACACCAGCCCCAGTTAGTAATGCATTGAGAATTATGGGATCTACCCCAGCAGTAAATGAGACTCCAAGGGCTAGAGTTTTCGACATGTCAGTGAAGGATGTTATCCATGATACGGATGTCATGGCAGGTACGCTTAATGTGAACTCTTTATGTGCCAAAGTGTTAATAGATTCGAGAGCAACTCGATCGTTTGTTTCACAAGATTTTGTTAGTAAGTTAAATTGTCCAGTTGGGTATTTAAATGAAATAATGACTGTGGAATTAGCAAATCAAGAACGTGTAACTGTTAACCAAGTTTGTGGGAATTGTGAGATTGAGATTTCTGGTAGTAAGTTTTGTGTAGATTTGATACCGTTTAAGTTAGGAGAATTTGACGTTATATTAGGAATGGATTGGTTATCTAAGCATGATGCTCAGATAGATTGTCGAAATAAGAAAGTAATGGTGAAAACGCCAGACGAAAGAATAGTAACGTTCAAGGGACAGAAGCAGGTAAAGAAGTTCTTAAAGATGATTCAAGCCAAGAAGTTACTACGACAAGGATGTGAGCATTTCATAGCATATGTGATCGACAGAAGTCAGGAGCCAGCAAAACTTGAAGATATTCCAGTTGTAAATGAATTTCCAGACGTATTTCCCGATGAGTTACCAGGACTTCCTCAAAATAGAGAAATTGAATTTGCAATCGATTTAGCACCTGGAACCGAACCAGTATCCAAGGCCCCGTATAGAATGGCGCTCGTTGAGATGAAAGAATTAGCAAAGCAATTGCAAGAGCTGTTAGAGAAAGGAGTAATTAGACCCAGCGTATCCCCGTGGGGTGCACCGGTATTATTTGTCAAGAAGAAAGATGGAAGCATGAGACTGTGCATCGACTATAGGGAGCTCAACAAGCTGACAATCAAGAATAAATATCCGTTCCCAGAATTGATGATTTGTTTGACCAATTGAAGGGAGCCAAGTATTTCTCCAAAATTGATTTAAGATTGGGATATCATCAACTAAAGATTAAACCAGAAGATATACCAAAGACAGCCTTCAGAACAAGATATGGGCATTACGAGTTTTTAGTGATGTCTTTTGGATTGACCAACGCCCCAGCAGCGTTTATGGACCTAATGAACATAATTTTCAAGGAATATTTGGACAAGTTCGTTATAGTATTTATAGACGATATTTTGATTTAATCAAAGACGGAGGAGGATCATACGGAACATTTAAGGACAGCTTTGGAAATTTTAAGGAAAAAGAAGTTATATGCTAAATTGTCAAAGTGTGAGTTTTGGCTACAGGAAGTTCAGTTCTTAGGACACATAGTCAGTAACGAAGGGATCAAAGTGGACCCGGCAAAGATCGAGGCAATTACGAATTGGGAAAGACCGAGAACACCCACTGAGGTAAGAAGTTTCTTGGGATTGGCGGGATATTATCGACGATTCGTTCAGAATTTCTCAAGAATTGCAACACCATTGACAAAGCTTACACGAAAGAATGAAAAGTTTATATAGAATGACAAGTGCGAAGAAAGTTTTCAGGAATTGAAGCGGAGATTAATCACAACACCTGTTTTGTCACTTTCAGACGATCAAGGGAATTTCGTAATTTATAGCGATGCTTCCTACAAAGGATTAGGATGTGTTCTTATGCAGCACGACAAGGTGATTGCGTATGCGTCAAGGCAATTAAAACCACACGAACAGAACTACCCTACTCATGATTTGGAGTTAGCAGCTATAGTTTTCGCTTTGAAGATTTGGAGACATTATTTGTATGGAGAAAAGTGTGGGACTTTCACGGATCACAAAAGTTTGAAATATATATTTACCCAAAAGGAACTTAATATGAGGCAAAGGAGATGGTTAGAATTGATCAAGGATTATGATTGCTCGATTAATTATCATCCCGGTAAGGCGAACGTGGTGGCAGACGCGTTAAGTCGGAAGGAAAAATTAAATGAGTTATCAGTACCTGAAGATATATATAAGGAATTTCAGAAATTGGAATTGGAAATTAGAGTTTGCGAACCTGAGGAAGCGAAAGTGTACAGTATGACTTTCCAGCCGGAGTTGTTGGAGAAAATAAAGAAATGTCAGAAAGATGTAATGGATCAAGATATAAATCATTTGGTAGGTGAAGAATTATGCACGCAGAAGGATGATCAAGGCATTTTGAGATTTTCATCTAGAATCTGGATTCCACCAGTGACGGAGTTAAAGAATAAAATTTTACAAGAAGCACATAGTTCAAGATATTCCATCCATCCAGGGAGTACTAAAATGTACAGAGATTTAAAGAAGAATTATTGGTGGCCAGATATGAAGAGGAAAATTGTGGAATGGATTAGCAAATGCTATACATGTCAGAGAGTTAAAGCAGAGCATCAGAGACCAAGCGGATTGCTACAACCATTGGAGATTCCAGAATGGAAGTGGGAATATATTACCATGGATTTCATAGTTGGATTACCAAGGACAAGGGCTAATCATGATGCCATTTGGGTTATAGTGGATAGACTTACCAAGTCAGCTCATTTTCTGCCTATAAATGAAAGATTTTCGCTCGACAAGTTAGTTCATATGTACTTAAAAGAAATTGTAGTTCGTCATGGAATTCCAGTGTCTATCGTATCTGATCGAGATCCAAGGTTTAATTCAAGATTCTGGAAGAGTTTTCAAGAATGTTTGGGAACAAGACTGAATATGAGTACAGCTTATCACCCCCAAACGGATGGCCAAAGTGAAAGAACGATCCAGACAATCGAGGATATGTTACGTGTTTGTGCTATTGATTTTAAAGGAAGTTGGGAAGAACATTTACCCCTGGTAGAGTTTGCTTACAACAACAATTATCATGCCAGCATTGGAATGTCACCCTATGAAGCCATTTATGGACGCAAATGTAGATCTCCAATATATTGGGACGAAGTAGGAGAACGCAAAATACTCGGACCTGAATTGGTGCAACAGACAAAGGAAGTTATTGAAATTATCCAGAAAAGATTAATAGCCGCACAAGATCGTCAAAGGAAATATGCAGACCAGTCAAGAAAAGATATGGAATTTGAAGAAGGAAGCTTAGTATTATTGAAAGTATCACCGTGGAAAGGACTAACGAGGTTTGGGAAGAAAGGGAAGCTAAACCCAAGATATGTCGGACCTTTTGAGATCCTAAAGCGCGTTGGCAAAGTAGCTTACGAATTGGCGTTACCTCCATACATGGAGCACATTCACAATGTTTTTCATGTATCGATGCTCAAGAAATATAATCCAGACTCCAGACATGTAATAGAATATGAGCCAATAGAGCTTCAGGCAGATTTATCATATGTAGAGAGTCCGATAGAGATTCTAGAGGCAAGAGAGAAAGTATTGAGAATTAAAGTGGTAAAGTTAGTAAGAGTATTATGGAGAAACCCAAAGGTTGAAGAGTCAACCTGGGAGTTAGAAAGTGATATGAGAGAAAAGTACCCTCATTTGTTTTCTTAGGAGATTCTGAGGACAGAATCCTTTTAAGGGGGGAAGGATGTAATATCCGGGATATATCGTGTAATTATTTTTGATATTATTATGTGTGCCCAGTATCTATTCTGTGAGTTAATTGTTAAGTGTTATCTGTACTTGAATATTCAAAAATAATATTAATTGAGTATTTTAATTTTTATATGTCCAAAATAAAATATAGATAATTGTCATATCTTCCTAATTATTTTTATATTGATTTATGGATTTATAAGAATCATATGAAATTTCTAAAATCTTTTTCCGGGTAATTAAAATCTATTTTATAAAAACGGGAACCAACCGACGTCAACCGTTGTTACATTTTTGGAACCCGAAACTCTTTCGAGAACTCCTTCCTAACCTAATTATAATATTCTGAGCATATTCCATGTTTCGACTTTTTTGATCCAGCGTACGGTTTGTCCTGCGTGGGTCCCGGCGCAATATTTTCGATACAATATTCGTTTCGGTAAATCAATAAACCCCGTATTTTCGATAAACGGGAGCTTTTTATTAAACTATCCCAATTATCACTTCGTAATACGTGTAACCAGGCACTGAGACCAAGACTGCAGTACAAATTGTACTGATTTGGATAATTATCCCGAAAACCGATACCGTTTGGATCAGTTTTAACAAATAAACGTACCGTTTTATATCCGGAATGATCCAACGGGATACTAATTTTCCATAATTATAAATAGCCTTTTACCGTATTTAAATTCGTATCAAAATCATTTGCAGATAGTTAATTATATAATTTTCAGGGAAAAACCCTAATTACATAAACTGTTCTAAGAATCAAACAGCAAAACGAAGGTGTTACCGATCTCTGTTTTTAAAGCTTGAGTAACCAAAACGAAGGATTTGAGGTGTTCTATCAGATTCTGAGCTTTGTTTCACTGCAGAAATCAAGGTTATTTTTCTAAAATTTAATTATTTTCGAATTTATTTTATTAAAAATATGAATTTTTGTTCGGATGATTGTTTGTATGATTTGATGATTGCATGTTGTAGAGCTTATTTTCCTGATGATTTTCATATGTCATACGTCTGATTTGGAGTTCAATAACATGTTCAAATTTGAGTTTAATTTTCGAATTTCAAAATTAGGGTTTATAACCCGTATGAATGTTTTCAATTGAAATTTGGGGGTTTTTGATTCAGGGGTTATTAGCTGTTGATTTATAGTGGGTTGTGTTCCTTATAAAATTTGCAATCGATTGATATATAGCTCGTTAACAGAGGATGCTTGAATCGAAGGGAGTTGTGTTTTAAAGATTTGCGATGTTCGCCGGAAACCGGCAATGTTCTTGGCCAATTTCCGGCCAGAACAGGGATGATTAGAATGTTTTGAATGCATGAACAAGTTCCTGGTGTTGTGTAGTGTTGATCTGGAGGTGTTGGTGGGGTGAGGACGCCGGGATCGTCTTCTCCGGCCACCCCCGACTTTTTCCGGCGACTGGACTGCAAAATAGCAGTCTGGTCCCTGCAGTTTTGAAAACGATACAGTTAGGTCCCTGAAGTTTCCAGACTTTGCAAATTTAGGATTCCTGTTTATAAAATGTTTAAAAATCATATTTCCTATTTATTTTTATTATAAAAATTTATTTTTAATTTCTGAAAATTCAGAAAATTATTATTTTAATTCCAAAAATTATTTTTTATTCACAAATAAATCTGAATTAATTAGTTAATTAATTTCAGTTAATTTATAATTGATTAATTGGTCAATTAATTCGAAAATTAATTGATTAATTGATTTAATTAATTATTAATTGATTTTAATTAGTTATTTAATTAGATTTAATTATTTAAAAATAATTTAAAAATTCCGAAAAATAGTTTCGAGCTTTAAAATATTATTCTAAATTATTTCCAAGACTCGATAATTATTCTAAAAATTATTTCGGAGCCAGAATGGGCCAACCGAACCCTGTTTATTAACCCAAAATTGATCCAACGACCCGTTTTAATTCCGAAAAATGTTTTAAAAATCATTTTAAATACCCGAAAGCATATTTATGACCCGAGACTTCTTTATAGATGATATGTCATTGATTACGTGATGTATTATGTGTTATACGTGACCTGTTGTTTGACTATCGGTCTATATATTTGGTGTTTACTTGATTATTGCATAACTTTCAATCCGATTGAATTGGAGGGGATTTGACTGAGTCACTGTCATGTACACCAGCCTCAAACCCTTGTGTGTCTTGCACCAAACTGTCACCTGAATGTGCTATACTTGCCTCCTCCATTGCAGGATCATTGGCAATTATACTCCTAGCATCAACTGCCAAAGCAATTTCTTCTAGGGTTTTGAGGGGAGTTGTTCCTAAATGAGGAACCTCCAATTGAATTGGAGAGGATTTATATAGCTACCCCTCTGGATTACTACCCTCAAACCTTACAGTCTGTGAAGACTGATTTGCACATGAAGGAGCATTTGATACATTTATGGGGTCTTTAGTGAAAACTGATGAATCCCCCATGTTTTTTATGGTGTCATCAAGGTCTACCCCAGCTAGTAGCCTCTCACCATCTAAATGAAGTGTCTGGGTGGTGAGCAAGGTTTCTTGAACCAAGTCACTTGATTTAGCTTGCACTTGAGAATTAAATTCAAGTGTTGTTGGTAGAGAAGAAATTTGAGATATGAGAGATTGTTGCTCAGATGTGATTGTTGGCAGCTCCCCCTGAATGGATGAGGGAGCTTCAAAAGATGTGACCTAACAGTATATGTCATCCTTATTTCTCCTGCCATACACTTGAATTGCTTCAGGTGCAGGCTGTGTAGACTCAATACAAGGTGCTTTTACAACTGCATCCTGTTGGGAGGATACAAAGGTGACTTGAGTGGTCAGCTCATATTTCTTATTCTTCTTTGATCTTTTGACCAAGGGTGACTCAGCCTCAGTTTGTTCCTCACCACTCTCTTGTAAAATTGTTAAGTTTATCCCCTTTATCTTCTAATTACTCACCTAATCATTTTGATAAGATGAGGTAACTGGTTTCCTAGCTTCTAAGGATTTTGAAAAAATGGTTTCAGCTTGGGAAGATCCCTGTGGGTTTTCCTGTGTGTGCTTCCACAGGTTCAGGAATTATAGCTATGTTAGATTGTACATTTGACCTCATGTCAGGCATTGGGTAAGGGTAAGTCCTAAACCTTTCCAACATGAATGAAGTTATTTTAGACTTACATTTACCTTATTCTTTGTAGTAAGTGAACCAAATATTATTTTGGACACTTGCTTATAATTGCCTATTTTTGTGCTATCTATACCATTTAACAAATGTATGTCTGCTACTTTATGATTTAAAGTTGACATGATAAAACTAGGAAAGAAAATTTCCTTACCTCTAGCTAACAGGGGCATTGTTAGCCTGGTTGCAAGTTCTTCCAGGATCAATAGACCAACATTCAAGTGTCTGTTGTGGGCTATTAAGTACACCAGCTTCTGTACCATACTTGAAATGTTATCATATCCTGTTTTTCTGCATGTGAAGGCTCTCACCACAGAATCAAAGACAAAGAACCATTACTTCCTTAGATTGGTCCTATTAAAGCTTGACAGGTAGATTCTGCCACCATAATTGATGAAGTCCAGAAACTCAGTAACCTCATCAGGAGTTGGCACCTCCACCGGATTCTCAGTTGGCAGTCCCAAAGCTCTATTAACATCTTGTTTATTAAACTCAATTTGTTGGCCTCCAACTGAGCAGGTCACCGCCAGAGTTACAGAATTGTCATTCATAACAGTCCTCACTACAGCTGTTGTCCATAACTCATGCAACACATCTAGGTAAAACACTGGGTTAGTAGTTAAAGTACCTACAAGGTAAGATTCAAAAAGCAGTTTCACAAACCCCTTGAAACTGTCAGGAGCCTGGTTAACATCAGTAATTGGTTCCTTTCTCTGGAATAGAGGCTCTTGAAACATTGAGTGCCATTGTTGATTGATGAGAGTGAATGGATAAGAAGAATTTTTTAGAAAGAAATAAAAAGAAGAGATAAATCGGTTTTTGCTTAAAGGGTTAGGTCACTTGAGATCTCGAAAGTTGTAAGTATGTATATGTATCGAGATGTCTGGGTATTTATAGTAAAAGAAAATGACTTGTCGAGAACTCAAAAATAGACGTTTGGAATTAGTCTATCGAGAAGTCATTTTAAAAAATGAAAAGCATATCGAGAAGTCATTTTAAATTACTTATAGAGAACTAAAAATTGACTTATCGAGATGTCAAATAAATACCCAGTTTGTCCAAAAATGGAATAAATTAATTCCAACTTTTATTTGAATAAATCCAAAATAAAATTATAATAAATTTGCCAAAAGTATTTTACCAAAATAATTTATTAAGTTAAATTATTTCAGTTCTGAGTTATTGAGAAGTCTAAAAATTAAACTTGTAGAGAACTCTGTGAATTATCATTACTAGAGAACTCTACAAGGACTTATCGATAAGTCATAATAAATCTTAGCAAGGAGTCACTCGAGAAGTCAGTGAATTGACTTATCGAGAACTCACTCGAGAAGTCTTAAAATGACTTGTCGATAAGTCAGTTAGACTTATCGAGATCTCAGGTCTCTATATACTTTTGAACATTTTAATGTTGCCTTGTGTTAATTTTAAATATTAAGAATGTAAATTAACAACTGAGCAATTTACTTAGAATTTGAAAAATTCTAAGTTAAGGATTTAGATTTGAAAAATAAATATGCAGAGATTTCTAAAATATTTATAATTCATATTTCAATTAATTTCCAATTAAAACAAATTAATTTTGATTTTACTAGAAATTAATCTACTACAAAACATTTGCTGAGTTCTTGCCTTAGGATGAAAAATTAAACATTCCAATTTCACCTACAAATCTGGTGAAAGTTTCTTCATCCAAAGGTTTAGTAAAAATGCCAGCTAATTGTTTTTCTGTTGGAACAAATATGAGCCCAATGGTACCATTTGTAGCATATTCTCTAATAAAATGGTACCTTACATCAATGTGCTTTGTTCTAGAATGATTAGCTGGATTAGCCATTATAGATATATCACAAGTATTGTCACACATGATAGGAATTTTGTGTAACACTAGGCCATAATCCATTAGCTGATTTCTAATCCAAAGCACTTGAGCACAACAACTTCTTGCAGCTATGTATTCAGCCTCTGCTATAGAAGTTGATACAGATTGTTGTTTCTTGCTATACCATGATACAAGTCTTTGTCCAAGAAATTGACATCTTCCACTAGTACTCTTTCTATCAACCCTGCATCCAGCAAAATCTGCATATGTGTAGCCAACAGCTTCAAAACCAGTTCCCTTAGGATACCATAATCCCAAGTTTGGAGTCCCCTTCAAATATCTGAAAATTCTCTTCACAACCATCAAATGTGATTCTTTTGGATTAGCTTGAATCTTTCACATAGACATGTTACAAATATTGTGTCCGGTCTACTTGCAGTTAAGTAAAACAGTGATCCAATCATTCCTCTATAGCTTGAAATATCTACACTCTTGTCTTTTCTATCTTTATCCTACTTTGTTGCTGTAGACATAGGTGTAGAAGCAGGTGAACAATCAACCATACCAATCTTTTTCAATAAGTCCTTGACATACTTAGTTTGGCTGATGAAGATCCCATCACTTCTTTGACGGACTTGTAGCCCAAGAAAGTAACTTAATTCCCCCATCATACTCATTTCATATTCACTCTGCATAAGCTTAGAAAATCTTTGGCAAAGCTGTTCATTTGTAGAACCAAAGATGATATCATCCACATAGATCTGAACTAGGATCATATCTTCACCATGTTTTTTGTAGAAGAGAGTCTTCTCTGTAGTACCTCTAGTAAAACTATGCTTCAGTAGAAATTCTGACAATGTATCATACCAAGCTCTAGGTGCCTGCTTTAGTCCATATAGAGCCTTGAGTAAATTGTACATAAAATTTGGAAATTCTGGATCTTCAATGCCAGGTGGCTGTTGCACATAAACTTCTTCTTCTAGTTCACCATTCAGGAGGTCACTCTTGACATCCATTTGATACACTTTAAAATTTGAATGTTCAGTAAATGCTAGGAAAATTCTTATTGCTTCAAGTCTTGCAACTGGAGCAAAAGTTTCATCATAATCAATTCCTTCTTCTTGTGAGTAGCCTTTTGAAGCCAACCTTGCTTTGTTTCTGGTTACTAAACCATTTTCATCCACCTTGTTCCTGAACACCCATTTTGTTCCAATAATGCTTCTATTCTTTGGTGCAGGAACTAACTCCCAAACTTTGTTCCTTTCAAACTGATTAAGCTCATCTTGCATTGCAGATTTCCAATAAGGGTCCATTAGAGATTCTTCAGTTTTCTTGGGTTCCATTTAAGATAGAAAGCATGCACGTAGGCATTCATTAGCAGTTGCACTTCTAGTCCTCACACCAACAGTAGGATCACCAATAATTGCTTCTCTAGTGTGACTCCTATCCCACTTTCTAGTATGAGTTTGCTGACTTGTGCCTTCATCATTCTCTTCATTATTGGTATGACTGCTAGATCTTTCTTCTCTTTCTCCCCCTGAGTTTGTGCTATCAAATTCAGGTGTTTGAGATGAGCTTTCATTCCCATGATTTTCTTATTCAGTAATCTCTTCATTCAACATCTGTTGTGCATTGACTTCATCTTCACCATCAGAATCACCATCAATGTTGAGGGTTTCAAATACAAGGGCTTCAGCTTCACTTTCATCAAGGCATTCCAAGCCTGGACACTTGTCATCATCAAAAGTCACATATGTGCTTTCCATAACCTTCTTTTGATCTATCATATAGACTTTGTAGGTAGTTCTTTCCAATGAATATCCCATAAAAATTGCTTCAAAAACTTTTGAGTCAAATTTTCCCATATATTCAGAGTTGTCTTTCAAAATATAGCACTTGCTTCTGAACACATGAAGGTGCTTTACAGTAGGCTTTATTTTAGACATGATTGTGTAAGGTGATATGCCATGAGCCTTGTTAATGAGATATCGTTTTGAGTGTAGCATGCAATGTTAACAGCCTCTTCCCAGAAATTTATTGGCAACTTGGCATCTTGTAGCATTATTCAAGAAGCTTAGACTAATGTTCTGTTCTTTCTTTCAACTACTCCATTCTGTTGAGGTGTTCTTGCTGCTGAGAATTCTTGAAAAATCCCTTTATTTTTGCAGAATTCACTCAATATTGCATTCCAGAATTCTGTTCCATTATCACTTCTCAATCTCTGTACACAATTTTGATCTTCAGCCTATTTTTGTAACTTCTTTATGTGCTCAATTATGATGTGTGGAGTCTCATCCTTAGAGTTCATGAACTCTACCCAAGTGTACTTTGAGAAATCATCCACCATCACAAGTGCATATTTGTTTCTTGAAATAGGTAAGACATTTACTGATCCAAATAAGTCCATATGAATGAGTTGCAATGGTGCACTTATAGAATTCACATTTTTGACTTGTGACTTAATCTTTTCATTTTTCTTTTCTGACAAGCTTCACAAACTTCAACTTGAGCAAACTCCAGTTTAGGCATGTCTCTTACTAACTCCTTTTTGACCAAGGTCTTAATTGCTTTGAAATTCAAGTGAGACAACTTCTTATGCCATAGCTCGCTTTGTTCTTCTGATGCCTTGGTGTAGAAGCAAAAAATTCCATCCTTATTTGTTGATTCTAAATCTGCAACAAACAAGCTTTCTTTCCTTGCTCCTTTCAGAGCAACTTCACCAGTTTTCTTGCTAATAAAAGTGCATTCTTCTTTGTTGAATAAAACTTCAAAACCTTTGTCTGTAAATTGGCTAACACTGAGAAGATTCACTTCAAGACCAGCTACCAGTGCTACATCATCAATGATAACATTTTCGGAAATAATCTTGCCATATCCCATTGTGAATCCTTTGATGTTGTCTCCAAAGGTCACCAAATGGCCATCCTTCTCCTCAAACTATGATAGCAGGGCCTTATCACCTGTCATATGTCTGAAACACCCACTATCAATAATCTATATGAATTTCTTCACTTTGCCCTACACACAATGAGTTTTAAGTGTGTTTGGAAACCCAAACAGTGTTGGGTACTTTCTTCTTCTTAACTGATTTAGCAGAAGTAGAATGAGTTTCTCAGATAAAATAGAATTCAATGACCGCTGTGCATTTTCCCTATCTCATGTAGACCCAATTTTTGTTTCTTTAAGGTCTACTCTCAGTTTATGGCAACTCTTCATTACTTTCAAGTTGCGAGGGATACAGTCAAACTTGTCACAGAATGAGTAGGGATCATTTGTATCTGCTTCATTGTACTTGCATGCTCCTTCAGCTGGCTTGCTAATAACCTTTTTACAAAGGTGAGTTAGATGATTTACAGAGCCATATTTTTCACACTTCTTTCTTGGAGCATCTGCAACATAAGCAAAGTTATTGCTTTTGTTTATCCCAATTTTCCCATTTCTATTTTTCTTCTTTTTCCTTGCATCTTCAATCTTGGTTTCTTTGACAGGTGTCTTAGAGTTTTATTTATCCATGAGCTTCTCTTCAGCTTTGGAAGATGGAGTTGCTTCTGCATATTTCTTCTCTTTATCTTCATCAATAATTTCGTGCTTGATAATAAACACTTCCTTACTGAAATTTACTTCACGTGCCTTGAACATAGGTGAATCAACCTTTTTCAGGATGGTTGGGACATTTTCAGCTTCTATTGCTTTCCATTTGTCACCTATATTCTTGTTCTTGTTGTTCAAGGAATCATAATCAAGACCAATAGTAATGTTTGCACATGGCTTGTTTTTCTCGTGGTACTGTCCAATTAACTCAAATGCATTCTTGAAGGATTTCAATTTAACTTCATTCTTTTCCAGCTTCTCCCTTAGCACTGCTTCAATCTCACTAGCACACTTGAGCTTGTTCTTCAGATATGCATTTTCTTGTCTTACAATTTCAAGCTCTACCAACAACAATTCAGTTTCTTGTTTCTCATTTTCAAGCTTCTCATTTATCTTTGTCAATCTGCTAACTTCTTCATTAGCAGCAACCATACTTGTATGAATGTGAAACATTTTTGTGCTCATCTTTTCTATAGTTTCCTTATATTGACTCACATTTAAATCAATGGTAGTGAGATTTGGTACCTGTGATTTTAATGAGGATGATTCTCCTTGCTCTAAGGCCATTAAAGCATAGTTTCCAACTTCCTCATCTTCATAATTAGCAGAAACATCCCAACTTTTTCCCTTTATAATATAAGCTTTTCTTTGTTGTTTCTTTAGAAGAGCTTCATACTTTGCTTCTAGTTCAAGATAAGCATTGTCTTTATTTGCTTTCTTGGGTCTCCTACATTCTATAGCAAAATGGCCTAGTTCATCACAGTTGAAGCACCTTATCTTTGATCTGTCAACATATCCAGTTTTGTAACCATTTTTGCTATCAGATGTGTATTTCCCTTTTCCTTTCCAGCTGCTGTCTTTGTTGAAAGACTGTCCTTTATCCTTGAAGTATCTTGGCTTCTTTACTCTAATGTTAGAGAATTTTCTAGCCAAATAGGCCATTGACTGATCTAGCTCATCCGGTTCATCAAGAGTGTAGACCTCATCCTCTTCCAATTCCAGAATGACTTGTTCCTGTGAATTATATGTTCTTTGCTCACTTGGTGAGGCAACTAGAATTTGAGATCTTGGCTTATCATTAGATGTTTGGTTTTCATTTATAATTAATGTCACACCCCCAACTTAACCAACAAATTAAATATAACTATTACAATATTTAAAAGTAAGTAAACATAACCAAATCCAAGATCTTACAGTTTAGAGTTTGGAACAGCCCAACACTACCATCTATTACAACTGATTTTAACATCGAGTCCTCACACAAAACTATCTCTTATTCTACCTGAGCTCGAACATACGCATCAGCGTCACAGGTCTTACATGCTGTCTGCTTGAATCTAACCATAGCTGCTAGCTGTAATATCAGGGTAAAGCAAGGAGTGAGCCAAATGCTCAACAAGTGCTAAACAATATGATATAAAACATAAATCAAGATATATATTAAAGGATGACAATGGAAAGACATAACCAATAATAACAAGAGATAAAACTTTGGGTGATGGCATCATTTGCTTGTATCAAAACATTTTCAAAATCATATCTTAATCAAAATCATTTTATGACGCTACAGATTACAGCCGGTGATCAGCCGCGAAGTAATCCCGAACCTCACCGGGTTCTAGAACATTAATGGGATCCCTAGGCAACTTTTAAGCCTACAATATAAGTGTGGAAAGGACTCGCGTCTCAGTCCAGATCCACTATTCAAAGAAAACATTTATCCCCCTTTGGGACTGAAATCCACATTTTAATCATTTCAAAAACTGATGCCGATTTATAACAAAATCTCTTTAAACAGTAAACATTTTTATCAAGGGATTATAGATCAACTTGAAACACTGGAAATACGATACTAAATTTCAGGGCCATGATCCACTAGACTTTACTCTATTAGGGTAGCTGAAAGGTTTCCATATACAAAAACTTGGACAAGGAAATTTAGCAAGGCTATTGAATATTATGAATGAGTAATGCCAAACTAGGCTTAAAGCAATGGTTTTTGACAAGGTACAAGTGCTGGAACATCAAGAAGATAAGCTTCAAGAATAATAAGGGTGTTAAGGTATGAAGAAATGATCTTTAGCTCAAGGTATAATAGGATTGCCAAACTTTAGGGTAATAAAGAGGGGTATCAATCAATTATGGACAACTTTGATGAATATCTGGCTTTTAGGTATTAAGGTAAAGTTCTATAGGGGTTCAAGCATCAGGGTGAGATATCAATACTTTGGGAATCATTAGCATGTTAATCAAGAGGATCAATCAAGTATTATAAGAACTCTTTATTTTATCATGGCATTCCAATTACTTTGATATACTATCATGATAAGACTTTTGATCTACTTGCAATACGTACTAGAGGGTTCATGGCATTTCTATATAATTCAAAGATAAACTTAAGTTACGCTTGGTTCAAGTATATCAAAATAACTCAGGATAATCGCATCAATATATATGAACTATTTGTAGTAAATACGAAAGACAGGTTGAATCACTTGCCTTGAGAAAGGCTGGTCTGGTTTGGCTGGTAGGAGCAACTGGAAGCTTCACTCGACCTTTATGGCAAGTTTACCCTCGTCTCGAGGTCCTACATAAATAATAATAATCCTCATTATAATATAATCTCACCAACTTAACCTACTTACAACACAAATGGCACTTAGGCCTATATGCACGCAATTTATATTCACCTTATAAATATAATCGTACACATAGCCACATATACTCACATATCATATTTTAATACCAAATAATATCACACACACCATAATGCAACACTAGGCTTGGATGATCTCGACTCACAACTTAAGTCACTTGGTCGCTATACTAGACAAAGTCTCCAAATTTCGGCTTCCTAACCCGATGTGCCTTTACTAAACTATCCAAAACCCATTGACCCTCACTTGGGCCCTTTGCTCTACTGACTTTATACTATCTTACAACCATAGTGGTCAACCTAGATCTCACTCCTAAGTGTTCTAAAACTATGTGATAAGTGAAAGTGCTCACTGGAGTAAATTTCAGAATGACATCTATGGTTTCTTGAGTGTATTAGACACCCTTAAATTACAAGTTTTCCTCCAAAATTTTTACACTAGACTCTTCTGACCATAAGGCATCTCCCAAACTTGATGTGGCTCAAGGTCCTAGCTTGGGCCTCCTTGGGCCTAAGCTTAAAGTCCATGGTTCCCCTGTTTTTCTGGGCAGAAAACGTCCTGACTTGAACTAACTTGTGACACATGGTTCTAACTCATATTTATGAACTATGGCTGAAAAAACTTCTCTGACACTCCCTCTAACTAAGGCCCAACAGGGACTAATGAGGGCCTACCCATGACATGGTCAAAACTTCCTATTTCTAAGTTGCAACAAAACTGTCCCCTGCTGGACAGATTTTGTGATTCCACTTGTGCACCAAATCAAACGACTTGCAAACCTCCAACCAACACCTAAAACCTTTCATAAACTCCTAATGCTAGCTTCTGGTGGCTTGGGCCTCAAAGTGCACATCAATGACATGGTCAAAACTCACTCTAAACCTCAGGGTACTAAACTGATTTTCTGCAGAAACTAAGACTCTCTTTTCTCCAAGGTTTTTACTTCACAAACTCAACCACCAACAACCCAAATACCCAAACCATGACTTAACTATGGTGATATACTGAACTAACTCCCTTACACTCAAAATAATCTTGGTGGAGATCATCCTTACCTAAGGTGCAACATGGCAAAACAAAGGAAATCACATTACACAATTTACAAGTCATCAAGTTTTTGAAATCAACAAGTTATATATTCTTATAATATATATATACGAATTATTACCACATATCAAGGAGCACTAATCCAGATTAATACCTTATCCCTACTGAAAATTGAAGCTTACTAACAAAATCTTTCCAAATGATCAAAATCGTCCAACATTCCAAGAGAAATCTACATGCATGCATGACTTCGAGTCTTACAAACCAAAGCAACATATTTTCTAAATATATTCTACCATGAAATGGACATGCAAGCCTAGCATAAGCTATATCTAGATGATCACTTAGCATGCAAAGGGTTTTATCAAGTTTTTGATCCAAAATTTATGTTATCACCACTAAAACACATAAAAATGAAACAAGGCAACAAAATATTCTCAAAAACCATTCATTCGGCTCCCTCAAGGTCATGGCCGAATGAAGTGGAAGGGAAATGGTCATTCAACATCAAGAGTCTATTCCTCAAGACTTGGCATTTCACCATTCCTTGTAGTCCTCTAAAAAACAACCATAAATCCATAAGAATCAAGATTGTACTTTGAGTTCCAACTAAAACTTTGACATGCAAACTTAAAACTTAAACTTTTCACTCAAAACTCTTTGAATTATATATGATCATGATATAGGAAGTAATATTTACTTGTATGGAAGGTGGGAGCTTGAATGAGGAATGAAGAAAAGGGGAGGGGTAGGTTTTTGGCTAAAAACCCGAGAGGAGAGGGGAAGGGCTGAGAGGAGAGGGAGGAGGAGTGTGGAAATGGTGGAGTGAAAGTGGTGTGTTTGTCATGTTTACTTGGTTTTTATTTGCCCATAAGTGAGTGGATTGGAGAAATTACAATAATAACCTTCCAACATAGTTAGGTAGATTTGCATGCAAGGACAAAATGGTAATGTGGCTAGTAGAATGAAAGTGAGTGGGGTTGGAAATGCCTTCCTTGCCCCTTGGTTGAATAGAAGAGAATTTCCATGCAAGGGTAACCATGTAATTTGATAATTATTAAGCAACTAATTTTCAAAGATTTATTTTTATATAATAAAATAAAAGTTCAAAAATTATAAAATTTATACCATAAAATAACTTGGATTTTTAGTGATTTTATAAAATCACTTTCAAAATTTGTGAACAAAATATCTTTTAAAAGAAAATTTCTCCAAGCCTTAGAATATTCCTTATAAATCAAAAATAAAGGAAATAAATAAACTTTTGCTTTGAAAAATCATCAACTACACATAAAAATTTTATAATGCAGAAATTCTCACTAACACAAACGTACAATCATAGAACATATTTACTTTCGGCTTTAATATTATACCAAATCCACAAATAATATTACACGAAAATACCGGTCGTAACAATTAAAGCACTTGAGCCATCTACAATATGTCCTTGACTAGATCTCAATGATTTCCTTCGAATTATATCTAGTTCATATATTTTAAGAATTCCATATAGAACTTCCAGTGGTATTCTGCTCAAGTCTCTCCCTTCCCTGATTGCTGAGATTTTCTGTTCCAAATGATCAGGGAGAGTAAGTAAGAACTTTAAGTTTACTTCTTCATCTTTATAGTATTTGTTATGGAGCTGCAAGTCATTTATTAGCTTATTGAATCTTTCAAACACATCATTTATACTTTCTTTTGGCTTGGCCATGAAACCCTCATATTATGAAATCAGTATCCTTTTTTGGTTAGATCTAACTTCCTAAGTTCCTTCACAGAGTATTTCAATCTTTTCCCAGATTTTCTTGGCAGTGTCACAGTTGACAATGTTGTTGTACATCACACTGTCAAGAGACTCTATCAATATCAGTTGCACGCCACTATCCAGGGAAACTTTCTCTTTTTCAGGCTCAGAGTACTCAGAAGGGTCTTTTGGAGCATAATGAGTTGGAATGACCATATCACGATCTGTTGTTTCTTCAACTCTTACCATAGGAGTGAAGGGCCCATTTGAGAATCTGAATATAGAGTGGATTTGCCATCTTGATAAACAACAACTGTAACACCCCCAGATCCGGGGTCAGGGATCCGGGTCGTCACGGTCTTTCTTTCCACAATATCACTTAACTTAATTAATAATAAATAACCTCATGATGTGACCCCACACTAACACACACCACAACACGTTATAGTCTCAAAGATGAAATTGAAATAAGTACAAGTCCTTAAATCCACAATTTAAAAGTTATTACAACCCAAAATGATTACTTGATAAGTTTACAGTTAATTGCCATTATCTGCCACAAGTTATAATTATACATAATTGATTCCCAAAAGTAGAATGCCTGATCTACAAATAGATCTACCTCTGCAGCTATAGCAGCTACGATATCAACGGGAAGATGCGGGACGCTTCCCACACGCTTGCGCTGGGTCTGCTTGAGTCTGGCCATCTCTCCTAACTGTTGTTGTGTGATGAAGAAATAAAGCAAGAGTGAGCATTACAGCTCGCAAGATAATATATAGTGTAAACAATAATGCAAGTATCTAAATGGATAACTTACTAGAACCCTTTATCAAGTGTAAGGTAATTACTTACTGGATATAAGCTTAAAGGAAGATGAAGTTACCAATTACTTCACAATACTTATACCATTTTAGAAAACTACTTGAACTACCACTGTTCAAAGTATAATAGGTTTTAAAAGTTCATCCCATAGATGAGACCACAAGTTAAGACTTGAATAGATTCAATCTTTGAAATATTATTGAATGAAATGAAGTTACGAGATACTTCATTAAGTCCCGATATATATATCCACATATATATCTCTTATACATTTCCTGGAAACCTCTGTCATGTAAAGTATGAACAGAGTTTGTAATATCCAATGAATTTTGGAAAGAAAAGAATTTTCGCATAAACCTGATATCTTGCTGATCAGGCAAAGATACCAATAAGTAACCTTTTCTACTAGTAGATGGACGAATTCCCCACTGGTCATCACCCTGACCGTATTAGGACCTATGCTGGACTGCCACTCAGCCACTTACACATTGATGGACTCCCACTGAGCCACTTACACTTTTATGGACGCCCACTGAGCCCATGTTGCTTATGCCGACTCAAATAGATGGACTTACTTCCCGAACGTTGGGTAAGTAATCAATTCATTTATCAAAACAGCAACCTTGTTGCGAATATAAATATACCACAGAGCCGGATCCTTTAGATTTTTGAGCGAGTATTCAAGTCCCCTTCAAAAAAGAAGATCTTAAATTTGAAAACGAGTTTTGGGATCCGCTCTAACTTTTAAAAATCATTTTGAAGACTCGAAAATATTTTTAAGAATGTTTGGAGTAATGCTGATTTAATGAAATAAATCAGTCCCGATATATTAGAAAATATCTGAATATTATTATTTAAATAATATTCCCATAACGATAATCTCTATATAAATAATTTGAAGTAGAAGTTTTAAAACTCATACTTGAAATGAATAATAAATAACCAAAGATATACTTATACGAAGTACAATCTTTATTTGAATAATCGAAAATAAGTTTGATTATCGAAACATTATTCTTTAATAAAATAAAGAATATTATTTAATAAATAAGCGGAGTCATAAGTCCTCGAATTAATATTCAAATAATATTCATTAAATAAAATAAATGGAGTTATAAGTCCTCGAATGAATATTCAAAATAATATTCATTAAATAAAATAAAGTTATCGAATAAACCTTATTCGATTAATAATTTTGAAAACTATATCTCTATATATATATATATATATATATAATATACTCGGGAACATCGACTCCCGGTTTTGGAAAATGTTCACCTTTGGGTCCCCTATACTAAGGGTATACGCAACTACTGCTTATCTCTAGCATAGGTATTATGCAACTTATAAGCATTGGAATCAATAGTTAGATATCAATTTTATGAAACAGGCATGCATATAAACCATATCAGCATGCTCCAATATATCGCAAGATTTTTCTAATAACAATCATGCATCTATCAGAAGATAATGCATATACATATATACATCACCACAACAATATAACGGGTAGAAAACTTGCCTGAGCGACTGGGGGTGATAAAAGGCTTGGGACGAGTCTGGTAACCTATAAACAACATATAAGTTGGAATTAAACCAAAGTCGCTTAAGAATCTATACTTTAACCAATTAGACCCTTTCGCTTTTGCGCTTAAAGCTTCACTTAAGTCGCTCGAATACCCTCGGCTCCACTATTTTTAATAAATTAACTGTTTGAAATTTCAAGGCGATTCTTTCGCAAATACCCTACCAACTGCCTAACCCACTTTACATAATTGTTTCATACTCCAATTAGTCATTTAAGGGCCTTAACCAAGGTTTCAAAGTAAGGCGAGGGGGTAATGGTTCGTTCGTGAAACGCCGTTACTTAAAACGGTCGTTTCTCTTAAACCGTACATCAGATTCAAGCGAACCACATATCAAAACGAAGCTCGTAACATGAACTATCTAATCATGGCAATGGTCAAGACCTAGCAGTGAGTTCACGGATCCTGATGTTAAGAACAAAAGCAGTCTAAGGTAAATCGGGAATTATGATGGCTATGTTTACGCGATTACCAAATTTGTACAACTCCAAATCAATCCATAATCAATACCACAATCATTAATACAACCAAAATCCATCCATAATCTACTACAACAGCCCCAAAATCTCAAGATTTCCAATTTATACTACTCTAAATCATGAACTAAAAGCTTATACTTAAGTTCATTAACTAATAATCAAGATTTACAACTCCAAAAACATTACAAAACCAACCAATATTTAAATATACAATAATCATGCTTCTCATGAATTATACTACTCATAACAAGATCTTAACATTCAATAATAATGCTAGGTTAAGAGATTATACCTTCCTCATGAGTAGGAGTAACTAATGAGCTTGAAACAACCTTGGAAAATCCTTACAAAAGCTTTATCTAAACAAAAACACAAGATCAAAATTTCAAGTTCTTGAATACTCTATTTACCCTCTTCTTCCATGAATTATTGGAAGAGATTGTGAAGGAATTGGAAGCTTAGATTCATAGGATATCTATATCTATGTACAAGGAACCTTGGATAATTACCTCACTAATTATCAAAGCTTGGAACTTGAATTTGGATTTTCTTTTCTTTAAAAAAGAAAAGAGGCCGAGAGCTTCTTGTTAGAAATGCAAAGTCAACTTCTCAAATTTGATTTTTTGTTATGAATTGTTGGCTTGGTTGTTTCCTTTGTTTTGTTTAATTGAATTGTTACCATGGTAAAAATTGTGTGGCTTATAATCAACCAACAAATCCTTCCTATTTGGTCATGCTTATGTCATCCTCTTATTTCATCTTCCCACACTTGTCTTCTTCTTGTTGGTGTGATGACATCATCATCACTAACCTCTTTGATTAACTCCTAATTACTTGGCTAATGATCGCTGATCTGTTATACGGTTCACTTAACTTTCGTTTTCGTAATCGTTTGAGGGATCATACCCGGGATCTTATTACTTGGGTTCCCTTAACCTTTCTCAATACATTATATTCCTTTTATGATCCTCTCTTATAATCCTTGAATTTAAATCCTTTTTATCATGTTACCTTATACTCAATTCTTTCAGTATCTGGTGGATTTTCGGGAAAAATCAAAGTGTTCGAATTTGGATTCTAACGATTTTTAAATACACTTATATACCATATAGAGTACTAATAAGATCTCAGAATAACAATAAAAGAACCTCTACAAGGTGAGGCATGAATAATTTTCTTATTCAGCATAATCAGCAAAATCACTATTCATAAGGGTTACAAAAAGTCCAAAATTTTGGGGTTATTACAGTCTCCCCTCCTTAAAAGGATTCCGTCCCCGAATCAAATAGAAAACAAATGGGGGTACTTTTCTAGCATTGCGCTCTCTAGTTCCCAAGTTGATTCTTCCACATTATGATTCTTCCATAGCACTTTGACTAGCTTGATCACTTTGTTCTGAAGCACCTGCTCCTTCTTATCCATAATCTTTATTGGTTTCTCCACGTAAGTCAGATCTGGTTGTATATCCACCTGCTCGTACTCCACTATGTGTCTGACATCCCGATGATACTTCCTTAGCATTGACACATGGAACACATTATGAACTTGTTGTAGGTTCGGGGGTAAGGCTAGGTCGTAAGCCAACTTCCCTATCCGTCTTAGTATCTCAAAAGGTCCAATGTATCTTGGGCTTAGTTTCCCTATCTTTCCGAACCTCATTAATCCCTTCCAAAGGGATACTTTTAGCAGTACTAAGTCCCCTACTTCATACTCCTAGTCCTTTCGGGCTAGGTCTGCATATTTCTTCTATGTGTCTTGGGCTGCTACCAGCCGTCCTCTGATGAGATCCACTATGTCTTTGGTCCTTTGGACCACTTCGGGTCCGAGCATCTTCCGCTCTCCTACTTCATCCCAGTATAAGGGAGATCGACACCTTCTTCCGTACAGGGCCTCATAAGGCGACATTCCGAAGCTGGCATGAAAGCTATTGTTATAAGAAAACTCGATCAACGGCAAGTGATCATCCCAACTTCCTTTAAAGTCTATTGCACAGACTCTCAACATATCCTCTAGTATCTGGATGGTCCTTTCACTTTGCCCATCCGTTTGGGGATGGTAAGCGGTACTCATATTTAATTTGGTCCCCGCACATTCTTGAAAGCTCCTCCAAAATCTGGAGTTGAACCTGGGGTCTCGGTCTGAGACAATGGACGCTGGGACTCCATGTCGCGTCACTATTTCCTTAAGGTAAATGTCCACCAGTCTATCGACCGTGTATCTCTCATTGATAGGAATGAAATGAGCTGACTTTGTCAGTCGGTCTATAATCACCCATATGGCATCATGATTGGCTTTCATCCTTCGTAAGCCGACAACAAAATCCATGGCTATCTGTTCCCATTTCCATTCGGGAATCTCCAGGGGTCGTAAAAGTCCACTGGGTCTCTGGTACTCTGCCTTTACTTTTTGGCAAGTCAAACATTTGCTTACCCATTCTGCTACGTCCCTCTTCATATTGGGCCACCACTAATACTCCTTCAAATCCCTATACATCTTGGTGCTTCCCGGGTGAATGGAATACCTTGAACTATGGCTTTCATCCAAAATCTCGTCTTTAAGCTCTTGAACATTCGGAACCCAAATCCGGTAGGAGTACCTCATTATCCCTTTACCATCTCTCTCAGTATGGATCTCTTCTCCAATCATTGACTATCTGCCTTCATTCATTACTTTCTCTTGGCACAATCTAATCTTTTCCAATAACTCTGATGCATCGAGATCTCAAACAGATTTTGAGTTCCGGCTCCGGTTACCTTTACTTCTATTTCCATTCTCTCGAAATCCCTTATCAATTCCTCCGAAGTCATTATCATTTTGAGTCTTTCCTTCTTGATAAGGGCGTCAGCCACCACATTGGCTTTCCCTGGATGATAGAGAATCTCACAATCATAGTCCTTGATTAGTTCTAACCATCTCCTCTGGCGCATGTTGATCTCTTTCTGCGTAAATATGTACTTGAGGCTCTTATGGTCTGTAAAAATCTCGCACTTCTCTCCTTACAAGTAGTGCCTCCAAATTTTTAAGGCAAAAACTATTGCCGCGAGCTCCAGGTCATGAGTAGGATATCTGATGTCGTATTCCTTCAGTTGTCTCGACGCATACACAATCACCTTACCGTGCTGCATAAGCACACACCCTAATCCTTTGTACGACGCATCACTATATATCACAAAATCTCCTTTTCCGTCTGGCAATGCCAATACCGGGGCCGTTACCAACCTTTTCTTTAATTCTTGAAAACTGTTCTCGCATTTTTCCGTCCATTCAAACTTCTCTGTCTTACGAGTAAGTCGTGTCAAAGGGGCTGCGATCTTCGCAAAGTCCTGTACAAATCTACGATAGTAGCCGTCCAATCCTATGAAACTCCTTACCTCTGTGGGTGTGGTTGGCCTTTCCCAATTTGAGACCGCCTCTATCTTGGAGGGGTCGACCAATACTCCTTCTTTATTGATCACATGTCCTAAAAACTGTACTTCATTCCGCCATAATTCACACTTCGAGAATTTGGAAAATAACTGTTCCTATCTGAGTATTCCTAGAGCTATCCTCAAAGGCTCTGTATGTTCTGCCTCGGTCCTTGAGTAGATTAAAATATCATCGATAAAAACTATCACACACTTGTCCAAGTACTTCTTGAATACTCTGTTCATTAAATCTATGAAAGCCGCTGGGGCGTTAGTTAATCCAAAGGACATTACCAAGAACTCATAGTGCCCATACCTGGTACGGAACGCGGTCTTGGGAATATCTTCGGGTTTAATCTTTAGTTGGTGATATCCAGTTCTCAGGTCAATCTTGGAAAAGTAAACAGCATCCTTTAGTTGATCAAACAAATCGTCTATTCTGGGTAACAGGTTCTTTATGGTTAGCTTGTTCAACTCTCGGTAGTCGATACACAGCCTCATGCTCCCATCTTTCTTCTTAACAAATAACACTGGCGCTCCCCACGGAGACACACTGGGTCATATCATACCCTTATTCAAAAGTTCCTGCAATTGGGTAGCTAATTCCTTCATTTCTAATGGGGCTAACCGGTAAGGTGCCTTTGAAACTGGCGCCGTCCCTGGGGCCAACTCAATAGCAAATTCAATCACTCTATCGGGTGGTAGTCCTGGAAGGTCTTGTGGGAATACATCTTCAAATTCGTTGACTACCGGAATATCTTGCAAGTTGGGCACCTCTTTCTGTGTGTCCATCACATAGGCTAGGTAAGCCTCATTTCCTTTTCGTAGCATCTTATTGGCCTGGGCCATGGTCAAAAATTTATGTGTCTGCCTCTTTCCTCTAAATATGACTTCTTTCTTCCCTGGAATATTTAACTTAACTTTCTTCCCCTTACAGTCTATCTGAGCATCATTGCTAGATAGCCAGTCCATTCCCAAAATTATATCAAACTCCCCTAATTTAAAAGGAATCAGATCAACACTAAAAGATTGTTCCCCTATGCCTAGCTCACAGGCGGGGTGAATCTAGTTAACAAGAATAATTTCATGGTTGGCTATTTCCACTTGTAAGGGTTCTATCAAGGGTTCAGCCTTAAGTCTTAATTTATGCGCAAAGTCCTTCAATATAAAAGATTTAGTTACTCCAGAATCAAATAAAACATTTGCACTGATTGAATTTAGAGAAAGGGTACCTGCTATCACATCTGAGTCTTTCATAGCATCTTGGACTGTCATGTTAAAAGTCCTCGCAGTAGGTGGCTTATTAGAAGCAGCTCTGCTTGCTACTGAAACTGCTGGTTTGTTCATTGGGCATTCCCTCTTCCAATGACCCGGGCGTCCGCACTGATGACAAGTGGTGGTTGGAATGACAACAGGGGTTGATGAAGGGCACTTAGTTGAATAGTGACCCTCTCGACCGCACTTAAAGCAGGTTACTGGCTTTCCCTTACACTCCCCATAATGCATCCTTCCACAAGTGTTACAGGCTGGCAATGGGGGTCGACACTGGTTGGAATAGGACATTCTTGACTTCTGGCCGCTCTGGCTCACATTCACACTCACGGGCCGCTTAAACCCAGTACTCCTTCCTGGTAGGGACACTGCTCCTCGATTAAATCTAGGTGGGAAGCTCCCTCCTGCGGAACCTCCACCCATGCTCATACTTTTCCTCTTTATTCCCTTCTTCTCTCTTTCCTTCTGCATCTATTCACTTCCAACTTCTGCAATTGTTGCCTTTTGCACCAGAGTGGCATAATCTGTAAGCTCAAGGATTGCCACTCTATTCTGAATCCATGGTTTCAGTCCTTGCTGAAACCTCCTAGCTTTCTTTTCCACGGGGCTCACAAACTCCAGCACAAACCTTGATAACTCAGTAAATTTTGCTTCGTACTCTGCCACAGATAAATTATTCTACTTTAGCTCCAAGAACTTGAGCTCCATCTGGTTCTCCATAAACATCGGAAAATATTTTCCCAAAAACAACTGACTGAACCTCTCCCAGGTTATGATAACATCTGTCTCCATGTTTTTCTTGGCCTCCCACCAGTAGTTGGCCTCTCCTTTCAGAAGGTAGGTAGCAAATACAGTCTTCTATGCCTCATCAGTACTCAGAATCTCAAAGGATTTCTCCATTTCCTTTAGCCATGCCCTTGCCTCAACTGGGTCAGCTGATCCGTGGAACTCAGGGGGCTTAAGGGACTTGAAATCCCTGAAAGAGTTTGCCACAACATTGTTATTTCCATAAGGGGATGGGTTGGGTTGACGTTCTAAGTTCTACCTCAGTAGTTATATGAATTGTCCCATGGGATCCATGACTAGGTTTGGTACTGGTTGCTCAACCTCAGTTTCTCCTTCTTCAGCCTCTATCTCAAATCCTTCAACATCATATATTTCCTCCTCCTCTTCATACAGGGAGTCATCCTGTTCAACATAATCCTCATCTTCCTCTTCACTATGTTCTTGGTTCCTACCGTCCTGGTTATGGCTTCCCTGGTCCTCAGATCCAGGGTTCGCCCTAGTTCCAATCTTTCTTGGCGGCATGATACTGATAAATTTTTGGGAAATTCAACATTAGGTCACAATCATACATAAAATTGTGCCTTGCAAAGTTCTATAATGGGGAGAATGTATCTCGCAATTCTATTATATTATGACAGTTCTAATAAGAAGTGCAGTAATGATAATGATAAAAATAGTGATCTCGTCACTAAGGAACTGAACTGAAAGGAAACAAATATATACATAATGCGAGAAATACATAGTTCGATCTGGTCAAAAGTACAACAGTGCTACAGTCATCTGCCCAAAAGTGATATACAAGAGTCTATCTATCTAGTCAGAGAAAGGGATACTATATACAAGTTAACTATCCCGGAAAATTGGCTCTTACTATGGCCTCGACTAACTAGACGACTAGACTACCACATCACTGGTCCTGAATCACACACCGGAGCGGGTCAGCTCCCACACTCTTTCCATCGCATGACGGAAAATGTTGTCAGCCTGCCTCCTAGAGATCCTGCCATGCCTGTCCCCCTGGAGTGATCGGAGTCTCGCATGGGCCGTGAGCTCTATCCCATTCAGCTCCCTCCTCAGGGATCGGGGATGGTAGCTCTAGCCTCATAAGCTCGGGCACGCCTACCAGCCCTCTCCACCTCCAACTCCCTCCTGACCTCATCCAGCCGGGCCTCAACAACAGCCACTCGAGTCCTCAGTACATCCCGAACATAGCCGTGAGCTAACAAAGATTGCCTATGAGCAGGGTCGAGAGGTGGTGAATCCGGAGCCGCTGGGGGTGCCTCCTCGGTCTGTCTAGGGTCGGGAGTATTGGTCTCAGATCTGTTATCATAGGGTCTCCAAGATAGTGGTGGAGGGGTAGGAGCTCTAACCACCGGGAGTGAGGGTAAAGGGGTACCAGGGTACTCTACCATAGCTCCGACATGCTCCTCAGCTACTAGGACCTCATCCGGGTCCTCCTCATCTGAACTCGAAATAACCTCCGTCTCTGACTCCTCTGAGGGGTCCTCCTCCCCCCCCCATCTCAGGCTCCTCCTGATCCTCGGCATCTAGCAGTGCCTCATCATGCTTACGCTCGAACATCTCTGGGTCCTCTATCTCATGTGCCTACACATTAAACGAGCTAAGTTACTATCCTGATACTTATAAGGGTTCCCGTAAGGATTTTAACTATCAGTGCTACTTTAAGTAGTCTGACTATAAACTTGGAAAGAGTTCTTATTATCTTTGTGAGTATATTATTATATCTTCGCATCATCCCTGAGGTTTATAACGCTGCTCTGATACCATTTTTGTAACACCCCCAGATCCGGGGTCGGGGATCCGGGTCGTCACGGTCTTTCTTTCCATAATATCACTTAACTTAATTAATAATAAATAACCTCATGTTGTGACCCCACACTAACATACACCACAACACGTTATAGTCTCAGAGATGAAATTGAAATAAGTACAAGTCCTTAAATCCACAATTTAAAAGTTATTACAACCCAAAATGATTACTTGATAAGTTTACAGTTAATTGCCATTATCTACCACAAGTTATAATTATACAAAATTGATTCCCAAAAGTAGAATGCCTGATCTACAAATAGATCTACCTCTGCAGCTATAGCAGCTACGATATCAATGGGAAGACGCGGGACGCTTCCCACGCACTTGCGCTGGGTCTGCTTGAGTCTGGCCATCTTTCCTAACTGTTGTTGTGTGCTGAAGAAATGAAGCAAGGGTGAGCATTACAGCTCGCAAGATAATATATAGTGTAAACAATAATGCAAGTATCTAAATGGATAACTTACTAGAACCCTTTATTAAGTGTAAGGTAATTACTTACTGGATATAAGCTTAAAGGAAGATGAAGTTACCAATTACTTCACTATACTTATACCATTTTAGAAAACTACTTGAACTACCACTGTTCAAAGTATAATAGGTTTCAAAAGTTCATCCCATAGATGAGACCACAAGTTAAGACTTGAATAGATTCAATCTTTGAAATATTATTGAATGAAATGAAGTTACGAGATACTTCATTAAGTCCCGATATATATATCCACATATATATCTCTTATACATTTCCTGGAAACCTCTATCATGTAAAGTATGAACAGAGTTTGTAATATCCAATGAATTTTGGAAAGAAAATTTTTTTGGCATAAACCCGATATCTTGCTGATCAGGCAAAGATACCAATAAGTAACCTTTTCTACTAGTAGATGGACGAATTCCCCACTGGTCATCACCCTGGATGCATTAGGACCTATGATGGACTGCCACTCAGCCACTTACGCATTGATGGACTCCCACTGAGCCACTTACACTTATATGGATGCCCACTGAGCCCATGTTGCTTATGTCGACTCAAATAGATGGACTTCCTGAATGTTGGGTAAGTAATCAAATCATTTATCAAAACAGCAACCTCGTTGTGAATATAAATATACCACAGAGCCGGATCCTTTAGATTTTTGAGCGAGTATTCAAGTTCCCTTCAAAAAGGAAGATCTTAAATTTGAAAACGAGTTTTTGGATCCGCTCTAACTTTTAAAAATCATTTTGATGACTCGAAAACATTTTTAAGAATGTTTGGAGTAATGCTGATATAATGAAATAAATCAGTCCTGATATATTAGAAAATAATTGAATATTATTATTTAAATAATATTCCCATAAGGATAATCTCTATATAAATAATTTAAAGTAGAAGTTTTAAAACTCATACTTGAAATGAATAATAAATAACCAAAGATATACTTATACGAAGTACGATCTTTATTTCAATAATCGAAAATTAGTTTGGTTATTGAAACATTATTCTTTAATAAAATAAAGAATATTATTTAATAAATAAGCGGAGTCATAAGTCCTCGAATGAATATTCAAAATAATATTCATTAAATAAAATAAATGGAGTCATAAGTCCTCGAATTAATATTCAAAATAATATTCATTAAATAAAATAAAGTTATCGAATAAACCTTATTCGATTAATAGTTTTGAAAACTATATCTATATATATATAAATATATATATATATATAATATACTCGGGAACATCGACTCCCGGTTTTAGAAAATGTTCACCTTTGGGTCCCCTATACTAAGGGTATACGCAACTACTGCTTATCTTTAGCATAGGTATTATGCAGCTTATAAGCATTGGAATCAACAGTTAGATATCAATTTTATGAAACATGCATGCATATAAACCATATCAGCATGCTCCAATATATCACAAGATTTTGCTAATAACAATCATGCATTTATCACAAGATAATGCATATACATATATACATCACCACAACAGTATAACGGGTAGAAAACTTGTCTGAGCGACTGGGGGTGATAAAAGGCTTGAGACGAGTCTGGTAACCTATAAACAATATATAAGTTGGAATTAAACCAAAGTCGCTTAAGAATCTATACTTTAACCAATTAGACCCTAACGTTCGCTTTTGCGCTTAACGATTCACTTAAGTCGCTCGAGTACCCTCGGCTCCACCATTTTTAATAAATTAACCGTTAGAAATTTTAAGGCGATTCTCTCGCGAGTACCCTAACAACTGCCTAACCCACTTTACATAATTGGTTCATACTCCAATTAGTCATTTAAGGGCCTTAAACAAGGTTTCAAAGTAAGGCGAGGGGGTAATGGTTCGTTCACGAAATGCCGTTACTTAAAACGGTCGTTTCTCCTAAATCGTACATCGGATTCAAACGAACCACATATTAAAACGAAGCTCGTAATATGAACTATCTAATCATGGCAATGGTCAAAACCTAAAAGTGAGTTCACGGGTCCTGATGTTAAGAACAAAAGCAGTCTAAGGTAAATCGGGCATTACAACGGCTATGTTTACGCGATTACCAAATTTGTACAACTCCAAATCAATCCCACAATCATTACTACAACCAAACTCCATCCATACTCTACTACAACAGCCCCAACATCTCAAGATTTCCAATTTATACTACTCTAAATCATGAACTAAAAGCTTATACTTAAGTTCATTAACTAATAATCAAGATTTACAACTCCAAAATCATTACAAAACCAACCAATCTCTAAATATACAATAATCATGCTTCTCATGAACTATACTACTCATAACAATCTCTTAATATTCAATAATAAGGCTAGGTTAAGAGATTATACCTTCCTCGTGAGTAGGAGTAACTAATGAGCTTGAAACAACCTTGGAAAATCCTTACAAAAGCTTTATCTAAACAAAAACACAAGATCAAAATTTCAAGTTCTTGAAAACACTATTCACCATCTTCTTCCATGAATTATTGGAAGAGATTGTGAAAGAATTGAAAGCTTAGATTCATAGGATATCTATATCTATGTACAAGGAACTTTGGATAATTACCTCACTAATTATCAAAGCTTAGAACTTGAATTTGGATTTTGTTTTCTTTGAAAAAGAAAAGAGGCCGAGAGCTTCTTGTTAGAAATGCAAAGTCAACTTCTCGAATTTGATTTTGTATTATGAATTGTTGGCTTGGTTGTTTCCTTTGTTTTGTTTAATTGAATTGTTACCATGGTAAAAATTGTGTGGCTTATAATCAACCAACAAATCCTTCCTATTTGGTCATGCTTATGTCATCCTCTTATATCATCTTCCCACACTTGTCTTCTTCTTATTGTTGTGATGACATCATCATCACTAACCTCTTTGATTAACTCCTAATTACTTGGCTAATGATCACTGATCTGTTATACGGTTCGCTTAACTTTCGTTTTCATTTATTGTTTGTGGGATCATACCCGGGATCTTATTACTTGGGTTCCCTTAACCTTTCTCAATACAGTATATTCCTTTTATGATCCTCTCTTATAATCCTTGAATTTAAATCCTTTTTATCCTGTTACCTTATACTCAATTCTTTCGGGAATAATCAAAGTGTTCGAATTTGGATTATGACGATCTTTACATACACTTATATACCATATAGAGTACTAATAAGGTCTCAAAATTACATTAAAAGAACCTCTACAAGGTGAGGCATGAAAAGTTTTCTTATTCAGCATAATCAGCAAAATCACTATTCATAAGGGTTACAAAATGTCCAAAATTTTGGGGTTATTACAGTCTCCCCTCCTTAAAAGGATTCCGTCCCCGAATCAAATAGAAAACAAATGGGGGTACTTTTCTAGCATTGCGCTCTCTAGTTCCCAAGTTGATTCTTCCACATTATGATTCTTCCATAGCACTCTGACTAGCTTGATCACTTTGTTCCGAAGCACCTGCTCCTTCTTATCCATAATCTTTACTGGTTTCTCCACGTAAGTCAGATCTGGTTGCATATCCACCTGCTCATACTCCACTATGTGTCTGGCATCCCGATGATACTTCCTTAGCATTGACACATGGAACACATTATGAACTTGTTGTAGAGGGGGGGGGTGAATGTGTTTTACTGTTTTTATGCTTTTCTTGAGCTTTTTATGGTTGAACAAAGTACATTAAATCTTATAGTGAAATTTGTTACTGCAAAAATTAAACATGCAATAATAAAGAACACGGATCTTTTCAAAACTCACTTAATTTATATTAAAATTAAGAATGTTTTGCTACAAAATTTCTAGGCTCTTTGTTGATAAAGAGCTTAGCTTCTTCTTGAAAGTGTTACAAGATTTTCTATCTAAATTGTTACAACTGACTAAAGGACCAGTGATAACTTTATAATTCAGTTAACTACTGGTTTACACAGTGTACAATAAGACATCCTATTAGCTTTAGGAAACAGTCACTTGTCATTTCTATTTTAGAAAAAGTGTATCTTCTATTTCTGTCTTAGCATATCTTAGCATCATGTGTTTACTTTGATCTTCCTTTGTTAGTTAATCTTCATCATTGATCTTGCATATCCTTCAAGATGCTTTTTGTAGACTTGTCAATCTAACTGTTTGGATTGTTTGTTGATTGTGAATCTTGGATATTGAACTGGTCTGCAATTTTTGTACTTTGAGATTTTACCTCGAGATCTCCATTTTGGTCTATAGAGAACTTGACATCTCGATAAGTATATTGGCTTATCGAGATCTCTAGTACTCCATAGTAAATTTGATTTGTAGAGGTCTTTGAGTTCTCTATAAGAGAATTTGGCTTGTTGAGATCTCTAGTCTTCATATCTTCACTTTGACTTATCAATAACTTAGAGTTCTCTAGTGAATTTTGACTTATCGATATCTCTGAGTTCTCTAGTGGAATTCGACTTATCGATAACTCAGAGTTCTCTAATGAATGTTGACTTATCGATAACTCTGAGTTCTCTAGTGAAGAAATGACTTTTCGATATCTCCAATCTTCATGTCTTCAGTTTGGCTTGTCAATATCTCTGAGAGTTCTCTATAAGCTTTTTTGACTTCTCGATAAGTCATTTGGAGTTCTCGAGTGACTTCTCTATAACACTAAATCTGTGACTTGTAGAGATCTTGACTTAGAATATTTTTATCCAAACAGATTTATTCAACTCCAAGCTTCTTCAAAAATTCTTCTAAGGCATGACCTTCTTGATCTTCCTCCAGATAGAATCCCTAGGCTTGATACTATTTAAATAAAAAGACTTGAGTCTGCTCTTATATATTTTTTATAGACTTTAAATGTTACAAGTACACATGCAAACTAAGATTACAATACAACTTACTTAGGGTTGTCAATTTAACTTAGTCTTGTTAAAGTATAGGCATGTCTTGCATAACAAATTATAAATAGGGGAGAGAGGATTTGGGCATAACCCTAATCTTAATGGGCTTCTAAAAGGACCCATTCTGATTTTGGGTTTATATTATTATTAAATTCGAATTCTATTATATATACAATTAATCAAGTCTCACTTAATTAATTTAATAATTAAATTCGAATTAATAATAATAAAATATTTAAATTCAAAAATTAAATAACACTCTGTTTTAAACGTTCTTTGTGTGTGACCCTTTAGGTTATTATTACGTTGGCAATAATTTTATTTTCTAATAATAAAATTATAAACAATGAGTGACATCTAGTAATACATCATTTCTCCCCAAGTAATAATAACCCAAGTAATAATAATAATTAGTGATTCAATTAAATCTTTCGTGAATAATGTATAATGTAATATAATCCCTTTAGCCTTATATTATAGATCAAATTCGAGGCATGCATTGTGTCATCCTCTGTTAAAGTTTAATCCTTCTTTCCTTGATCAATGAGTAAACTATTAAACAAATCAGTATTTGAGCACGGCCATGCATTTTATAGTCTTACTCAATCAAGAGGCCAATAATTTTACTTCTTTAATATAGGAGGGCTAAATCCCATCTAGATCATTCGTATTTCTCATACGATTCATAATATACCCAATGTCTACTTTTACTATTACCTGGTCAAGGATAACTTTCAACAGTATCAAAGTATATTAATTCTCGTATAGAAATATAATGATTTTAGGTCTAAGGACCAATACATCATTAACATTGTGAGATTAACTTATGACACTTTAAACATGTAGTATCTCACAACGGGTCAATCGAGCATCATGTATCTAATAATGTGCCTGTATTTTTGACTTTAGTATCACCATACCTATGATCAATGAGATATGATCATCAATCAACAAACACACTAGTCTCAACGTATTTATTATCATCCCTTAATAATAATAATTGACTAGGGACCTTTAGGAATATCAATACTATTCTCATAATCTCATTTCTAAGTCACATACTTAGAGATATAGATTTACATATCATATTCCATAGACATTTATTAATCTAACATTTTATCTCGGAAAATAAAGATATAACAAATTACTAAAAGAATAATCCATAGAATAATAATTAATAATCCAAATGTCTCATAACATAAACATAATTGTGTTGTCTCTAGGGCACACACTAACAATCTCCCAGTTGCACTAGAGCCAATCACCCATGTATCTAATACCCATGGAACTAGTATGACCTTCGTGCTTTTGCTGTGACAAAGCCTTAGTCAGTGGGTCTGCAACATTATCATCAGTATGCACTTTACATATATGTATATCTCCTCTTCCATTAATCTCTCGAAGAAGGTGATATCTCCTAAGTATATGCTTTCCAGGGAATGGGACCTTAGTTCTTTAGCCTGCGCGATGGCTTCATTATTATCACAGTAAAGATCAACTGGATATCTGATCAATGGAACCACACCAAGTCCTGTTATGAATTTCCATATCCAAACAACCTCCTTGGATGCTTCACTGGCAGCAATATACTCAGCTTCCATTGTAGAATCAGCTATTGTCTCTTGCTTTGAAATCTTCCAGCTTATAGCACCTCCATTAAGGCAAAACACAAAACCTGACTGAGATACTGAATCGTCTCTGTCTGTCTGGAAGCTGGCGTCAGTATAACCCTTTACAACCAGCTTCTCATCTCCTCCATACACTAAGAATGAATGTTTAGTCCTCTTTAAGTACTTAAGAATATTCTTGACGGCTGTTCAGTGACCCTCACCTAGATTAGACTGGTATCTACTCGTCATGCTCGAGGCATACGAAACATCAGGATGAGTACATATCATTGCATACATTATAGATCCAATTGCCGAAGCATATGGAACTTTGCTCATACGACCCATATCATCTAATGATTTTGGCAGTTATCTTTTGAGATCAATATCCCATGAGACATTGGGACATATCCTCTTTTTTCCTCTTGTATCCCAAAACGATGCAATACTTTGTCAATGTATGTACTCTGACTTAGGCCGATTAATTTCCTTGATCCATCTCTATAGATCTTGATCCCTAATATATAGGTAGCATCTCCTAAGTCCTTCATCGAGAAACTAATTCCCAACCAAGTTTTAACAGCCTGTAGACAAGGTATGTCATTCCCTATTAGTAATATGTGATGGTCTCAACCCCGGGGTCAGGAGTTGACGTCATCAACAACAACAATAACAAACATAATATATTCAATTCAATGGTAGAATATAATTACGACCCCTTTTTACCAAGATCTTTTCCAGGTTTAAGTATGACTTAGGTAAACTACTACAAAGCCAACTTAATGCAACTAACTTAATACAACAACTCAACAGACCATCCTAGGTCCCACCCAAGGATATCTAATCCATTTTATCCAGTTTCTAAAATCAATTATACCTATCTCTTTTAAACAGTTATACCACAACACACTTTCTAAAATATTTCCAGTTTTAATCACAATCTAGAGATAGGCATTTTCAAAAGTCACTTTTTCCCCAAAACGTAAGTTAATAAAACATATTTTAATACGGGGGATAAGTAACTTAAAATTTTATGTTCCACTACATAAATTAAATCAACAATTATTCATATATACTAAACTGTAAAAGATTTGTTCATGGGTACTTGCCTTGCAGAGCTTTACAACTCTTACCGACTGATTTTGGATTGACTCGGACGTTCGGCTTATGACCTAATTAGCAGACTATCCTGTATCCGACTTCAACGCTCAGGTCCTGTGCTTGGAACCTCGCTGCGCTGTCGACTGATCACTAGGTTATCTTTAGTTCAATATCAATTCTTGAGTCCCTCGACTAGAACCTACAGAGGCGAAATACCCTACTCAAAAGTCCAAGATGAGGATGAGATTACATCTCTAAAAGATCAAAACCATCTTATCAAGATTAAGGTAAATAAACTTCAAGAAAATATACTCAATCTTGAAACATAGAATATTTCACTAATTCTCAAAAACTAAGAGATGGAACGTGAAAAGATACAATTGAATGATAATATTTGTAAAATTCATGTTGATCTATTGAACTTAAAGATTCTAAATGAATCAAATGTTCAAGATAAAGAAAAATCTTATAAAGACAATCCTGATAAAGAAAATGGGCTATTAGAAACCAATGAGCTTAAAGTTAAAGCTCTAAGTTTAAAAGAAGAAAATCATAAACTCATAGCTCAGGTTAAGGATCAAGGAAGACTCCTTAACAACAAGATTGATGCCTTAAAGAAAGAAACTGAAAACCTTGAAGTAGATCATTGAAAGATTTACAAGAGGAAATAAGATGTTGGATCAAATGGTGCATACAAAAACCTCATATAATCATGAAAGTTTGGGATATGATAAGAATTCTCCTCCTAAAAAGAATTCTCGGAGATCTATATCACCAATAAAGACTTCACCCGAATCACCATCTTATAAATGTTCTTATTACAATAAAATGGGACATACCATTCAATATTGCAAATTCAAGAATGGTAAAATTAAGGGGAAGCTTGTATGGATTCGCAAGGAATCATACAAGAAAGATGATAAATGAATGCCTTGCAAGAATATGGATTATAAAGATCAAAAGAAACAAAGGCCTCATCAACCTCCCATGTTTCAAAATAGAAACATAAACTATCATGTCGAATGAATGTCGTTTTTGATGAAAGTAAACCACCGATGAAATATAAAGATCTTGTTGACGAAGAAAATGTTGAACAAGATGATATTGAAAAAGTTATTCGACAATCCGAAAATATGGATCTCGGGACTTCTGTACATAAAATTCCATTAGAATTGAACGAAAAGGAAGATGAAATTCATAAAACAATTCCCACTATAAAAAGTTATCTGTTGGATAATGTGCTTTGAGACTTAAGGAAGGGATTTCAAACGCGGTCACAAGTTCAAAATGTTGTGAATCATCTTAGCTTTCTATCTCAAATAGAACCTAAGACCGCGAAAGATGCTTTATTAGACGAGGATTGGATCTCTGCAATGCAAGAGGAATTACTCCAAGTTACTCATAGTAAAGTGTGGAAACTTATCCGAAAGCCTCATGATACCTTCATAATTGGTAGAAAATGGGTATTTCGAAATAAATTAGATGAAAATGGAGCGATATTCCGAAATAAAGCAAGATTAGGTGCACAAGGATATACCCAAATGGAAGGTATATACTTTGATGAAACATATGCACCGGTAGAAAGAATTAAATCAATTCAAATGCTAATGGCTTACGCATGTCATAAAAATTCCAAAGTCTATTAAATGGATGTCAAATCTGAATTCTTAAACGGGATGTTGGAAGAAGAAGTATATATAAAATAACCTCCCGGTTTTGAAGATGCAACACATCATGATTATGTCTATAAATTATATAAAGCTCTATATGGCTTAAAACAAGCCCCAAGAATATGGTATGAAAGGTTGAGCAAGTTCCTTCTATTAAATAAATTTAAAATGGGAACGACCGATAAAACCTTATTTATGAGACAAGATAAAGATGATATATTGCTCGTACAAAATATACGTAGATGATATCATAGTTGATTCAACAAATGATGCACTATATAAAAAAATCTCTGAAAATATGAGTAAAGAAATCGAGATGAGTATAATGGGAGAATTAAACTTCTTTTTGGGATTGCAAATAAAGCAATTTGATGAAGGCATCCATATCTCTCAATCCAAGTATTGTAAAGAGATGTTGAGAAAAGTTGGAAATGGATAATGCCAAACCCATCTCTAATCCTATGTCTACATCCGAAAAATTAACGGAAGATCCAAAAGGAATTCCCGTAGACACAAAGAAATATCGGGGAATGATTGGTATATTTCTCTATATAACTGCAAGTCGTCCCGATATTCAATATAGTGTTTGTAAGTGTGCTAGGTTTCAAGTAGCACCAAAAGAATCTCATTTATCAGCGGTAAAAAAGATATTGAGATATCTTAAAGGAACCACTGATGTTGGTCTTTGGTATCCAAAAGGAATACAATTTGATTTAGTGTATTTTTCTAATTCGGACTATGCCGGGCATTTAGTCTACAGAAAAAGTACAAGTGGTACGTGTCAGTTTCTCGATAGATGTTTAGTTTCTTGGTTTTCAAAAAAAAAATTCTGTATCCATCTCAAGAACCGAGATACTATGGATGAAGCAAACACTAGCTGACTATAATATAAAATTTGATGTGATCTCAATCTTATGTGATAATACAAGTGCTATTGATCTTAGAAAAAATCCCGTATTACATTCAAGATCTAAATATATAGATGTGAGACATCATTTTTTACGTGATCATGTCAATAAAGGCGATATAAAAATGACTCATATTGATATTGAGTTCAATCTCGCTGACATATTCACAAAACCATTAAATTCTGAAAGATTCATTAAACTCCGCTTGGATTTAGGAATGTTGGAATCTATAAAATAATGGTTCATATAAATATTCATAAATATAATGAGAATATTTAAAAATCATAAGCCATCTTATGAAAAGGATATTTTCTCGATCAAGTTATTAAGCTTATCTAAAACTCAGATTTATCAATAAAGAAATTTATTGATCGGGTTTAAGGATATCTTAAATAGCCCAGATTTACCGGGAAAATATACCTAATCGAGTGAATATTATTATTCCATGAGATTTTTAAGTGCATTGAAATTATTCTCATAAAAATAAATATTATATTAATATTTACATATACATATAAGTATTATTTGATTTTGAAAAATATTTTACAAATATATATATATTCTGAATTAGTTTTTGGACCAGCCCAACAAAATAACAAAATTCTAGTCCAAAATTTATATATAGCCCAAAATAATTTCAGCCAATGTTTAAATATATATAAGGAAAATTATATAAAATAGTCCCTTTATCCTTCAGAATCAGCCCAAATATTACCAATGCCTAGCCCAAAATCAATTTAAGCCTAATAAAAACCCTATCATCTGATCTGTTGATCTAAAAACGGAATAATCTGAACCGTTAATTTCAGAAAATATATATTCTAAATACTGTTTCTACAGTTCAGATTCACACCCTCATTTCCTGACCCTATTTGTCTCTCTCTCGCCGCTCATCTCTCTTCTCTTCAAAACCCTAATATTTTTCGATCAAAATACTCTCATTTCCGATGAGATTCAGTAGAGATTCTGAGAAACTATATAAATATATATACATACATATATATATTTATTGAATATCTTATAGATTCGATGAGATCACTGTTGGGGTTGGTTAAATTAAAACTGATTCGATGATAAAGATCAATAATTCCTTATGAATTATTGAAAACATCGAATCGAATATATGATTCAATCGTTTTTGTATCCACACACACACATTTGTGTTTTCAATACTTATGTTTAATACTACGAAACCCTAACCTATTTTGCAAGACTGATGACAGGAGAAGATGGCGAATTGATGGAGGATGAAGCAGCAGTGAAGAAAGTTGATGCATGCGACTCAAACTCGCAAAACTCGGAGGTTGACTCAGTCCGCGACTGAGTCAACCAGGTAAGATCTGTATACTTGCTAAGTTGTAGACAAAGGTAAGTAATTAACCCTATTTTCAATATATTTCGCTAATGAATTGAAAATCTATATGAGAATTTTGATTTAACAGAGTTCTGATGAACCTTGTTATGGTATAATGAATCATGTGAACTTATTTATTTAATTAAATATAAAATTAATTTCGAGGAACATCACAGCTGTGTGTATCTGATTGATTAATAGTTTGATCTATTTGTATAAGTCGAATGTTAAGTTGTATATTTTTTAAAATATCTCTGTTAGAAATACATGTGGGTCAAATGTGATTTTTGAGTATTATGAGCAAAGGTTTGACAGTTAAAATATTGAATTTTGATTAACTATTTATTAAATCAATCTGAGTCTGATATACCTAAATATGGTATTATAATTCCCATTAACTTGACTGATTGATTAAATATAATTAAGAACTAAAACCGCCAAAGATAAGCTATGTTGTATTAAATGGTTTTTGAATTGGTCTGCTTATGTTAAAGTTTAGAATTGATAATTTGGTTATCTGATCTATATGAATATATAAGTATACCGAGAACAAAATTAAAAGAAAATGTGTTGTAATCTGATTAATTGATTATTGAATCAATCAGAGCTTGATATGGTTGAAATGGTTCTGTATAATCTATAAATCTGTTAATCTCATTAAAATTCGTGTCTTTATTTGAAAATTGGAAAATAGGATGAGAATTATAATCTGTTGAGTTAATTAGCTGAATTATTGCTTAACTGATTTAGTTAATATGTCAGTGGTTGTAATCTATAATAACTTGAGTTTTCTTTTGTGAAAAGACTTGTAAGTCTCTATAAATCTAACTGGTTAATTAAAAGATAAACCTCTAAATATGATTTATTGATTGGGACAATTTGATGGAATAATATTGATGAATTGTAACTCAGTGATGTATGTTAATATGCTTAAGTATAAAACATGTTACAAATTAACAATAATTAAACCTATAAAATCAAATTAGTAAATATAAACTGATTAATTTCTGTGATATCTTTTAGAACCACATGTCTATGTTCACTAGAGTTTTGACCTAAATTGTTTAACTACATTAATAATTATGTGAGCATTGTGATAATGTGCTATAAATAAATCAAACTATGGCTATAAAAATAAACTGTGTTAACTTCTTCTTATACATATATTTGATTATCCTAAATACTGTTGACCGAATCAATCTCAGTGTGATATCTGCTTGGTGTATTGTTTGTCTTGCTAATGTGTAATCACATTTACTTGCCTTGAATCTTTATAAATGATGAATGAATGCTTTATGATTAACTAAACAATACACATATACACACACTGCCCTTACAGTAAGACCTGACAGGAAAGCCATGATCATCCATGTATCTGGATCACTACTGTGATTAATGGCCACCTAGAGACCTGACAGGAAAGCCATGATCATCCATGTATCCATGTTTCTGCATACTTGAATGGCTTGGTGAACTAGATGTTGTAGATTGTTCAAGTCATGTTAACTACTAGATTGATATGCAAGATATGATGGTGAATTGTATATATTAGATACCTTGTAATATTGTATAAATGAAATAAAGTTAACTGCCAAAAAGACAGTCCTAACGGATGATTCACAAAGCTCCAACGGATGATCAACATAAGTCTCGGCGGATGATCAAACAAATTTTCAACGGATGATAAATCTAAGTTCCAATGGTTGTTCAAATTCAAAAGAGCAGTTGATAGTGACTTGACAGTCACATGCGTTTGATAGATGCAAATGGAATGTGGCACCTGTTCGAAGGTTTCAGAGAACAAAGAAGCATTTCCATGCAAAACAGATGATATTCAAAGATGCTGGAAAGAGAAGTGTAGCAGCATGAAGTTAGACTAGATATAGTTTGTCTTATTATCTTGTCTTTTTATCATGTAACTTGGTGATATATAAACCAAGGGTAGCAAGTTGAAAATATCCAAGTTAGTAATCATTTTACCAGAGAAATAGATAAGGCAAAATCTGTTAAGAATTTCTATGTTCTTATTTTTCAACTTGTAAGCAGCTGTGAACAATTTTGTTACACAGAGTTCTCAACTTAATATATATCTCTGGTGGAAAAGTTCAATCCACGGAAAGTTTTTAAATACTTGTATTTATTTACCTTGTGCTTTGATTTCAATATTACTTTCATTTCCCACCTAGCTAAATCAAACACAAATATATATTTATAGAAAAACAGTTCTTGAAATTAAAAAGGAGCCAGAATTACATTCAACCCCCTTTTGTAATTCTTGTTTATATTGTTTTGGAATAATAATTGGTATCAGAGAAAGCTCTTGAAGAACAAAGAGTTTAAAGATCACAACAACTAACAAAATGAGCAAAAAGGATGTTGAAGTAAATATTCCATTTCGGGACAAAGACAACTATCACTATTGGAAGGTGAAGATGCACCCGCATCCCCTATCTCAAGATGAAGCATATGTGGACTATATTGAGAAAGGTCCACATGTCCCTATGAGAGCTACTACAGAAACTGAAGCATATGTCCCAAAGCCTAGAGCAGAATGGTCTGATCCAGACATTGAACAAGTTCGAAAAGATAAAAAGTCCATGAACATTTTGTTTAATGTTGTTGATGGTGACATGTTTGACAACATCATAAACTGCAAGACTTCTAAGGATGTTTGGGAAACTTTTCAAGTCATATGTGATGGAACTGAGCAGGTAAGGGAAAATAAAATGCAACTCTTGATTCAGCAATATGAGCATTTTCATAGTAAAGAAAGTGAGTCACTCATTGACATATTTAGTAGATTTCAAAAGCTACTAAATGCTCTAAAATTGCATGGAAGAGTCTATCAAACAAAGGACTCAAACCTTAAATTCCTTAGATCTCTACCAAAAGATTGGAAATTTATGACAGTCTCACTAAGAAACTCTCAAGATTACAAGAAATTCACCTTGGATAGGCTGTATGGAATTCTAAAGACCTGTGAGCTTGAAATAGAGCAAGATGAGAAAATGGAGAAAGGAAGAAAGAAGGGAGGATCCATTGTACTAGTTGCTGAGTAAGAAAAGGAGAAGGAGACAAAGGTTAAAGCAGTTGAATCTGCACTAAACCCTAGAGTTTGTGAAGGCAAAGGAGAAGGGCTAGTAGCTGAACATGAAGACCAGCTTAGTCAAGATGACATGGATGACATAGATGAGCATCTTGCCTTTCTATCCCGGAGATTTGCCAATCTCAAATTCAAGAAGAATTTTGGAGCATCCAAGTCAAACAGAAACATGGTTGATAAGTCTAAATTCAAATATTTCAAGTGTGGCTTGGCAGGTCATTTTGCTAGTGAATGCAGAAAGTATCATTCTGGTAAAAAGAAGTTTGAGGTTGTTGATTATAAATAGAAATATTTTGAGTTACTCAAACAAAAGGAAAGGGCTTCAATCACACAGGAAAATGACTGGGCTGCAGATGGATTAGAAGATGAGAATATACAAGCTATGTAAATCTAGCACTTATGGCCAAATCAGATGAAACAGAGGTCAGTTCATCAAGTAATCAGGTAATCACAACTAATCTATCACATTTGTCCAAAGTGTAATGATGCCTTAAATGACATGTCTACTAAATTATATCATCTTCGAGTTACACTCAAGTCTCTAACTAAAGAAAACACTAATCTTAAAGAGAATAATCTGTTTTAAGTGAAAGAAATATTGTGTTAGAAACTCAATTTGTTGAGTTTGAAAAACTGAAAATAGAATGCAAGATTGCTAAAGATGAATTGACTGAATCCCTAAAGAAAGAGGAGATTTTAAGAAAGCATCTTGAATGTGAACAGGAAGTAATTAAGGCATGAAAATCATCTAGAGATGTCCATGCTCAAATCACTAAAGTTCAAGGTATAGAATCTTTTTGTGATGCAGCCTGGAAAAAGAATAAGGAGAAGCTTGATTCCAATCTGGTTGAAGGACTTTTAACGGATGTGGATTCGACGGATGATGAAAATTATCCGTCGAATAATCGAAAAGATTATCCGTCGAAAGATAATGAGTCACATCTGTTGAGTAAACCAGTTAGCAAAGCTAAGCTAGCTAAATTGAATGATAAATATGGATCGGTTTCTAAGAACTTTGTTTCAGGAGAAATAAGTCAAGTAAAACAAATCAAGAGAATCAATGTAGGGCATCTGCCTATTAAGTAATTAAATGACAGATTGGAGAAAATTGAAGTGAGAAAAGAATCAAAAAGGAAAGTAATAGAAATGGGAAAGTAGGAATTAACAAACAGAACAACTACCCACCTGATAAATATGCACCAAAAAAGGTCTGTGTTAAGTGTGGTAGTGTTAATCATTTGTCTGTTAATTGCAAACTTACTATGCTTGTTTCCATGTCTGTACCTCCTTCATTTCCCAGCATGCCCACAATGCTTGTTAATGTTATACCTGCACATAATTTAAATGCACAGTTTTCTAATATGCCATTTGCACAAAATCCTTACTATGCTGCATTTCGTATACCATAAATGCCATTTAGCATGCCATACTGGAATACCATGTTTTCTCAAAATATGCATTTCCATGTTAATCAGCCCGTGCATGATAATTCTGCAATGATAAGTGGTTTTAAGGGTTTCACTCAATTGACTAAGGATGAACTTCAAGTACCTAAGTCAAATGAGGACAGACCTAAGAAACCTAAGAAAAAGGCTAACAAAACAGGACCCAAGGAAACTTGGGTACCAAAATCAACTTGATTTGATTTTGCTGTGTGCAGGGAAACAAAAAGAAACTTTGGTATTTCGATAGTGGGTGCTCAAGGCACATGACTAGAGATTCTAACCTTCTCACTGAGTTCAAGGAAAGAGCTAGCCCAAGTATCACTTTTGAAGATGACAACAAGGGTTATACAGTGGGATATGGCTTGATTTCAAAGGACAATGCCATCATTGAGGAAGTTGCCCTAGTGGATGGACTCAAGCAGAATTTGTTCAGTATCAGCCAGCTTTGTGACAAGGGCAACTCAGTAACATTTAATTCTGAAGCCTGTGTTGTGACTAATAAAAGAAGCAACAAAGTGGTTCTCACTGGAGTGAGAAAACGGAACGTGTACCTAGCTGACTTCAACTCATCTAATGCAAAATCTGTCACTTGTCTATTTATCAAGGCAAGTCAAGATGAAAGTTGGTTGTGGCACAAGAAACTGTCTCACCTTAACTTCAAGACCATGAATAAATTGGTCAGGAAAGATTTGGTAAGAGGTATTCCTCAAGTGGAATTCTCAAATAATGGACTGTGTGATGTATGTCAGAAAGGAAAGCAAATCAAGGCATCATTCAGAAAGAAGCTTGATTCAACAATTGAAGAACCTCTACAGCTACTATACATGGATCTATTTGGACCAGTTAATGTATTGTCTATCTCAAAGAAAAGGTATTGTCTAGTAATTGTGGATGATTTCTCAAAGTTCTCTTGGACATATTTTCTCAAGTCCAAAGATGAAGTTAGTGAAATCATCATCAATCACATAAGACAGGTCAACAATCATCCTGATTTCAAAGTAAGAAGAATCGGGACTAATAATGGAACTGAGTTCAAGAATTATGTGACGAGATCATTTTATAAAGAGAATGGGATCATGCATGAATTATCAGCTGCAAGAACCTCACAACAAAATGGTGTTGTGGAAAGGAAAAACAGATCTCTTATTGAAGCTGCAAGGACAATGCTAGAAGAATCAAAGTTACCAACATATTTTTGGGTTGAAGCTGTAAATACTGCATGCTACACTCAGAATATTTCTTTGGTTAATCAAGCAAAATGCACGACACCCTACCAATTGTTCAAGAAAAGGAAGCCATCACTAAACTTTCTTCATGTATTTGGTTGTAAATGTTATATCTTAAGGAATCAAACTGATCAGTATGGGAAGTTTGATGCCAAAGCAGATGAAGGTATTTTTATTAGATATGCTGTTGAAAAAGCATATAGAGTCTACAATCTAAGAACCAACATTGTTATAAAATCTGTACATGTTGTGTTTGATGATAAAAAGATTGAAGGACTGCAAGATGAAAATTTCCATGAAAGCCTCAAATTTTATAATGTTGAGATGGTTTGTGATGACAGTAATGATGATAGTGATCAGGAAGAAAAACCTAAGGGCAATGCAGAAAAGTCTACAACCAATGAAGCACATAATTCAACATCCGTCGAGAGACAAAGTGCATCATCCATTGAAAGACAATCTGCATCATCCGTTGAAAGGCAAAACTCAACATCCGTTGAACCTTCAATAGAAATTGAGGGACAATACTGACCATAATCAGAAAGGACCCCATGTACAAGTCAAAGATCCACAAACTCAAGGGAAATTTTTTCTAATTAAAACTCTATCACTGATAAGTGGATTTTATATCTACTTGGAACGCTTCATTACAGGCTTAAGTTCGTGTTTTGGACTCAAGTTGTTGGTATTTTTGATATATTTTTGTATTATTGCATTTCAGGCATCAGTTAATTGAAGAAAGGAGCTTTTCAAGGAAATATGCTAAAAAGATATCAGAATTGGAAGCCTAGGACATTCTCAAGTTGTAGAGAATCTCGTTAGCTTTGCGTGCGCAGTTGAATCACCTAATTCTGACGAGCAAAACTCAAGATACGGCCAAAAGAAGAATTGTCAAAAAATTTCCAGAAGGTCAGCGCGGCCGCGCCAGAACCAGTGCGACCGCGCCGCTGAAATCACTATTCCAGTGCGGCCGTACCAAAAAATAGCGCGCCCGCGCCCTGTTTCTGCACCAGAATCCTGATTTTAGTCGAAATTGAAGATTTTGAGAGTCCTGGTCATCCTGGAGCCTATATATATCAATAAAAAGATGTTTTTAACGCCAAGGAGGCCTGTGAGAGAAATAAGAAGACCTAGAGAGCACGAGATGGCTATGGAGAAGAATTCTTTTATTTTCTTTAATATAGTTGATACTTGGATGCTCGTTTTCGATTTGTCTTTGAACCCTAGTACTCTTAAATTCTTTTATATCATGCTTTCTATAATGACTCGTGTATTTTGTATTATTTAATACGTAATTATGGAATTATTAAATAAATAAAATATGTGTATAACTTCTGTCAGCTCGGTGTCGTTTTTTTTTATCTATGTGTGAATTGTGGTATACCGGGTGGTTTGCGTAATTAATTATTGAGTTGCAATGAAGTACTTTCACTTTTAAAAGTAAATTTAATGTAAATTTATTTGCATAAATATTTGGAATGTCTCTAAAATTGTTTTATGGTTTTATAATTACAAAAATTATTTTTACGATTTTATAAAATTTAGAAATTTATATTTCATTAATTATTTAGCCTTAAATGATTTTCTGATCGTATTTTAATGAAAATTCAATATTAAAATCAGAAATGTTTCAAAAATTTTGAAATTCATATTTAATTAAGTTTGGAATATTTGAGAATTTCGAAAATATTTTTACAAATTTTTGGGATTAATTTCACGGCGCGTTAATTCATTTAATAATTAAAAATGCGAGTACGTATCGCATTTTAAAAATACTTTAAAAGTTACGAAATTTTATTTTACTAGTCTATTCCGGAAATTTTGATATTATTTCGGAATCGTTTTGACGATGTATAATGCGCGATATGTAGTGTTAACAGTTTATTTCCGTATCTGATCGAATCCGTACAAGAAATAAACCGGATAAGGATTGACACCCTTATCCCCTGTAATTTATTTTCCCTATCCTTTTTATTCTCTCTCGTAAATACCCATTGTCTCTCCTTCCTTTTTCTTTGATTTCTCTCTCTCGGCTTCTTCCTGGTAAGCTCTTCGCTGCTATTGCTTCGATTGCTGGTGCGTGTATACACATGTGTGTATATTCCGTCAGATGTGTGCGTGTTCGCCGCCTTGTTTCTGTTCTTCCGGCGATTGCTTGCCACCACCGCCCTGTTGCCGCTGTCTTGGTTGTGCGACAGGTGACGGGGGTGTGTGTTGCATGTGATTGCTGGTGTTGTGTGTCTTCCCGATTGTAGTCTGCTATTCAGTTCATGATTTCCGGTTGTTGGTCCCGGATTTCCCGTGTTATTGCCGTGTTACACATCCCCTATTGACTGTTACTTTATTTTTCCATTTAATTAATTTCCAAATTCTTATATATATATATATTAATTTGGGAATTAATGGGTTATTTACTGCAAGAGCGATATGATTAATATTCGTGAATTAAGTTTATCATGCGGAAAAGAATTTATTTATCGGTGAAACTTGCGTTGGAAACCCGAATTTATTCAGGCACCCGCGAATTTTACCACCGTCGGTGATGAATTTCGATGAGCTGACGGTGGACCGTGATGATATAATCTGAGTCCTATAATTATTAAAATAATATTTAGTGTGTAAAATTAATTCTCGGAGTAAATAATGTGTTATGTTATATCGAAGTTGGATTAATAAATGTGATTGTAAATTGTCCAATTGATTGGGTTGGATTGTTTAATTGGTTGATTATTGTGATTAACGTCGAATTATTTCGACGGGTAGTCCGATAAACAAAGGAGATGCCGTCCGATTTCCGGGAAATCAAACTACGGAAATACGGGAGCGTATCCGGTAATTATCGGGTTGTCGAACGAGTATATATAAATACATATATATGTTTTATACGAAATCTGACTCTATGTTGTGGTGAACTGTTTTGCCAAAACTAATAACCCTAATTTTGTAAAATGACGAGTATATGTATTCTTCCGAAAATGAACACCGAACCAATTTCCAAGAACGTGAATCCTAATTGTTGAGTGTTATTATAATATGAATAATTACAAGTCGGGTTATGGTATCGTATGTGTAGGTTGTTAGCGAGGATATGTCAAGTATACCTAGACGTCTAATATAGGGTCTTTCGACTCTGTAGGTTCCAGTCGAAGGACCCAAGACTTGATATTGAACTAAGATAACCAAGTGATCAGTCGACAAGCGCAGCAAGGTTCCAAGCGAAGGACCTGAGCGTTGAAGTCGGATTCAGGATAGTCAAATAGTAAGGCGATAGAGTCAAGTGTCCAATTCGGTTCGAGAACAACCAGAGATAGTTATAAAGCTCTGTAACGCAAGTACCCCTGACCATTCTTTTATGGTTCAGTACGTATGAATAGCTAAATGTTTTATTCTCGAAATTGAACATAAACGTTCTAAGTTACGTATCCCCTGTGTTTGAAAATGTTGTTTAAATATTTTTTTGGGGAAAAGTAACTTCTGAATGTACCTATCTGTAAAATGTGATTAAAAATGGAAAAGAGGTTTTGAATAAGTAGCTATGACAGGATGGTTTTAAAAAGAGATAGGTGATGGTATTTTTTTTAAAACTAGATAAAAAGAGTGTTTTTATCCACCTATGTCGTGGAATGTGTTGATAAACGTGGTAACACGGATGACAGGTTGGTACACGTGGTAACACGGATGACAGGTTGATACCCGTGGTAACACGGATGACAGGTTGTACCCTTGGTAACACGGATGACAGGTTGATACCCGTGGTAAAACGGATGACAGGTTGAAACCCGTGGTAATACGGATGACAGGTTGATACCCGTGGTAACACGGATGATAGGTTGGTACCCGTGGTACCAAGGACGAGTTGATAATCCCTGTCATGGGACAGTTGAGTTTAAAAATGGAAATAGCATGCTAGTTACTGAGATCTACTTTATACATGTTTTTACTTGTTTTGCAGCAAGTTATAATTTCTGTTCCGATAATTATTTTATCATAAGTTATTTTACTTGTTATTCATATAGTGGTACTGCTGAGCAATTGATTGCTCACCCTTGCAGAATATTTTATATGTGTATTGCAGATGCCTTGAAGATTCTTCCGTGATAGTCAGGGCGGAGTTCCAGTGCCTTACGTGTCAGGCTCCTCTGCGGTTGTTGTGTCAGACCAAAGACGGTCTGTCGAGTTGTTGTATTAAGTTAGTTGTATCAGGATGGTTTTGTGTAAATCGGTGTTGTAATGGTTGTAACCTAAAACATACTTAAACCTGGAAAAGATCTTGGTAAAGGGGTCGTAATTATATTTTATCATTGAATTGTTTATCTTATGGTTGTTGTTGATGACGTCAACTCCTGACCCCGGGGTTGAGGCTGGCACAGTTGGTATCAGAGCTACAGGTTTGAGTCCATGATTTAGGTTAAGAGTAGAGTCAATAGAGTGTAGAAAGGTTCATAAATAGATGTGGATCAGCAACTCAATCGGAGGAGCGAATCTATGAGTTTAGTCAAGGGTTCGGAGGCGTAACCCTGACGTTTATTGAGAATTGACTGGAACTGCCCTAACCTAGAGTATGTTTCCTTCGTATATGTGTTATTGGTAATATCTGATAGAGATTTCTAGTTTTCCTTTCGAGAAAAATGAGTCTGATCGCGAGAATTTAGCGTTTGCGCGGATTTTTGGTGTGTCAGCTATAGAGACACCCATACTATCCCTAAATATAGTATTTTTGACGTCAAGGAATGTTGCTGGACCAATTGTGTGACCTAGATGAGTTCAAATGGAATGATAATAGTTAGTGGATGCTATGACAGCCAAGTTCTGTAAAGTATGGGGATCAGTACTATTGTTATATCTTAAATCTTATGCGTATTTCTTGAGACACCTTTTGCTTCCAGAACAATTATTTATCATCTAGTAAGATGCTTGTTTATCCCTAAGAAAGTCAAACTTGAAGCAAGTGACTTAAGGTTCTGTTGATTTATCATAAATCAAATTTTCCCTTCCTATTTGTGAATTTTCAATTTAAACATTATTCCATTCCTCAATGACTTTCTCGGTCGATTGGGGAAAACAATGCATATGAGTTGACCATTTGTTTGTATGGCAAAAGGGTCTGGTGGGACGCCGTCGAGTTATGTGTTGTGAACTGTGAGGTACTAAGACTGGCCATCTTATGTACTTGTATGGTTGCTCTCAGTCATACATACATCCTTTTCACTATTCTTTCTCATTTGATTTCCTTGATTTTGAAATTTCATTTGGTATTCCATGATAATACATTCCTTCAGTGACCTCTATGATTAGACAACCTTGATTATTGGAAGTAAATAAAAGTTGACTGTCAAGAAGAATGAAAATCCTATATAAGGATGTTATTTAAAAATAATGGTAGTAGCAAAGGTTCAGGATCTAATAATGGAATTATAACCTCAGGAAAGGTAATCTAGTGATTGATGAATCACTTGAGGGTGATAAGAAATCATCCTTAGAGGAATGGTTGGTTGAAATCTGAATTATGGCGCCTGGAAGAGTCTAGTGTTCCTTAAATTGACCTGAATTATCAGTTGTTTAATGTAGGTGGGTGATATAGCCAGCCAAGTCTTGTAGTATATTAAAGTTGATGTGGTAATTGAGTAGCGAATGACGACCAAGTTCCAGTAGATCGAGTGTGTCCTGCGTGCGATATAGAGATAGCTGGACATCATTTTTCTGTAGATTTGATTCGTTTTAAATTAGGAGAGTTTGATGTCATCTTGGGAATGGATTGGTTAGCTTGTCATAATGCTCAGATAGATTGCACGAATAAGAAAGTCAAATTGCGAACTGTGGAAAATGCAAAGGTAATATTCGAGGGCGAAAAACAGCGAAAAAATTTTCTTACAGTGATGCAGACCAAACGATTGCTTTGACAGGGATGTGAGATGTATATAGCTTACGTGTTAGATGCTGAGAAGGGAAGTCCCAAAATAGAAGATATTCCAGTTGTATGTGAATTTCCGGACGTCTTTCCAGATGAGCTTCCAGGGTTACCGCTAGATCGGGAAATTGAGTTCATAAATGATCTAGCACCAGGTACAGAACCAGTTTCGAAAGCTCCATATTGAATGGCATTAGTTGAGATGAAGGAATTATCAACGAAATTGAAAGATCTTCTAGATCGAGGCATCATATGACCTAGTGTATCCCCATGGGGTGCACCGGTATTGTTTGTGAAGAAGAAATATGGCAGTATGCGACTATGCATTGACTATCGGGAATTGAATAAGCTCACTATTAAGAACAAGTATCCTTTACCGAGAATCGACGATTTGTTCAATCAACTAAAAGGAGCCGCATGGTTTTCGAAAATAGATTTGCGATCAGTTTATCATCAATTGAAGATTAAAGCTGAATTGCATTCGGTTTGACAAATGCGCCAGCAGCATTCATGGATCTGATAAACAAAGTATTCAAGAGATACTTGGAAAAATTTGTGATCGTATTTATTGATGACATCTTGATTTACTCAAAGACGGAAGAAGATCATGTTGAGCACTTGAGGATAGCTTTAGAAATTTTGAGGAAAGAGCAACTGTATGCGAAATTCTCGAAATATGAATTCTGGTTCATGGAAGTACAATTTCTATGACACATCATCAGTAGAGAAGGCATCCAAGTCGATCCAGCAAAGATTGAAGCTGTGTTGAATTGGGAAAGACCAAAGACACCGATAGAAGTTCGAAGTTTCTTGGGATTGGCAGGATATTATCGAAGATTTGTCAAAGCTTTTGCGAAAATAGCAACGCCGTTAACAAAGTTAACTCGAAAAAGTAAAAAGTTCATATGGGACGAAAAATGTGAAGGAAGTTTTCAAGAGCTGAAGAATCGATTAGTAACCGTACCGGTACTCGTATTACCAGACGAGCATGGGAATTTTGTCATTTACAGCGACGCTTTTTATCGCGGATTAGGAGGTGTTAGGGGTGTTCACGGATTGGTTTGGTCCGGATTCTTGTTTTTTTCAAACCGAACCAGTAAGAACGGTTTTTTGAAATTCAAAACCAAACCAGACCAATTAAATGCCGAGACCAAACAGAACCAGACCATAAAATAACAGATTGGTTTGGTTCCGAACCACGGTTTGAGATTAATCATTTACTTTGTTTCGTTTATATTAAACTTACAACCGAACGGTTATTTAAGTCAATATAATATAAAATTTATTATATATTACATATAAGTGTGTTATATATATATTTACAAATATTTAGTTTACATATGACTTTCATATACTTTAATTGAATTTAAATAATATTAAGTATATGAAGTTGAGTATAACTTCGACATATTAACAATTAACCAAGTTTTTATTTAAAAAGTAATTTGATGTTTTTAATATAATATACACTCATACACATAAAACCATGATTTATAATAACTCATATCTATATACTAGAATTTTTATATATTATTATATAACAGTCCGATTTGGTTTAAACGGTTTTAATTTATTAGAAACCATAACCAAACCATTTATGTGTAAACGGTCCGGTTAACCGAACCATTAAAAACGGTTTTAGCGATTTCGGTTTTTCTTGGTTCGGATTGACATGGTCCGGTCCGGATTCACGGTTTGATGGATTTTTTGAACACCCCTAGGAGGTGTACAGATGTAGCACGGTAACGTCATTGCATATGCTTTGAGATAGCTTAAACCTCATGAGCAGAAATATCCTACGCATGACTTGGAATTAGCAGCGATCGTATTTACGTTGAAACTGTGGAGACACTATCTCTACGGTGAAAAATGCGTAATCTACACAGATCATAAAAGTCTGAAGTACATCTTTACGCAAAAAGAACTGAACATGCGTCAACGTCGATGGCTGGAATTGATTAAAGATTACGATATTACGATCAGTTATCATCCAGGGAAAGCAAATGTTGTGCAGATGCACTAAGCAGGAAAGAAAGATTGAATTGGTTAACTTCATGTGAAGAATTAGCCAAAGAATTTGATAAGTTGGAAATCGAAATTCGTGTTCCCAATGAATCTACAGAAGCTATCTACGCTATGACTTTTCAACCAGAGTTGCTAGAGAAGATTCGCCGCTGTCAAGGAGAAGTGATGAGTCAAGATGACGGCTTAACCAGAGAAGAAATCATAACTCAAAAGGATAATGAAGGAATTTTATGCTTTGCATCGAGAATATGGATCCCTAACGTGGCAGAATTAAAAGAAGAAATATTGTGAGATGCGCACAGTTCGAAGTATTCCATTCATCCAGGAAGCATAAAAAAATATCGCGATCTAAAGGAAAACTTTTGGTGGCCGAACATGAAGAAGCAAATAGCAGAATGGGTAAGTAAATGCTACACATGCCAACGAGTCAATGCGGAACATCAACGTCCGAGTGGATTATTATAACCATTAGATATTCCAGAATGGAAATGGGAACATCTGGGGATGGATTTTGTGGTAGGACTACCAAGGACTAAAACAAATCATGATGCGATATGGGTAATCATTGGCAGACTAACGAAGTCGGCACATTTTCTACCGATTAACGAAAGATTTTCACTCGACAAGCTAGTGCACTTGTATCTCAAAGAAATTATGATGCGACATGGAGTTTCAATATCTATCTTGTCTGATCGAGATCCCCGTTCAATTCAAGATTTTAGAGACAATTTCAGGAATGTCTTGGAACTAAATTAAACATGAGTACCGCGTATCATCCACAAACCGATGGGAAAAGTGAAAGAACTATCCAAACGATTGAAGACATGCTACGAGTTTGTGCGATTGATTTTGAAGGCAATTGGGATGAACATTTACCTTTGGTTGAATTTTCTTACAATAACAGTTATCACGCAAGCATTGGAATGCCACCGTACGAAGCATTATACGGAAGAAAATGCAGATCACACGTATTACTCAAAATATCGCCATGGAAAGGATTGACCAGATTTGGCAATAAGGGTAAATTGAAACCACGATACGTCGGACCTTTTGAAGTTTTGAAGAAAGTGGGAAAAGTTGCGTACGAATTAGCTTTACCACCTCATATGCAACATATTCACAATGTGTTTCACGTGTCGATGCTTAAGCGATATAATCCTGATTCTAGGCATGTAATCGAGTATGAACCGATAGATATCCAACCTGATTTGTCTTTTGAAAAACAGCCGATAAGAATTTTAGATCGGCGAGAGAAAGTAGTGAGAAATAAGTCTGTATTTTTAGTGCGAGTTTTGTGGAGTCCTATGGTTGAAGAATCAACCTGGGAACTTGAGAGTTAAATGTTAGAGAAATATCCTCATTTATTTTCATAGTGAGATTCTGAGGACATAATCCTATTAAGGGGGGAAGGATGTAACGTCTGGGAAACTTACGTCTGTATTATATCATATTTATAATAAATTATGTGTATTAATGTGTCATTTATGTGTAATTATCTGTCAAATCCTAATTGTTACGTGTTACGTGTATTCCGTGTCATTTCAGTATTTTTAAGATATTTTTAAGATATTTTATTTTGCATTCATCGCTTTCATTTCAAACGTTTTACGACCCAAACCATGATTTTAAAGCCAGTATTTCAAATAAAATAAAGGGCCTTATTTTTCATCAAACGGCTTTTACCATCGCATTATTCTGAACATCTAGATATTTTATAAATTTTCTCGTTTTGTGAAAAATGACTTTTTCGGGCCCCATTGGGTGTTAAAAACCCCACAAAAATTACATTTTTATTTTTATAAAATTATAGGACTTTTATTTATATCATTTGTTTGTATTTTTGCAATATTCACAATTTTTGGGAAATTTTGGCATATATATTGAATATATATAAAATATTTATAAATTAAATTTTAATACCCAAAAATTATAAAAATTAGGGCCAAATATTTGTATTAGATGTATAATTAGCCCCTTAATTTTATTTAGGAGTATTAATTTTGCAGCTATAAATACCCTAATTATTATTAATTTATTTAATTAAAAATCAGAAATTCTACAATTTTCCCCAATTTCCAGAAATTAGGGTTTGGTGTTCTTGACTTCAATCAGAGATTTGATCGTGATTCCGACCTCCAAATCAGACATGTAAGTAGTCGTTGCAAAGCTCTTGATCTCTACTTTGGATTGTTATAATCAATTTCATGTTTTATATCTTCGATTTTCAATTCGTATTTTTGGGGTTTATAGTCAAATTAGGCCTTTTTTATTCCTGAATTGTTTGATGTTTTGGTTGATCCAGATAGCTTTATCTCGAGTTTAGGAGTGATTTTTTATATTTCTTTTGATTGTATAACCCCTGGAAGCAGTTGCTCGAGTTCTTGGTTTTGTGGAATTTTTAACTTCGATTTTAGTAGATTATAGACGTTTTTGATTTGGTATCAGTTTTGTGAATTTTGGTTAACATTTCGATGAGAATCGATTTTCCGGTGAAGTTCATCGGAGAACTTCGACCTTCGGCCGGAGATGGCGGAGGAGGGGAGATTTGATGATGGTGACACCGGGAATAGGTAGCTGCAGTTCAGGGGAATCGAATGGCGTCAAAAACCCGAAGAAACGATGCTCTGGGAACGTCAGGTGGAGTCGTCGGAAAACTCCGCCGGTGGCAGGAGCTTTTCCCAGAATCTGGCGGGTTGAGCCATGTTCTTGGGGACCCGACTGTCGACCCGTCAACCCTGAAATATAACCCGGATTCAATCCATTAAAACCCAATTCCATTTCCTAAAAACTGTTTCAGATATTTATATTAATTATTTCTATTTTATAAAATCAGAAATTAGTTTTGTAAATTCTAAAAATATAATTAAAATTCTGAAAATTATTAATAATAATTTCTAAATTATTTTCTTAATTTAGAAATTCGAATTTAGTTACTTAATTAATTATTTAATTACTTATCTAATTATTTATCTAATTTATTTATTTATTATTTAGTAATTAAGTTATTAATTAATAATTAAGGATTAAAATTAATCGAATAGTATTATATAAAGATTCGATAATTAGTTAAATAAAACGAGTAACTCGTATTCATACGAGTAATTGAACGTTGAATTAGAGTATGATTATTCGAGCGATAATTAATCATTCAAAGAATATCAGAATAATTATTCGTAACGAATAATTAAATACAGATAATCGATTAAATCATCGCAGTAGTTCAATAATTATGCGAGGAATGCGAGTAACTCGTAGAAATACGAGTAGTTGATCGTTGAGTTGGAATATGATTCGAATAACAATTTATTTATTCGATAAATAACGTATCAGCTAATGATATCGATTATTTATTTGTAAATAATCTATCTAATCGAGTAAGTAATAATAAATTGTAAATATTTGTAATAAATTATAATTAATCCTAATAATTAGGAATTAATTATCTTAAATTATTAAATAATTACTTATTAATTATTTATTAGTTATTTATTATTTATTAATTACTTAAAATTAATTAATTATTTCGATAATTAATCAAATAATTTTCAATAAATCATAACATATTCATTTTAACTCCAAAAATTATAGAAAAATTATTTTTGACTCTGAGTTTCTTAAATAATTATTTTAGGGTTTAAAAGTTTGTAATAATTATTTATATTGAATAAATAAATTGAATTATCAGTGTTAAATTGATATTAATTAGATCGTTAGTCCGATTTGAGCTAATCGAAAGCCATTTGACTCAGAAAAATGAATTATTTTCATTAAAAATAATGTTAAGACCTAATTTCTTCTAGAAATTAGTTAAATTTGTTATTTGCTTGATTATCAATCGAAGTGCGTGCCAAGACGAGTCCGAAAAATTCTGAAAAATGGGAATTGAGGCAGATGGTGATCAGTGGAGCGATCAGCGAGTCGATTTTGATTCTAAAAATTATTTCAACTATAAAAATGATTATGTGCTTATGTGTATTATGTGGTTAATCGAGTCTTATTTGCTAATATATAATATACGAGTCAGTCATAAGCGCATGGGTAGATAATAGAAACGATGTGAAGTCGATTTAAGATGCAATTGAAGTACGGACTAACTTAACCAGTCTATTTTTGCTAACAGAAACTAAGCCCGCAAGGCAGGTTGAGTAGGTGATAGACGAAGGTGATTTAATTGCAGTGAGTCGCGCAGAAGGCAAGTTTCTCCCCTATTCTATTTTCAGAATAGTGATATTTCCTTCAGATTCTTATCACGCTTGCACTCTTTTGACTCTCTTATTTATATTTCATTTCGATTCTTTATTTATCCTTTTCATTTGACTTTATTATTCATATTCCAATTCCTACTCATAATTGTCGATATATTCTGGTAATTAGAATATATCAAAGCATACCGATTGTTCCGGTTGCTATTCCAGGGACTGGATAATAATACTTTGGGGATTAAGTTTACTTAATCCTATGGACCGGGACATAACTGGTGCCTTGAGATGGGCCGTAGTGCCTGGGTGCCCGACGGGATCTATATAGTGAGATATATATATGCACTGTATCCTGGCTGATCAGCACGGTATAGATGCGAACTTGAGTCCAGTTTAGTTCATTTATATTCGCCAATAATGGCCTTATTTCTATCCTCGTGGGGTTATATCTTTGCAGATATACCTGGGTTACGGATTCATTTAAATTGCTTTAACACTGTTTATATTTTGCGGACTTGTTGAGCAATTTTTGGCTCACCCTTTTTGTTGTTATTCACCTTATTATTTTCAGTTAAGAAGGAATATGAAACCCATCAGGACTCGAGTGGTAAAGAAGCGGGTCAAGCCTCTGGATCCTCTCATACCCAAGGTGTTGATCCCAATCCAGGAAGAAAGCTTTGAGTTGCCCGAACAGGTGGTGTGTAGATAGTTAGTGTGTGTGTTTGAATAAAAGATGAACTTAGTTTAAAATTGATCAGACAATGTTTTGTAATAAAAGAGAGTTTGTGAGATTTTGAATTTGGTTTGTAATAAAAGTAGTTAGTGGTTCTTGTTTTCATACTTCAACCTAAAAAGATCCTGGTTAGTGTTAAAGGGGTTTAGTTTCATTTCTTTAGTAATTGTTAATCAGATTGTATAAGTTTGGTGATTAGCTAGTAACCCCCAGACTTATACCCCGGGTCTGGAGGGCGTTACACCATTCTCTTCTCCCGTTAGCTGATTATTCTTTTGTTTCATTACTTCTTCCTGACATTTCTTTATCTTTTCCAATAATGTTGGTTGAATAGTCATAATACGACAAACCTCTTCAACTATTCCACAATCATAAAGTTCCAATTCAAATCTCTTAATCTCTTCAGACAATTCTTTTGGTATTGCTATCATATTCAACCTTTCCTTCCTACTCAAAGCATCGGCTACCAAGTTCGCCTTTCCAGGATGATAATTTATCGAACAATCATAGTACTTAATTAATTCCAACCATCTCCTTTGCCTCATATTGAGCTTCTTCTGAGTGAAAATATACTTTAAACTCTTGTGATCCGTGTATATCTCACACTTTTCTCCGTAAAGGTAATGTCTCCAAATCTTAAGTGCAAATACTATGGCTGTTAGTTCCAAGTCATGCGTAGGATACTTTAATTCATATGGTTTTAACTGTCTTGACACATACGCAATCACTTTGTTGTGTTGCATTAGCACATAGCCCAGTCCTTTATGTGAAGCATCACTGAAAATCACAAAGTTTCCTTAATCGTCTGGTAGTACCAACACTGGAGCTGTAACCAACCTCTGCTTCAACTCTTGAAAGCTATCCTCACATTCTGCATTCCATTCGAACTTTTGATTCTTCCTAGTTAACTTAGTCAATGGCGTGGCGATTTTCGAGAAATCTTTGACAAATCTTCTATAATATCCCGCCAATCCTAGAATACTTCACAATTTCGTAGGTGTCTTTGGCCTCTCCCAACTCATAATCGCCTCAATCTTTGCCGGATCTACTTTAAATCCTTCACTTCCAATAACGTCGCAAAAATTGAACCTCATTTAACCAAAACCCACACTTAGAAAACTTGGCATACAACTTCTCTTGTCGGAGTATCTCTAATGTTATCCATAGATGCTGCATGTGTTCTTCTTCTGTCTTTGAATAGGTAAGAATGCCATCAATAAATACCACTACAAACTTGTCCAAATACTTTTTAAATACCCGGTTCATCAAATCCATAAATGCTGCCAGAACATTAGTCAACCCAAACGGCATCACTAAGAATTCATAATGTCTGTATCTTGTCCTGAATGCTGTCTTTGGGATGTCTTCTTCTTTGATCTTTAGTTGATGGTATCCTGATCTTAAGTCAATCTTGGAAAAGTACTTTGCTCCCTTCAGCTGATCAAATAGGTCATCTATTCTTGGTAGTGGGTACCGGTTCTTAATCATCACCTTATTCAACTCCCAATAATCTATACATAACCTCATGCTTCCATCTTTCTTCTTTACGAACAGAACAGGTGCTCCCCATGGCGACGTACTTGGCCTTATCACTCCTTTGTCCAACAATTCTTGTAGCTGGCTTGCCAACTCTTTCATTTCTGCTGGTGCCATCCTATATGGGGCCTTCGAAACTAGTTCCGTGCCTGGAGCTAGGTTGGTCTCAAACTCGATTTATCGATTTGGCAGTAAACCTGGTAGTTCATCTGGAAACACATCTGGAAATTCGTTGACTACAGGAATATCTTATATGCTGAGGCTGTCTCTTTCTGAATCTACTACATAAGCTAGGAACAACTCGCAACCTTTCCTAAGAAACTTCTTAGCCTGAACGATTGTAAGAAACAGTCGCTCTTGCCTCTGTCCCTTAAATACTACTATCTCTCCACTCTCCGTTTTTAAGTACACCTTCTTGGACTTACAATTTATCTGAGCGTTGTTCTTCCCTAACCAATCAATGCCTAAGATTATATCAAACTCCCCTAACTTGAAAAATATCAAGTCGGCCGAAAATTTATATCCCGAGATATCAATCTCACACTTAGGACAAAGTTGACTCACATGAATCTTCTCTTGATTCGCAATTACCATATTTACTACCTCGTTCATAGCCATTTTATCACATTAAATTCTATCAATAAAAGTTTCTGATATAAAAGATCTCGTCGCTCCAGAATCAATCAATACTTTAGCTTCGACATTATTTAATAAAAGTGTACCTGCTATCACCTCAGAATTCTGAACAACGTCCTTTATTTTTAAATCGAATATCCTTGCCGTTGCTTGCGAAGTGGTTGTAGGTGGTGGAGGTAATGCCAATACCTCAGCTGGTATGCTTGCACTAGTGCTTGCCACGTTCATCAGAGCTTTGACTGGTCCGGTTTACTTGCACTCCCTAGCTATATGTCCAGTCTTTCCACACTTGTAGCATGTAACTCCCGGCTTCGGTATCTTACACTCGTTAGCCAAATGTCCCTTCTGGTTCCATTTATAGCATGTCATGTTCAGCTTATTACACACTCCTGGGTGTCTTTTTCCACAATGATTGCACTCTGGTCTCTGAAATCTATTTTCTCCAACTTTCCCTTGGCTTGCCTGGTTATTCCCTTTCGATTCTTGTCTTTTATTCAAATTTCCCTTCTTCTAAAAATTTCCGCCTTTGTGGAATCCAATCCGTTTCACACTCCTGTCTTGTCAGCTTCCAGCTTCAGACTTCTCTCCACAAAATGGAACCTTCCTCTTGTTGTTATCTCTTTCCTTCCTTGACTGCATCCCTTTACTCTCAATCAGAGCAGCTTTCTGTACTATTCCTGCATAAGTATCAAGCTCAAACATAGCCACTCTATCTCTGATCCAAGACTCTAATCCTTGTTGGAATCTCTTTGCTATTTCCTCCTCACTGTTGGTATACTTTGTCACAAACCTTCACAGCTCCGTAAAATTCTTCTCATACTCCAATATAGTCATACTCCCTTGCTTCAGTTTAAAAAATTTAAGCTCCATCTAATTCTGCATGTACTTAGGGTAATACTTTTCCAGAAATAACTTCTTAAACCTTTCCCAAGAAACTTGTTGATTCGCCTCCATAGCTTTCACCGAATCCCACCAATAGATGACCTCCCCTTTCAGAAATTAAGTAGCATATGGCGTCTTCTGATCTTCTCCTAACTGAACCAATTCAAAAGCTCTTTCCATTTCCTTAATCCATGTATTAGCTAGTACTGGGTCAGTGGTATCATGAAATGCAGGTGGATTCACATTCTGAAAAGCTTTGAAAGTGACAACTTGTCGAGGTGGTACTGGTGGATCAGGTGGTTGGTGTGGTTCACGGTTATCTTGGTTTTCAAATTGTTATTGAAGAGTTCTTTGTAGTTGAGCTATATCATTTGGTTGTTGTTGTAAGGTTTCCAGTAATCAGAGATTATTAGGATATATGGTATATGTGGTTTTTGGGTTCTTCTTTTTGGGTGGCATGATACTGAAATAAAAGTTTTATCAAAACAGGTATTAACAATAAGATAATTCGAGGGTAGGGTGTCACATGGCATTCTATTCACATATGAGGTCGAGTTTTAAATTAAGCAATAAGGGTGATGCATATAAAGGCGTAAAAACAATTGAAAGCAAATAGAACGATAGTGCATAATAATTGAAATTCTAAGGTCAAGGTACATCGAGATTAGAATAAAGTCTGAATCTAGGAATAACATGCTTATTTAAAGGAAACAACAGGGAATTCTACAAAGTCCGATAATATAACAACATAAAAGGTAGATAATGGAAAAAACCAAGGCTCCACTCCGTCAGAACGGGGTTTGGTAGTCTTATTCTCTCGAAGCGTCTTTGCAATACTCTGGAGCTCGTCCGCAACCATCTGGATGATATACTGGCTGGTACGGTCTCGATGCGATGGCATCTCATCAAGCTTAGTATTGACGTACTGAACCAAAGTCTCAAGTCTCGCAGTCATCTGCTCCTTAGGCTTTCCTTCATAGTTTCGGCTGTCCGGATACACGTTCTTCAATCGGTCTAACAGTCGATCGTACTTGCCCTGAAGCATGTCGAACTCGCGCCTCAACTCAGCATACACGGAGAAAGCAATTATGTCAGTCGGCTCAGAGGATGATGAGGAAGGCGCCCTTTGCTGACAAACAATACATAGATATATATATAAGAGGAGTATTAATAAATTAAAGGATCCCTAGACAACTTTTAAGCCTACAATTTAAGAGCGGAAAGGACTTGCGTCACAGTCCAGATCCACTATTTAAAGAAAATTGTTTGTCCCCCTTTGGGACTAAAAATCAAATTTTAACTTTTTATTTTAAAAACTGATGCCAATTGCTAATTAACTACTTAAACAATAAACATTTTTAACAAGGTTTTAGATTAACTTTGAAGCATTGGAAAAAGATCCACTAAATTCAAGGCCATGATACACTAGACTATACTTTATCAAGAGAAATTGCAAGGTTTCTATATGCAAGGATTTTGACAAGGAGATTTAGCAAGGTTATTTGATAGTATGAAGGAACAAGGTCAAACTAGGTTCTAGGTAATGTTTCCAGATATGACATATGTATTTAAAAAAATATAGGGAAGGTAAGCATCAATGGTTCCAAATGAGGTATAGGTATTAAAATATAGAGAAGGTGAGCATTAATGGTTCCAAATAAGATAAAAATATAGAGAAGATGTGCATTAACTCAAAGTATAACAGAGTGTCATGCTTTAGGGTAATGATAGGGTTATCAAATAATCATGAACAATCGTTAAGGAATAACTGACTTTTAGGTATCAAGAGAAGGTTACTGAGTATAACTTGCACATGGTTCAATATCACAATTACTTTGGTATACTAGCATGATAGGACTTTGGATTTACTTACATAGAAATCTTCAAGTAAAGTTAAACTACTTGAAATAAATACTTGAAGGTTCATGTCATTTTCATATAATACAAAGATAGATTTGAAACCACTTGGTTCATGTATATCAAGGTGAATTAGAATACTCGCATCATATATGAGAACTGGTTATCACACACTTGCAGTGTATACGAAAAGACAGGTTGAATCACTTGCCTTGAGAAAGGCTGGACTTGACTGGCAGGTAGGAGCAACTGAAAGCTTTACTCAACCTTAATGACAAGTTTACCCTCGTCTCGAGATCATACACCAATAATAATAACCTTATTATAATATATTCTTACCAACTCAACCTATTTGTAAACCAAAATTGAACACAATGGCACTTAGGCCTATATACACACAATTTACAATCACCTTATAATCATAATAGTACACATAGCCACATATGCTCACATACCATATTTAAGTACCAAATAATATCACATACACTACATTGCATCACTAGGCTTGGATGATCTCACTCCACTGACTTAAGTCACTTGGTCGCTTACTAGACAAAAACTCCAAATTTTGACCACGTAATTCGAAGTGCCTTTACTAAACCATCCAATTCCTATTGATCCTGACTTGGGCCTTTCACTCTACGGACTTTATGCTATCTTGCAACTATGGTGGTCAACCAAAACTTCACTCCTAAGTGCTCTAAAACTATGTGGTAGGTGAATGTGCTTATTATAGTAAATTTCAGAATGACATCTATGGTTTTTTGGGTGCATTTGACACTCTTACACTTCAATTTTTACCTCCAAAACTTCTACACTATACTCTCCTGATCATAAGCCAACTCCAAAACTTGGTCCTCCCTAGGCCTAAGCTTAAAGTCTACGCTTCCCCTATTTTTCTGGGTAGAAAAGGGTCCTGATTTGAACTCACTTATGACACATGATTCTAACTCATAACCTATGAAATATGGCTGGAAAAACTTCTCTGACACTCCCTCTAACTAAGGCCCAACAGGGCCTACCTATGACATGGTCAAAACTTCCTATTTCTAAGTTAAAACAAAACTGTCCCCTGCTGGACAGATTTTGTGTTTCCACTCATGCACCTAACCAAAGCTGCTCAACCAAGGTGATCTACTGAACTAACTCTCCTACACTCAACATTGGCTTTGTAGAGATCATCCTTACCTAAGGTGCAACATAGCAAAACAAAAGTTAACATACTACACTAAATATAAGTCATCAAGTTTTCGAAAACAATAATTTATATCCTCTTCATATATATATTCGAATTAACATCACATACCTAGGAGCACAAATCAAGATCAATATCTTAACTCTACTGAAATTAAAGCCTATTATCAATTATCAATCCAAATGATCAAGAACTTTCGAAAGTCATGAGTTGATTTCATGCATGCATGCCTTCGAATTTTACAAGCCAAAATCATATGATTTCCATAATAATTTTTATCATAAAATCAACATGCAAGCCTAACATAGACTAATACTAAATGATCACTTAGCATGCAAAGGGTTTCATCAAGTTTTCACTACAAAATTCATACTATTATCATAAAAACATACAAGAATTGAACAACGCAACAAAACACCACTAAGAACCATTCATTCGGCTCCCTTATGGTCATGGCCGAATGAAATTGAAGGTAAATGGCCATTAAAAATAAGAGCTTCACTCTCATGACTTGGCATTTCACCATTCCTTGTATTTCCCTCAATAATGTAATCTTAAATCCATGAGAATCAAGATTGTATTTTGAGTTCTAGTTAAACTATGACATGCAAGATTAAAACTCAAACTTTTCACTCTAAACTTTTTGGAAAATATATGAACAACATGTAGGGAGTAAGATTACTTGAATATTAGATGGATGTTTGAGTGAAAGAATGAAGAAAGAAGGGGATGTGGGGCTTCGGCTATGGGAAGGACCGAGAGGGTGGGTTGAGCCGAGAGGGAGGGGGAGGAGAAAGGAGTGGGTGGAATGGTGGAGTGAAAAATGAAGTGCTCATGGTACTTGTGTTTATTTTTATGCCTTTGATTTGACTAAATGTGAGTGGATTTAGTAAATGACAAGAGTAACCTTCTAACTAAAGTTGGGTAAATTTGCATACAAGGACAAATAGTTAAATTGGCTAGTAGAATGAGAGTGAGTGGGGTTGGAATTGTCTTTATAGCCCTTTAGTTGAATAGAAGGGTATTTGCATGCAAGGATAATCATGTAATTTGGTAATTACTAAACAACTAATTTTCGAAGATCTATTTTTATAAAATAAAGTAAAAGTCCAAAAATTATAAAAATTGTAACATAAAATAACTTGGACTTTTAGAAATTTTATGAGATCAATTTTGAAATTTGTGAATGAAATAATTTTTAAAAGATAATTTTCCATAGTAAATAATAATCTTTATAAATCAAAAATAGGAGCAATTAATAAAACTTTCGCTTTGAAAAATTTATATTCTAAGTAAAGCAATTTATAATGCAGCAACTCCATTCATACAAGTGTATAATCAAATAGGTATATTTATAATCGATTTAAATATCATACAAAGTTCGCAAATAATATTTCAAAAAATGTCGGTCGTAACAATTGAGGAAAATAAGTAAGTTGTCTATGAGCTAGCGTTGTTGCCATAGCGGCAGCACACTCCTAGTGTGTTTTGGGTCTTTGTGTCAAGATAAGGTATTCTTTATTTAATTAAAGCAACGTGTATGACTTAATCTAGATCCTAGATCATTGAAAGTGAGACTTCAGGAGTAAGTCTATTTCGATAGTAAAAATGCTTTGGGGAAATCCCCGAGTGGAAGAGTATACTTGAGAGTTAGAGTCAGATATGCTTGATAAATATCCTCACTTGTCTAGTTAGATTAGATTCTGAGGACATAATCTTTTTATGGGGGAAAGGATATAACACTCGTGTATTTTGTAGTATTTAATACGTAATTATGGAATTATTAAATAAATAAAATATATGTATAACTTCTGTCAGCTCGGTGTTGTTTTGTTATTATCTATGTGTGAATTATGGTATACCGGGTGGTTTGCGTAATTAATTATTGAGTTGCACTTAAGTGTTTTCACTTTTAAAAGTAAATTTAATGTAAATTTATTTGCATAAATATTTGGAATGTCTCTAAAATTATTTTATGGTTTTATAATTACAATAATTATTTTTAGGATTTTATAAAATTTAGAAATTTTTATTTCATTAATTATTTAGCCTTAAATGATTTTCTGATCGTATTTTATTGAAAATTTAATATTAAAATCAGAATTGTTTCAAAAATTTTGAAATTCATATTTAATTAAGTTTGGAATATTTCGAGAATTTCAAAAATATTTTTGCAAATTTTTGGGATTAATTTCGCGGCGCGTTGATTCATTTAATTGTTAAAAATGCAGGTATGTATCGCTTTTTAAAAATACTTTAAAAGTTACGAAATTTTATTTTACTAGTCTATTAATATTCCGGAAATTTTGATATCCCTTGATATTATTTCGGAATCGTTTTGACGAAGTATAATGCGTGATAGGTATTGTTAACAGTTTATTTTGGTATCGGATCAAATCAGTACAAGAAATAAACCGGATAAGGATTGACATCCTTATCCCCTGTAATTTATTTTCCCCATCCCTTTTATTCTCTCTCGTAAATACCCCTTGTCTCTCCTTCCTTTTTCTTTGATTTCTCTCTCTCGGCTTCTTCCTTGTATGCTCTTTGCTACTATTGCTTCAATTGGTGGTGCGTGTATACACATGTGTGTATATTCCGTCAGATGTGTGTGTGTTCACCGCCTTGTTTCTGTTCTTCCGGTAACTGCTTGCCACCACCGCCCTGTTGCCGCTGTCTTGGTTGTGTTGCAGGTGACGGGGGTGTGTGTTGCATATGATTATTGGTGTTGTGTGTCTTCCCGATTGTGGTCTGCTATTCTGTTCATGATTTCCGGTTGTTGGTCCCGGATTTCCCGTGTTATTGTCGTGTTACACATCCCCTATTGACTGTTACTTTATTTTTCCATTTAATTAATTTCCAAATTCTTATATATATTAATTTGGGAATTAGTGGGTTATTTACTGCAAGAGTGATATGATTAATATTCGTGAATTAAGTTTATCATGTGGAAAAGAATTTATTTATCGGTGAAATTTGTGTTGGAAACCCGAATTTATTCGGGCTGACGGTGGACCGTGATAATATAATTTGAGTCCTATAATTATTAAAATAATATTTAGTGTGTAAAATTAATTCTCGGAGTGAATAATATGTTATGTTATATCGAAGTTGGATTAATAAATCTGATTGTAAATTGTGCAATTGATTGGGTTGGATTGTTTAATTGGTTGATTGTTGTGATTGACGTCGAATTGTTTCGACGGGTAGTCCGATAAACAAAGGAGATGTTGTCCGATTTCCGGGAAATCAAACTATGGAAATACGGGAGCGTATCCGGTAATTATCAGGCTGTCGAACGAGTATATATAAATACATATATATGTTTTATACGAAATCTGACTGTATGTTGTGGAGAACTATTTTTCCATAACTAATAATCCTAATTTTGTAAAATGACGAGTATATGTATTTTTCCGAAAATGAACACCGAACCGATTTTTGAGAACGTGAACCCTAATTATTGTGTGTGTTATTATAATATGAATAATTACGAGTCGGGTTATGGTATCGTATGGGTAGGTTGTTAGCGAGGATATGTCAAGCATACCTAGACGTCTAATGTAGGGTATTTCAACTCTGTAGGTTCCAGTCGAAGGACCCAAGACTTGATATTGAACTAAGATAACCTAGTGATCAGTCGACAAGCGCAGCAAGGTTCCAAGAGAAGGACCTGATCGTTGAAGTCGGATCTAGGATAGTCAAATAGTAAAGTGATAGAGTCGAGTGTCCAATTCGGTTCGAGAACAACCAGAGATAGTTGTAAATCTGTAAGACAAGTACCCCTGACCATTCTTTTATGGTTCAGTACGTATGAATAGCTAAATATTTTATTCTCGTAATGGAACATAAACATTTTAAGTTACGTATCTCCTGTGTTTGAAAATGTTGTTTAAATATGTTTTTGGGGAAAAGTAACTTCTGAATGTACCTATCTCTAAAATGTGATTAAAAATGGAAAAGAGGTTTTGAATAAGTGTGTTGTGACAGAATGGTTTTAAAAAGAGATAGGTGATGGTAATTTTTTTTAAAACTGGATAAAAAGAGTGTTTTGATCCACCTATGTCGTGGAATGTGTTGATACCCATGGTAACACGGATGACAGGTTGATACCCGTGGTAACACGGATGACAGGTTGATACCCGTGGTAACACGGATGACAGGTTGATACCCGTGGTAACACGGATGAAAGGTTGATACCCGTGGTAACACGGATGACAGGTTGATACCCGTGGTAACACGGATGACAGGTCGATACCCGTGGTAACACGGATGACAGGTTGATACCCGTGGTAACACGGATGAAAGGCTGATACCCGTGGTAACACGGATGAAAGGTTGATACCCGTGGTAACACGGATGACAGGTTGGTACCCGTGGTAACACAGACGAGTTGATGATCCCTGTCATGGGATATTTGAGTTTAAAAATGGAAATAGCATGCTAGTTACTGAGGTCCAGTTTATACATGTTTTCACTTGTTTTGCAGCAAGTTATAATTTCTGTTCCGATAATTGTTTTATCATAGGTTATTTTACTTGTTATTCATATAGTGGTACTACTGAGCAATTGATTGCACACCCTTGCAGAGTGTTTTATATTTGTATTGCAGATGCCTAGAAGATTCTTCCGCGATAGTCAGGGCAGAGTTCCAGTGCCTTCCGTGTCAGGATCCTCTGAGGTTGTTGTGCCAGACCAAAGGCGGTCTGTCGAGTTGCTATATTAAGTTAGTTATGTCAGGATGGTTTTGTGTAAATCGGTGTTGTAATGGTTGTAACCTAAATCATACTTAATCCTGTAAAAGATCTTGGTAAAGGGGTCGTAATTATATTTTATCATTGAATTGTTTATCTTATCGTTGTTGTTGATGACGTCAACTCCTGACCCCGGGGTTGAGGCCGTCACACTTTCATTGAAACCCATGGTGATGATGAGTTTGGTTATAGGCTAATCGTTATTGCGGGGTTCTAACAAATTTACTTATAGATTTCTATAGTTAATTTGTTCAATATCTTGGTGTGTGGTGATTGATTGATATCCTAGTATTAATTGTGCTTATTCATCTTATGTGCGTAGCTAACATATAAGATAGCGTGTTAATCTCTATTGAAGCGACAGTGAATATAGAGATTTAGAACTTGCCAAGCTAGCATAGGTTCATGTATTTGTTTAGCATGATTCGTAGGTAATTTTAACCATCTTACTTGCCCTATGTAATCACGATAGATAACTTGTTCATTAAACCTTTATATTTTCAAATTCTATAGATATATAGGGTCTTAGAATAATTGGTGTCTATCCGCTTCTATCTCTTTTGTGGATATCTGGTAGTAGGGTATTCGTACAACGAAAGTTGGCATTTACTAGTTTCGTGTTATCTGATTAGTTGTCATCACCATCACATGCTAAGTTTAAGAACAATGAATTTGAATGAAGTAGTAATGAAGTTAGAATCCCATGTTTGTCTTATATAAGTAATTCAACCTCAATTCTCTTAGTTAATGTTATTTAGTATGATCTCTTAGTTTAATCAAAACCCAATTTGTTATTTGTCTTAGCATTGAGTGATAACCATACATTGTTGCATAGGTGCATAAATTGAACTTAACCTAAACCAGTCTCTGTCGGAACGAATCTGATTTATATCGTATACTACTTGCGAACGCGTATACTTGCATGAATTTTAGCGCATATTTTCACCCTAACAAGTTTTTGGCGCCGTTGCCGGGGTCTCGGCGTTAATTTTTAGTTTATGTGCTTGTCATCAGCGGTCTTTAAAGTTCACTGACTCGGACTCTTTTACTTTCACGATTAACTTGTTGTGTTCCAGGTACTCGTTACAATGGGAGATCCAGCATCATGAATGAAAGCCTTGATGGATTTTTCTCAACCCAAGATCAATGACATTCAATCTAGCATTGCCAGGCCAGCTATCACAGCTAATACCTTTGAGATCAAGCCTTTCATAATTCAGATGGTACAAAATTTTAGTTCAATTTGGGGGTGCTCCAACGGAAGATCCCAATACGCATATTAGGGATTTCATACAGATCTGCGACACCTTCAGGTTCAATGGTGTTTCTGAAGATGCTATAAAGCTGAGGCTTTTCCCATTCTCTCTGAGGGATAAATCTAAATGTTGGTTACATTCTCTACCAGCAGGTTCTATCACCACTTGGGAGGATCTTGCTTAGAAGTTCCTTACTAAATTCTTCCCTATGGCGAAAATAGCTGCAATCAGAAACGCTCTTACTCAATTTGCCCTGCAATCGAGAGGAAACTCTATGTGAAGCTTGGGAGCGCTACGAGGAGATGTTGAGGAAGTATCGTTATTATGGAATGCCTAATTGGATGATCATCAATTGTTTCTATAGAGGGTTGGGAGCACAGTCAAGACCCATGCTCGACACAGCATCAGGTGGAGCATTATAGGTAAAAAGCTATGATGAAGCTTATGATCTAACTGAACTGATGGTTGCTAATGAATATCAGTATCCAATCCAGAGATTGCCATAGGGCAAGGTAGCAGGAGTTCTTGAAGTGGATACAGCTACGGCTATCACTGCTCAACTAAGGGTGTTATCTATGAAGATCAATTCTCTGGTTAACTATGGTGTTAATCAGATAACCAGAGTTTGTGAGTTGTTTGCAGGTTCACATGCGACGAAGCAATGCGCTATATCTAGTGAATCAACTCAGTTTGTGAGCAACTTTCAGAGATCGCAGCAACCAGTTCCGGACACTTATCATCTTGACAACTAGAATCATCCTAACTTCAGCTGGAGCAACAATCAGAATGCGATGCAACAACCGTTTCAGCAGTTTGGAAACAAGCAATTCAATCCTCCTGGTTTTCAGCAACAATTTGAACCAAGACAACAAATCCAACTTCAACATCAAACTCATGAAGGTGGAGGTCTATCTTTGAATGAAAAATCTGAATTGGAGGAGTTACGACTTATGTGTAAAAACCAGGCTCTTATATGCCAAAGCCAGGCTATTTCTATCAAGACTCTGGAGAACCAAATAGGTCAAATTGCTAATGCCTTATTGAATCGACCACCAGGAATGCTTCCTAGTGATACAGAAGCCAATACAGGCATGAGGGAAGTTGAAGAACAGGTGAACGCCATCACCTTGAGGTCTAGAAAGGTCTTAAGTCCCCAAATTCAGCAAGACAAAGAGCCTGAAATATCTCAAGTTTCAGAAAATGCAGTTGTGGCTGAAAAAGTGGTGCAAATGGATGTCGAGGTGGAATCAAGGAAGAAAACTATGGAACACACTCCTCCTGAGGGTAATACAGGGGAGAAACATATTTATCCTCCACCTCCTTTTCCTAAAAGGCTACAGAAGCAGAAGTTGGATAAGCAATTTGCTAAGTTTCTAGAGGTGTTCAAGAAACTTCATATCAACATACCTTTCGCTGAAGCTCTTGAACAGATGCCTAGATATGCGAGGTTTATGAAAGGTAATCTCTCTCGGAAAGTGAAGCTCTATGACTTAGAGACCGTTGCTCTTACGGAGGAATGAAGTGCAGTTCTGCAACAGAAATTGCCTTCGAAGCTTAAGGATCCTGGAAGTTTCACTATTCCTTGCACTATTGGAAACTTGTCGTTCGATAAATGCTTGTGTGATTTGGGAGCTAGCATCAATCTGATGCCCTTGTCTATCTTCAAGAAGCTTGGTCTACCTGATCCAAAACCGACATACATGTCATTGCAACTTGTTGATTGTTCCATCGCTTATCCACGAGGAATAGTGGAGGATGTCTTGGTTAAGGTGAACAAACTAATCTTCCCTGCTGATTTTTTCATTCTAGATTTCGAGGAAGATAAAAAGATTCCCATAATCTTGGGAAGACCATTCTTGGATACAGGCCGAACTATGATCGATGTGCAAAAAGGAGAGCTTACGATGAAGGTTCATGATCCGAAGGTCACTTTTAATCTGTTCAAGGTAATAAAGCTATCCACGTCTAAAGAGGAATGTTTTAAAGTAGAGATGGTCGATTCTGTAGTGAATTCAGAACTTGAGAAATTTCCAAAGTTAAATACCTTAGAGAGATCCTTAATATGGGAATCAGTTATTGAAAAGGAAGAAGGAGCAGAGCAATTGCAGGTTTTGAATGCACCTCTATGGAAGAGGAAGTTGGATATGCCAATCGATTCTCTTGGGTTAGCAGAGCTGAAAATTTCTCACGAGCATCTCGAGCCGTCTATTGAAGATGTTTCCACACTTGAGCTTAACCCACTACCAGATCACTTGAGTTATGCATTCTTAGGTGCACCCCATGATAAGGGCTTGGGATATATTTTTGATGATGTAGAGGGTAGCCAAACAGTGCCTACAGAGGGTACCTCTAGTGCACTACAGGCAGTTGATAGGACTGGTGTTGGTGATGCACAGTATAGACGGTTGATCCAGCGTATTGAGGCCATGCATGACATCCACCGATGTTTTGCTGAAGATTTGATACCCGCTCTCGGTACTATTTCCCGAGGCATGGGTGTCGAGGTTGATTGGCCACCTGATCCTCCACCCTAGGAGGGTGATCTTCCTGAAAACTAGGTATGCCTGAAATCCTTATTATTACCTTCAATGAGGACATTGAAAATTAGTTTGTGTGTGTCCATATAGATTCATATTGCATGTTTAGTTGTAGTTCATTCATATTTTTTCATGATTGTTCATTTAGGACATATTTGTTTGCATTTTTATTTATGTTTTTATATGAGTTCATATAGTTGCATGTGCATGCATTTAACATGATCCCTTAGGTTGAACTATTTTTGATTGATTGGTTGATGTTAATTTGAGTGTAGTGATGATGAATGGAGGGATGTTTAAGTCTTAATTAATTGATTTGCATGCCCAAAAAAAAATTCACAAAGTCTTATAGGGTTGCTTTTGATCTAGATCATGATCATACTTGTTTATTTGTTGAGATTTAATCACTTGGTTATATTTAGAATTTGTGATATTCTCGTAATGATGTAAGAACACTTAATTTTTAAACTGGAGAAAAACTTGGATTTTATTTCTAGTTGTTGTAAGGCTAGGCGTCAAATGGCTGGTAGCCGGCTCATATTTTTATGAGTAGTCTAGGGTTGAATGAAATGGAGCGAAACACGCTCATTCAGAAATTGTTAAAAAAAGAAAAAAAAGAAAAAAAGAAAAAACAAATATATGTGTTTATGCATAATTGATCAAGAGTGAGCTCTTTAGTACTCGAGTTATTAAGTTCTAGGGGACTTTGTGCCTAGTGACCTAAGGTTTTTATAGTCTGGGATCCGCTAACCTGACGCTCGCTACATGGGTATTATTGCATAAGTCTTTTGGGACCTCATTCATTGCACGGTTAAATAAGCATCTCTGTTATGTGTTCTACAATAGCTTGAATCCTTATATAACCCTAGTAGGAAGGAGGTGTTGTGAGTCATTATGCGTTTAACATCTATTCTAATTATAAATTTGTGATTGTTTTGATGATAGGTAAGTTATTATTATTGATCTAGTATAGAGAGTATTTATGTTGAGCATTCGCACACATCGCACGTTTTTGGTTTATGAGTTGGTTTGTGGGATTTATTCGAGCTCTGTTTTGAGTCATTACATTCTTAGAGGCAGTTGGCTTATTCATTTGTTTATGGTTATTTTGAGGGGATCGATTGCATTATCATTTAGTTGCATTCACGTAGTTGCATTAATGCATTAGGTTTGTTTTGTAGTTTTGAGTCTGTTTATGCTTGAGGACAAGCATCGATTCCAGTTTGGGGGTGTGTTAAGTGGATTTTATATCTACTTGGAATGCTTCATTACAGTCTTAAGTTGGTGTTTTAGGCTCAAGTTGTTGGTTTTTTTTATATATTTTTGTGTTATTGCATTTTAGGCATTAGTTAATTGAAGAAATGAGCTTTTCAAGGAAATATAATAAAAATAGATCAGGTTTGGAAGTCTAGGCCATTCTCAAGTTGTAGAGAATCTTGTTAGCTTCGCGTGGGCAGTTGAATCGCCTAATTCTGACGAGCAGAACTCAAGATACGACCAAAAGAAGAATTGTCAGAAAATTTCCAGAAGGTCAGCGCGGACGCGCCAGAACCAGCACGCCCACGCCGCTGAAATCACTATTCCAGCGCAGCCGCGCCCAAAAATAGTGCGCCCGCGCCCTGTTTCTGCACTAGATTCCTGATTTTAGTCGAAATTGAAGATTTTGAGAGTCCTGGTCATCCAGGAGCCTATATATATCAATAAAAAGACGTTTTTATCGTCAAGGAGGCCTGGGAGAGCAATAAGAAGACCTAGAGAGCACGAAATGGGTACGGAGAAGAATTCTTTTGTTTTCTTTAATATAGTTGATACTTGGATGCTCGTTTTTCGATTTATCTTTGAACCCTAGTACTCTTATATTGTTTTATATCATGATTTCATTGGAACCCATGGTAATGATGAGTTCGATTATGGCCTAATCGTTATCGTGGGGTTCTAACGGATTTACTTATGGATTTCTATAGTTAATTTGTTCAATATCTTGGTGTGTGGTGATTGATTGATATCCTATTATTGGTTGTGCTTATTTGTCTTATGTGCGTAGCTAACATATAAGATAGCGTGTTAATCTCTATTGAAGCGACAATGAATATAGAGATTTATAACTTGCCATGCTAGCATAGGTTCATGTATTCGTTATGCATGATTCATAGTTAATTTTAGCCATCTTACTTGCCCCATATAATCATGATAGATAACTTGTTCATTAAACCTTTATGTTTTTAAATTCTATAGACATATAGGGTCTCAGCATAATTGGTGACTATTCAGCTTCTATTTCTTTTGCGGATGTCTGGTAGTAGGGTATTCGTACAACGAAAGTTGGCGTTTACTAGTTTCGTGTTATCTGATTAGTTGTCATCACCATCACATAATAAGGTTAAGAACAATGATTTTATATGAAGTAGTAATGAAGATAGAATCCCATATTTGTCTTATATAAGTTATTCAACCTCAATTCTCTTAGTTAATTATTTAGTATAATCTCTTAGTTTAATCAAAATCCAATTTGTTATTTGTCTTAGCATTGAGCGATAACCATACATTGTTGAATAGGTGCATAAATTGAACTTAACCTAAACTAGTCTCTGTGGGAACACATCTGATTTATATCTTATACATGAATTTTAGTGCATGTTTTCGCCCTAACAGTCACACATGAAGACAACAATGAGGCCTCTTCATCTAGAGCTAATCTACCTCAACAGAGAAAATGGACTAGAAATCTCCCTTTTGAACTGATCATTGGTGATGCATTCTCAAGAGTGTGAACAAGGAAAGCAACTAAAGAGGAATGCCTATATAGCAGCTTTCTATCTCAGGAAGAGCCTAAAAAGGTAGAGAAAGCTCTGTTGGATCCTGATTGGGTTTTAGCTATGCAGGAGGAGCTAAACCAATTTGAAAGGAATAAAATTTGGTGTTATTCCCTAACAATACACAAGAATTACAGAAGGGGGTTGAAGGTAATTCTGGCTACTTTTTCAAATTTAAAGAGTGTTCTAACTTGATAAATATAACAGTGTTTGATTAACAATGGTGCGGAATAAAAGAGTGATAGAAATCAAAACACTAAGTAATAAAAACATAAGCTTTTAAAACTTTCTGGCGGATTTAATAGTATCCATCAGATATATATATATATATATATATATATATATATATCAAATTGAGAACTCTATGAAGCTTTTAATAGCTCACAGCTGCTTACAAGTTTGAACAACTAAACTACAGAGAAATGCTTACAGAATATAGCTTGATATATTTCTCTGAAAAATAGGCTTGCTTAGTTAATTATTCTACTTGCTACACTTGTTTTATATATCATCAAGTTTACATGAAAATAAGACAAGATAATAAAACAAAACATATCTAGTCTAACTCCATGCTACTTCACTACTCTATTCCAGTATCTTTGAATATCTTCACAATTGCACGGAAATGTTAATGCTTCTTTGTTCTCAAATTCCTGCTTAACAGGCTGCCACATTCCCTTTGCAAACACCCAACGCATGTGACTGTGTTGTTACTATCAACAGCTATTTGAATATGATCATCCGTCGGGACTATGCTTATCATCTGTCAGGAGCTTTGTTGATCATCCGTCGGGAGTCTTGTAGATCATCCGTCGGGAGTCTTTTGTGTCACTTGACTCCATTTCATTTATACAGAATTACAAGACATCTTATATTTAAAATTAGTCACCCTATTCTGTACATCCACTCGTAGTCAATATGACTCATATACTCCTACAGAATCTACACAATGTTGCTTGCAGAAATGTGCTACAAAACTTATCTGTTACATAAGCTACTCACTCGATGGATGTTAATCTGTCATCCGTCGGGACTAAAAAGGTCCTCCATCGGGACTATATTAGATCATCCGTCGAGTGCTACAAAATTCACTAAGTTAAATATACTAAGGTGTTTTGTTTAGCTTATCATCAAGTTCACAACATATTCCTAACAATCTCCCCCAATTTATGTCTACTGGAATTGTAGCCACAAATTAAGAGAAACTTGATGATAACAAAACATCCTAAAAAATACAGATTAAAAAGTAGTAGATAAAACTGACAAGTGCTACTAGGTTTATTGAAAATTGAACAAAACAAAGTGTACAAAGAGTTCTCACAATAATTATCAAGGTGCTCCTCTAGTCTGAGCAGATATGTCTATTTCCTTGATTGTCTGAATTTCTTGCCATGCTTCATGTTGTTCTCCTCTATTTGATTCTAGAGTTGTTTGTGGAATTCAAGTTCATCAGCTTCAGATAGATCCAACATTTCTTGCATTTCCAATAGTGTCTCATTGCTAGAGATACTCAATTGGTCATCCAATTTGAAGAATCTTCTAACTCCGTTATTATCCATGAATTCCATCGGCCAATAAGGCCTCAAATGCAGTCTCTTCCCAATGAAAGGAATTGATAGATTTTTTGGAAGTGCATCTTTGGCTCCATTACTCCTTAGCTCTTCAATCTTCTTCAGAACCAATCTCCTTGCAGTCACATTGAATCCAAAGTTTTTTTTGAAAGATGAGTAGATCTTTATTAGAACAGATTGGCTTTTTTCAAGGATCCTATGAAGAGGCCATGTGATTTCTTTCCCTTCCTTGTACTTAAACACCAATCTTTCAGGAAGATGTCTGTGAGCGTCAATTCCTCTTACTTCTTCCACTTCATCCAAGTAGAGGTTTAAGTCTAAGAACTCCTTGATGTCACAGATATATAATAGATCTTCCTTGTTGACTGCAGATTTAGATTTGGTTAGGGTCTTGGTTCTAAGAGTAACATGCTTGATTTTCTTGGTTTCTCTTATCTTTGTCTTCTTTGGCTTGTTGAAGATAGGTACGTTGAATTCAGGATTTGGCAGACTTTCACAGTCTAATGGCTCTTCCTTTGGAATAATAGGCTCATCATGAAAATTCTTAGTTGGATCCACCTTGAATTCTTCATGTACCATTGAAGGCTTGGATGTCTGAGTTGAAGTTATAGACTTTTGGGAATGTAGTCTTCCATTTCCTCATCACTAAAGTCCAATTTTCTCTTAGAATGAAGCTTGTATCTGAATCTTCTTTTCTGTGGAGGTTCATTTTGCATTTGTTGCTTCTGAGCTTAGTTATCACATGTGGTTTTTCAGACATCTCAGTTGTAGATTTGACAGCTTGAAGTTTGGCCAAGATAGCAGCTTGCTCATTCTTTTGTTTGAGCTTCTTAGCATCTAGAGCAACCTGCTTCTTTTCTTACTTTATCCTTTGTTTTTCTCCCTACTTAGCTTCTATAAATTGAGGGTGTCCAACCACCACACAGATCTCTTTTCCATTCCTATAGATATTGGCAATTCTCTTCTTTTGAACTGAATCAGATGGATCTTTGTAAAATGCAACTGACCTTGCCAGCAGCTTCTTTTCATCCAGCCTAGGTGTCTCAAACAAAAGATCCACATGGTTTTTGTCTAAGAACTTTGAGTAGTTTCTTTTAGGCTTCAGAATCAGATCAGCTTTTGGAGATTTGATGCATGAAGTTTGGCTTTTTTCCAAGCTACCTAGACTCATTTCATGCACTGAGATATGTTTGACTTGAGAATGGTGATGAAAAATCTTGTCTGGCTTCTGTAACTGACCAAATTTCTTCTGAATATTAGCATCAATCTTCTTCCATTTCTCATCTAGTTCCTTCTCAACAGCTGCAACATCAAGCATCTTTGGATTTGTCTTTGAATCAAGTTTAGCAGCTACTATTTGGATCAGATCAATGTTGTCCAATACTGGTGGCTTTGACAGAGTAATTTCTGAAATTATTACTTGACTGATCTGAACATTTATCACATGCTCCCCCTCACTTGTTGGATCTGCTTGACTGACTTGAGTTGATAAATCTTTCTCCCCCTTTTTGTTATCATCAAGTAGAGTGGAGGAGGAGTTTGTGCAGCCACCAGCTTTTGCAGCAACTGAGTTTGTTGTGCTTGATGAAAACACCCAAAAAACATTCCTTCTTGGTGCTAGTATTGGTAGAGGCTTGAAGAGCATTGTGTTTCTGTTGGATGATGTGAAAGAGAGTTGTCTTGAAATGATGCTCATCACACTCTTTAGAAAACACCCAAGAAGGAATATTTGATCTAGAGCTAGGGCCTGCTTCTCCCCCTATGTCCATGAGCTCTTCACTATCACTATCATCTCCAAAGAATTCTGTAGACTCACCAGTACCATAGTCGACATCATCACCAGCTCGAGTTGGCATGGTTGTGATGGCATCCTTAGCTCTTTGCATGGATTGTGTAGTATGCACCAGGTTCAATATCCTTTCTGCATTTTTCATTGCCCTGTCCAGCCAATACTTGATATGCTGGAACAGGATGAGTAAATGCCTCATCATCCAAAGAGATGGAATCTATGACAGCTTGATCATGCTGAGATAGTTTCTCTCTTTCTGTATCATTGGCATTCATTGACTCACTTACAATAATGTCCAACCTTATTTCTCATGTACCTGCATTTCTCTCATGATCTCTCTGTTCTTGCATCAAGGGCTCCCCTTGCCTTCCCACCCTCATACCCTCACCTTCACCATCTAAGGTGGGACTCCTCTCACTCACTTTTGCCAGACCTGAAGAAATGGTCTGCATAGGTTCACTCTTTTCCTCACCTTTTTCCTGGGAGCCACCCAGCCTCTTACTCAATTCACTCCCTGCTTTCAGTCCTAAGAGTGATTGCACTACTACTAGATCATCTGCACTTGTGACAATTGTTGGGATTTGAATTTGTGCAGAGATAACCGACGGATGAGTAACATCCATCGGGATAGTAGTTTGACTAGCCGACGGATGACTGCTGTTAGGCACATCCGTCGGGATACAATCACTACTCGATGAATGAATAATATCCTCCAGCATAGAAAAAATGAATGAGTTTGGAGTGGAGACTATTGTAGACTCTGTGCAGATTGATGAAAATTTGGGCACATATATCTCAATAGACTCAGAAAGAATTGGCAAGTGAGCCAACAAGTCATCTAAAAGATGATGCTCACTTGCTTGGATTTTTGGCTTCTCCAAGAGAGTTAGAGATGGAGAATTTGGAAGTGATGTATGAATCATGTCTACATCTAGTGAGTGTGTGGATGAATTTGGTGTTTTAGGTGCTTCAATTATCAATGATTTTGGTTGTGACTCCACATTTATTGGAGCCACATCAAGCTGACTTTGAGATGGTGCAGTGACTGAGTGTTTAGCTCCATTTTGCAATGTGTGTGTTCCCTGTGCATCCCCAAGGGTTTTAGATCTTTTCTTTCTGGCATAAGTCTGTAGTGAACTAGTGTCCCTAACCCTCTTTGTATGTGCTCATGGTTGGGAGCTTGTTTTAATAGTAGCATCCTTTTGGGAGGATGAAACTATAATCGAGCTGATTTTCTTATTAACAACCACAGTTTGTTGGAAAACTGTGGTGTGGCTAGTTTTGAGTACACTAATATCACCTTCCTTACCCTTAGGGTTTCTTTGATTTTCACCCTGTCCCTCACCTAGCTCACTCTCCTTCACACTCCCCTCTTTGTGTTTGGTAGATTTTGCAACTGGTTTCTTTTGAGAGAAACCAGAGGGGGCTTTCTTTGTTTTGGGTTTTGAAGTTGTTGTTTTGGTAGCTTGGGTAGGCATCTGTTGGGTCATTGACATAGATGCCATAGCTACACTTGAAGGCAAGGAAATTTGTGAGGTTGGAAGAGTAGAGACAGTGGTGCTTACCTCACTTACCTGAGGGACCTCCATGATTGGAAAGTAGAAGAGGGGCACCTCTTTGTGGTGACTTGCTCTGTTGAGATCTGCAATGATTCTCCTTTCTTGAACCCAACAATTCAGCTTGTTGGTTGGGTTCTCAACAACAATGTTCTCAATAAGATGGTTAGCTAGCATCATAAAAAATCTAGCATAATAGACACTTTTACCTCTCTTATTAAGTTCTCCTAACTTATAACCTAATTCAAACATGATCAGGTCACCTGAAGTTAAAGTACTTATCAGTAACTAGCATATAAAGCATGTTAAGCATGGAAATGTTAATAGAATCAAAATTACTCACTTTACCAGAAAATATCTTAGTTACCACATCACACAGATAGCTCCATTCCTTTTTAAGACCTAGCCTCCTAATTTTACTTAACTTTGAAGTTGTAAGTGCATAGCCCATAAAATTTAGCATGGTAACTAAATTATCATCAGTGTGTGGAATAGTAGTAGTGTTATCTGGAATTTTAAAACATGCTTTGATAATGTCACTATTAATGGAGAAATGCTTACCTCTTAGAGAGAAAGTTATGGTCTTCTCAGAAGATTGGTACACAACAGTTGTCCATATCTCCTCCACAACTTCACAGTAGATTGTGGGTGATTCGAGCATTGCATAACTGAGTTTACAGTTCATCACAAAGTCCATCATTTTATGAAAATCTCCAGATTATGGAATCTCCTTGTTCACAAGAGCTACGAAGTTGTTCTTTTCATAGATAAACCCAGACTGAGACATAATTTTGACTACTGGTGGCATTGTTGAATTATGGAATTTTTCAGAGAGAGAATTTGCTTTGGAAAAGAAAGGAGTTAGAGCAATTGATTTGAGAATGATAAAAGAATAGAATAAAAATGAATTTTGCTTTTATACTATCTCAGAAATAAACTGTCAAAAATAATAAAGTGAAATAAAGTATCCAATCAAAATAACCCAAAATAGCGATTTAAAAATAAATAAACTGTCAAAATTCTGTCAATTATCTGTCGTGTTATACTTACAAACTGTAAGTATACCCAATGGATAATGTTCAGAATTTTAAAGGATAAGATTGAGACAATTCGACGGATGAGAGTAAAATAATTATCCGTCGGGTTATAAAATAATCCAGAAAATTAACTAATTTTTATTAATAAATAATATTCCGACGGATGATCAAACTCGATGGATAATGATCATCCGTCGGGATGTAAATTTTGACTTAGCCAAAATTTCATCCAAAACAGTAAAATCAATTAAGTTTCTGGCTGCATTATGACTTGCAAAAATATCTGACATGATTCAAGAGTAATTAAGTATACCTAACTCACTTACCAACCCTAAAAAGGTGGATTCATCAAGTGATTTGGTAAAGATGTCTACAAGCTGCTTTTCACTTGGATTAAAATGAAGTTACATAGTACCATTCATCACATGTTCCTAATCAAGTGGTACTTGACGTCTATGTGCTTTGTTCTTGAATGCTATACTGGATTTTCAGTGATGGCAATTGCACGTGTGTTATCACAGAAGATGGAAATTCTGTCCACTTGTAGACCATAATCCAACAATTGATTTTTCATCCACAAAATCTGTGCACAACAACTACCAGCAACAATATATTCAGCTTTAGCTATAGAAGTGGAAACTGAATTTTGCTTTTTACTGATCCAGGACACAAGCTTGTTCCTTAGAAATTGGCAGGTTCATGTTGTACTTTTTCTGTCTATTTTACAACCTGCATAATATGCATCTGAATAACCAGTTAGATCAAAACCAGAATCTCTAGGGTACCAAATGCCAAGTTTTGGAGTTCCCTTGAGATATCTGAAAATTCTCTTTATAGCTACTAAGTGAGATTCTCTAGGATCAGCCTGAAATCTAGCACAAAGACAAGTAGCAAACATTATATCTGGCCTACTAGCTGTTAAGTACAGAAGTGAGCCAACCATGCCCCTATAGCTTGAAATATCCACAGACTTTTAAGTAGTGTTTAATTCAAGTTTAGTTGAAGTGGCCATGGGAGTTTTTACAGATGTGCAATCCATTAGATCAAACGTCTTTAAAAGATCATGAATATATTTAGTTTGACTAATGAATATTCCATCACTAAGTTGCTTAACTTGTAAACAAAGAAAGTAAGTTAGTTCCCCCATCATGCTCATTTCATACTTACTTTGCATCAATTTGGCAAACTTTTTGCAAAGTTTTTCATCTGTAGAACCAAAAATAATATCATCTACATAAATTTGAACAAGTATGCTAGAGCCATTAATATTTCTAAGGAATAAATTTTTAACAACAGTACCTCTTTTGAAGTGATTTTCCAAAAGAAACTTTGATAAAGTGTCATACCAGGCTCTAGGTGCTTGCTTTAGTCCATAAAGTGCTTTCAAAGATGGTAGACATATTCTGGAAAATTTGGATCTTCAAAACCAGGAGGGTGACTGACATAGACTTCCTCCTCCAAATCTGCAATCAGAAAGGCACTTTTGACATCCATTTGATAGACCTTGAAATTGGGATGAGCTACATAGGCTACGAAAATTCTGATGGCTTCAATTCTTGTAACATGAGCAAAAGTTTCATCAAAATCTATTCCTTCTTGTTGACAGTAGCCTTAGCAACCAATCTAGCTTTGTTCCTGACCACTATGCCATTTTCATCCATCTTGTTTCTGAATACCCACTTGGTGTCAATTGGATTATTTCCTTTAGGTTTGGGTACCAGCTTCCATACTTTATTCCTTTCAAATTGGTTTAGCTCCTCATGCACAGCTAAAATCCAATCAGGATCCAACAAAGCTTCTTTTACCTGCTTTGGTTCTTCCTTAGAAAGGAAGCTGCTATATAGATATTCTTCTTGAGTAGCTCTCCTTGTTTGAACTCTAGAAGATGCATCACCAATGATGAGCTCAACAGGGTGATCTTTAGTCCATTTCCTTTGTTGAGGTAGATTAACGTTAGATGAAGAGGCCTCATTGTTGTCTTGATGTATGACTGAGTTTTGATTATGAGAAAATCCCCCTGAGTTTGTTAATCTTTGATTTAAGAAAGGGGTACTTTCTGTAGGTGATCTGTTCTAACTCTCAGCTTCTCTCATTGTTCTGACAGATGATGCACTTTGTATCTTGATGGATGAAGTTGATTGTCTCCTGATGGATAAGGCAGATTATCTCCCGACGAATGAAGCATTTTGTAACTCGACAGATGTTGAATTATGTGCTTCATTAGTTGTCGATTTTCCTGCATTATCCTTAGTCATTGTTTCTTGATCACTTTCATCATCACTGTCATCACTAACCATATCCACATTATCAAATTTGAGGCTCTCATGAAAATATCCACCTTGCAGTCCTTCAATATTTTTATCATCAAACACAACCTGTACTGATTCCATAACAATGTTGGTTCTTAGATTGTAGACTTTATATGTTTTTCCCACAGCATATCGAACAAAAATTCCTTCATCTGCTTTAGCATCAAACTTTCCATGTTGATCAGTTTGATTCCTTAAAATGTAACATTTGCAGCCAAAGAAGTGAAGAAAATTTAGAGTTGGCTTCCTATTCTTGAACAACTGGTAGGGTGTCATGCACTATGCTTGATTAACCAAAGAGATATTTTGAGTGTAGCAGGTAGTATTCACAGCTTCAGCCCAAAAATATGTTTGCAACTTTGATTCTTTAAGCATTGTCCTTGCAGCTTCAATAAGAGATCTGTTCTTTCTTTCCACTACTCCATTTTATTGTGGAGTTCTTGTTGCAAAAAACTCATACATAACTCCATTCTCTTCACAATATGATCTCATCAGAGAATTCTTGAACTCAGTTCCATTGTCACTCCTGATTCTTCTTACTTTAAAATCAGTATGATTGTTGACTTGCGTTATGTGATTGATGATGATTTCACTAGCTTCATCTTTAGAGTTTAGGAAATATGTCCAAGAGAACTTTGAGAAATCATCCACAATAACTAGGAAAAATCTTTTTCTTGAGATGGACAACACATTGACTGGTCCAAACAAATCCATGTACAACAATTGCAAAAGTTCTTCAATTATTGGATCAAGCTTCTTTCTGAATGATGCTTTGATCTGCTTTCCTTTCTGGCAGGCATCACACATTCCATCTTTAGTAAACTCCACTTGAGGAATACCTCTAATCAGTTCTTTCTTCACAAGCTCATTCATGGTCTTGAAGTTTAGATGAGACAGCTTCTTGTGCAACTTTGATTCTTTAAGCATTGTCCTTGCAGCTTCAATAAGAGATCTGTTCTTTCTTTACACTACTCCATTTTATTGTGGAGTTCTTGTTGCAAAAAACTCATACATAACTCCATTCTCTTCACAATATGATCTCATCAGAGAATTCTTGAACTCAGTTCCATTGTCACTCCTGATTCTTCTTACTTTAAAATCAGGATGATTGTTGACTTGCGTTATGTGATTGATGATGATTTCACTAGCTTCATCTTTAGACTTTAGGAAATATGTCTAAGAGAACTTTGAAAAATCATCCACAATAACTAGGAAAAATCTTTTTCTTGAGATGGACAACACATTGACTGGTCCAAACAAATCCATGTACAGCAATTGCAAAAGTTCTTCAATTATTGGATCAAGCTTCTTTCTGAATGATGCTTTGATCTGCTTTCCTTTCTGGCAGGCATCACAAAGCTTGAGATGTGTTCTTGAGGATGGTGGAGGCTTGGAAGTGCTTGGTATGATTTTTAGAACCTAAAACCACCATTAAAATCAAGAAACCAAGAAGAGGTTACTATTCACACTATTCACTAGTGAGTTTCTTGAATTTATTCCACCCATCAAACCTTGATAAAAAGAGATGAAAGATTTTTCTTACCTTAGTTTAGTTTCTAGGATGCTTGGGAATTAATTGGGTGATTTTACAAGAACTAGAGCTTGGAGTTTTGAATTCCCATTTCCCTTTTTTCTTAAAATGTGCCGAATGGAAGCTTTGGGGGGGGGGGGTATTTATAGCACTTGGTTGCTTCTCTTGGATGATTTCTAGGTTACTTCTTGGAAGGTGACTTGATATCTTTGCAACTTGATTTTATTCTTCCTAGGATAGCATTCTAGGTTTATTCTTTGTTGCCAAATCCATGGACATATATTTGTAGCTTGCTAGCTTACAAGCTAAACTACAAGGTTAGCTTCTTAGCACACTATTTGCTAGCTAGCTTGGTCATCCTATGGTTAGCTCACTATTTGATGAAGTAACCATGGTTACTTCCTTACCATGGTTTAGTTAGTGCGTTACATTTAATTAATCGTTTACACGTTCGCTCGGTTACTTAACGTTCTCCGTAATACTAACTCGTAAATGGTTCGCAATGTAATTCCTTTCGTATTTATTCCTTATATTTTTATTTATCCTACTTGAATATAAATCCGTAGGATTTTAATCTCGTAATTATATTGTGATTCCCGTAATCCTCAATAAGTCGTAAATACGGTCGTTTTTCAAAGTTCATTTTCTTCGAAAACTAATAGCGTTTACATACACTCATTTGGTGCGTATAGTCGTAATATCAATTCCGAAACTCATTTTCTCATGCACTATATAGTGTGGACTCAAAAGTTTTTCCCGTCTATCAGGGTTACTATTCATTAAACTTTTTACAAGGTCTCAAAAATTCGAGTTATTACAAGCAATATCAACATTTATTATCTTCATGAAATTCTTGAAGTCTTCCTCCATTTGCCTTAGCTGTTCAAGATCAACTCCAGGATTTTCTTTTGCAAATATTCTTGTACTCACCTCAGAGTCAAATAATTGAATCTTTGGATCCTTGTAGAACAAAGTTGTCTTTCTTCCTTTCAGAGTTTGAAGAAATTGACTTGCTTCAGCACCATCTTCTCTCTCCAGAATACTATGGTCTTCATCAGCAACAATTATGACTTGTGAAGAATTTTGCATTTTTGTAGACACAGTCAAATCTTCTACTCTTCTTTCATTCCTCTTACTTTCTCCACCTCGTCTAGATTGAAATATAGTGATTGCTTTTGATGAACCACTAACTCCAACTAGCTCTTCACCTCTTCTCCTTTTATGTCCTTCTGTCCCCCCCTTATTACCTCCATCAGGATTTTCATCATCAGTATTTGTCAATGTCAGTTGTTTGCATTTAGATTTAACAATTTTCTCCCCCTTTTTGGCATCATCACCAAGCAGTAGAGAAATAATCAGCTCCATTGAATTATGTACTTCTGTAAGTTGAGCAGACATTTGAGCTTGTTTAGCTTCCAATCTAGCTTGAGTGGCTTCAATTTCAGTTTGCCTGACAACTATTGGTGAAATTTGTTTATAAATTTCCTGATGAGTTGTCAGCTTTAAAGCAATCAATGATTTTTTGATCTGATTGATTTGAGTAGTAGTTACTTCATGATATGTGTAAGGATCTGAAAACTAAAGTTGATGCCTTCAGATGATTGAGTATATCAACATTTTTAATCTTCTGTTATGTTGTTTCCAGATGTGCAACAGCTTGAGTTCTGGAAATAGTATATGTACTATCTTTCTAATGAGCATTCCAGAGATTATCAAAATAATCCCGTTCTTTCGTAGCATCTAACTCTTTCAGTTTCTGTTGTCTCATATGCATAGGCATATCTTCAGGGAAGAAAAGATCATCCTCAAGATCTATAATAATATTAGAATCATTAGCTTCTTCACCATCATTAGATTCTTCAACAACAACCGGATTTTGCACTAATTGCTGAACTTCATCACCAGCTTCAGCATGTAGAATAGAATTAGAAATTTGTGCAGTAGGTGATCCAGTAGCTTCAGAAGCTTCCACACCTTCAGCAGTTAACTCCACATCTTCTATTATTGTAGATAAATGAATTGGAGCTTCGAGATTAACTTTCAGAACCTCAGTTCATGTAACATGCTGTGGTGATTTTGAAATGGATGAAACTTTATGAATGGACTATTGTGCTACTACATCTTCAGCAGCAATAGGGATTTCCTCAGGTGATGGAAAAGTAGAGTAAATGGACTATTTTCAACAAAAATAGGGATTGTCTCATGTGGTGGAATAGTAGAATGTATGGACTACAAGAAAGTCTCAGTATTTAGACTTGCAGGGAGATTAATAGCCCTTGGTACAACCGAGTTTTCTTGATATTCAACAGACTGTTGTTCAACATCTATTTCGTTAGTACTCTGAGCACTTGCAAACATATAGCAAATAAAACTTAATATCTCTATTCTTTTAAAGTAGTCTCACTACTCCTCACACCACACATCTCATGACTTTTAATAGTCAGAGCTTCCTCACAAGGATTACTAAATCCTACCTCTCATCTACCTCTCCTTTTTCCAAGAAGGATCCTTCCTCTCTTAAAATTTTGTTTTTCTCTCAATATTCTCACACATCTCACTGGAAAAAGGCTCAGAAAGATTGTCCTACAGAAATAAAAGGTGGCTTAAGAAGGGTGATCTGTGGTCATACAACTGGAGGTAGTCCTTAAATAAGGTCTAGAAGTAATCATGCCAACATGATTTATATCATGAGAAATATAATAAATGCTGAAAGAACTAGATTAGTATTTAAAATAAATGCTGATAAATCAATAACAGTATTTATACCTCGTGAATACACAATTAAGCTCACAATTGATACTGTGGTTATGACAGTTGTTTTTCATCAATATTGAGAACCTCCATTTGAATTGGAGAGGATTTGATCAGGTTATTTTCATGTACCATGATCTCAAACCTTGTTCTTCTTGCAAATAACTAACACTTGAATATGTTTATTGAAAGCTATCATAGAGTCTTCAGTAAAAACTGATGAAACCTCTGTGTCTCTGTTAGTATCCTTAAGATCTACCTCAACAAGTAGTCTCTAACCAACTAAATGTTGTTTCTGAGTGGTGAACACAATTCAAGAATTATGTCACTTGATTTTTGGCAACATTTGAGAAAAAAATTCAAGTGTTTCAGCTGTGAGAAGAAAGTTAAGATGTAAGATGTATAACTTTAATAATTGAGTGTGAACAACTTTCTTGATGAGAAAAAAAGTTTCAAAGAATTTGAATAGAATGTAACACTCAAAGATAATAATTCTTATTGACTAAGAATTAAATCTTTCATAAATTCCTTCTTTAACAACAGTTACCTCCTGCAGTGTGCTCAATATGTACTGAAGTGATCATATGAACTTAAACAACGATTAGTTTATTCACACGCACTATTAAAAATATCTGAAGTCAAGCATACAGTACTAATTTGGATATAACATTTAAAAGCATTCAAGCACACACACAAGAAAGTAAACAAGTAGTCAAATAAGATAGCAAAGAAGCTTAAAGTCAAGATTTTCATTAAACATGAAGAAGATGAATACAAAGCAGAATCATAAAATAGTCCTAACACAAGCTAGAAACTATTCCTAGAAACTATATCATCTTCAACTTCTTCAGAGCTTCTTGCTTCTTCATGGCTCGGAGGTGATAAATTCTACTCGTTGTGTCTGCAAGAGAGATGATATTCTCTTGTAGCTCAAGAGCTGCTTGACGAGCACGTTCCGCCAATTCAGCACTGAGTTCTTCTTTAAGAAGAACTTCTGCAGTAAAGAAATGTAGTTCCCACTGATCATCCCAAGAAAGATGATCATAGACTGAAATTGGAACTTCAGTTGGGTGGTAGACTTAACCACCAATACGAACCTTAAGTCCGTAGGGATCAAAGTACATCTTTTTATCACTAGGATTAAAGATCGGTAGATAACATCCACTGTTGCATGTGTAAAACTGGGGTTTATCCATTTTTGATGAGTAAGGTTGTGAATAGAGTATTGAGAAGATGATGAGTTGAGTATGAAAAAGACAGTGAGAAGTTTTGAAATTGGAGGGTTGTATTTATAGAAGAGAAATTAGAAACTGAAGGGACTCTTTGATTAACCATGTAATATTTAACCATAATGCAAATACACGATTGCGCGTATCTAGGTAGATAAAAAGTAATCTCTATCTTCATATTCCTATTCCCAATATAAATACTCAAGCATTTCAAGATACTTGCATCAGTAGTTAACCCATTTAAGCAATTAAAAGATATTCCACTATCTCACTGTATAATTATAAATACTGCTTAACAATTTATTTTGAACAAGTTCAAAATAATCAATGAAGTATAACAATCAATCAAGTTTTGATCATTATCAGTATATTAATTATGACTATCAGGACTTATCAGTCAAAACTGGGTTGACCAATATCATAATTTATCAACTACTGACAGAACCTATTAGCCAAAATAAGTTTAACTAATAACAGAGCATGTATGTATAATCAGTAGTTCAACATGCAGTTTTCATATAAGATCATTTAACACATTTTGCATTTTATCATGACATCAACATTTAGCACAAGAATCAGTATCTAACAAGTACTAACAAATAATAAGATACCATGCTTCAAAAATATCAGCAAACTTAATTATAAGAGTTTGAGAATTGTCTTGAAATCATTCCCAATTAATTCACCAATCTTGTGAATATAGCTTCATAGAGAGGCTTGGTGAATATATCTGCTACTTGCTGATCTGTTGGAACAAAGACCAATTCGACTGTACCAGCTTCCACATGTTCCCTTATAAAATGGTACATGATACTGATGTGCTTAGTCATTGAATGCTGCACTGGATTTCTTGTCATTGCAATAGCACTTTGATTATCACAATATATAGGAAAAGAAGAATAGTCTAACCCATAATCCAGTAATTGATTCTTCATCCATAGAATCTGAGCACAACAGCTTCCTGCAGGAATGTATTTTGCTTCTGTAATTGATGTGGAAATTGACTTTTATTTTTTGTTGTACCAAGAAACCAATCTGCCACCAAGAAATTGGAAACTTCCAGAGGTGCTTTTCCTGTCTATTTTATATCCTGCAAAATCAGCATCTGCATATCCAATTAGCTTAAAGTCTAAATCTCTAGGATACCATAATCAAAGATTCATGATGCCTTTGATATATCTAAAAATTCTTTTTACAGCTAATAGATGTGGTTCCTTTAGATCAGCTTGGAACCTTGCACAGAGACAGGTAGCATACATGATATCAGGTCTACTAGCAGTCAGATACAGGAGTGAGCCAATCGTATCTTTGTAGTTAGTTATATCTACTGAAGAACCTGTATTTAAATCTAACTTAGTTTCAGTGGCCATGGGAGTTGATGCAGTTGAGTAGTCTTGCATTCCAAATCTTTTGAGTAGATTCCTGGTGTATTTGAATTGATTTATGAAGATCCCTTCATCAGACTGTTTAACTTGTAACCCCAGAAAGTAACTCAGTTCTCCCATCATACTCATTTGATACCTGGATTGCATTATCTTTACAAATCTCTCATAAAGTTTATCATTAGTAGATCCAAATATGATATCATCAATATATATCTGTACTAATAACAAGTCCTTACCATGATATTTATAAAAGAGAGTTTTGTCAATTTTACCTCTTGTGAAACTACTTTCTAGCAGAAATAGAGCAAGTGTTTTATACCAGGCTCTTGGAGCTTGCTTCAGTCCATAGAGTGCTTTATCCAGTAAGTAGACATGATCTGGATACCTTGGATCAATGAACCCTGGAGGCTGTTCTACATAAACTTCCTCTTCGAGTTCTCCATTTAAGAATACACTCTTCACATCCATTTGGAACACCTTAAACTTCTTGTGAGCAGCATAGGCAAGAAAGATTCTAATTCTCTCAAGCCTTGCAACTGGAATAAATGTCTCATCATAATCAATGCTTTCTTGTTGTGAGTATCCCTTTACAACCAGTCTTACTTTATTCCTTGTAACAATGCCCTTACTGTCAGTTTTGGTCTCTGAACACCCACTTTGTGCCAACTATAGATCTGTTCTTTGGTCTTAGCATAAGAGTCCAGAATTTGTACCTTTCAAATTCAATGAGCTCTTCTTGCATTACTGTGACCCAGTCAGCATCTTGCAGAGCTTCTTCAACCTCCTTAGGTTCAGTTTGAAATAGAAAAGAATGATAGAGACATTCATTCTGAGTGGCTTTTCTTGTTCTTACACCACTTTTAGGGTTTCCAATGATTAAGTCAGGTGTGTGTGACTTAGACCATTTTCTTGCAGATGGAAGTTGACTCCTTGAAGAAGAACCTCCCCATTGATTCATGAACTCTATGTTATTTCTTTTATTAGTACCACTATTGTTTCCTGATGCTCCCTCTGAATCAGTGTTCCCATTGTTATCAGTATTTGACTCATTAGAATTTGAGGAAGATGAGTCTGATGATCTTTCTACTGATGTCCCTTGAGATGAATCACTTGTTGTAGTCTCTGGATTTGAATCATGTTGCTCCCCCTCAACATATGCTTCAGTGTTCAAAATATTCCCACTATTTTGTGGAACCTCAGAGCTTTGAGTGATATCAGGACTTACTGTATCAGAGTCAGGATCTAAAATTTCAGCATAAGGTAATTCACTTTCAAATCTCAATTTGTCATGGTCATTTGTATCTTCTAGACCTGTTATCTTCTTGTCATCAAAAGATACATGTATAGATTCCATGACTGTTCTTGTTCTCAAATTGTAAACTCTAAAGGCTTTTATGGTCAACAAATAACCCACAAAAATTCCTTCATCAGCTTTCAGATCAAACTTGGTCATCTACTCCGGATGAGTTTTGAGAAAAAACACTTACAACCAAAAATACGAAAGAACTTCAAATTTGGCTTCTTTCCCTTCATCATCTCAAATGGTATTTTTTCATGCTTGTTGATCAATGTTGCATTTTGTGTAAAGCAAGCAGTTTGCACAGCCTCAGCCCAGAAGTAGGTAGGCAATCTTGCTTCCTCTAGCATGGTTCTTGCAGCTTCTATCAGAGTTCTATTCTTTCTTTCAACAACTCCATTTTGTTGTGGAGTTCTAGGAGCAGAAAACTCTTGTTTTATCCCCTTGAGTTTGCAGAACTCTTCCATAGAGCTATTCTTGAATTTAGTTCCATTATCACTTCTGATGATCTTTACTTTGTATGTTGATCCTTTTTACAGCTCCCTCATATGATCAAGAAGAATGGATGGAGATTCATCCTTGTTGTGCAGAAAATACACCCATGTGTATCTTGTATATTCAACAATTACGATTGCATACCTCTTCTTGACAATTGACATAACATTCACTGGACCAAAGAAATCAACATGAAGTAGATGATATGGTTCAATAATGGAGGATTCGGTTTACTCTTGAAAGAAGTTTTCCTTTGCTTGGCTTTATGGCATGAGTCACATAAGTCATCAGGAGTAAAAATGCATTGGGCAATCCTCTAACAAGATCTTTCCTCACTAGTTCATTGATATTGTTGAAGTTGAGGTGAGAAAGTCTTATATGCCAGTTCCAGCTGTCTTCCACAGATGCTCTACTCAGTAGATAAACTTTTGAATTCAATACTTATGGAGATCCTGGCTTCATGTAAACTACCATGTCTTACACCAGTAATGCAATCTTGCCATTAGACTTGCTGACAATTTTACAATGCTCCTCATAGAAGTTGCCATCTCCATAAGAAATGCTTGGCCAGCCTTCTCCTCAAATTCTGATAGCAGGGATTTATAACCAGTCATATATCCTGAGCATCCACTGTCCAAGACTAGAGCATTCCTCCTATCACCCTACAATCAATAATTTGAATCAGTTAGTGTTTTTAAGGACCCATACTTGCTTGGATCCTTTGGCCTTTTTAAGTTTGTTAACATATGCAGCAGAAGACTTTTTATCAGAGTTTATGTTAACATCCTTACTATCAGTATTTATACATGCAGAAACATATTTTGCTTTAATTAAAGAGGATTTCAGTTTATAATAATCATAATACAAACTATGATACTCTTTATATGTATAAATAGAATGCCAAACACTTCCATAATAAAAACAAGGAATCTGTGGTTTATATCTAACTGTTTTATTCCTAAACTCTGATTTGGAAGAAATAACATTTATCTTTTTATTCTTCTTGCAAGAGTTAGCAAGATGATTAGTGCTACCACAGTTTGAACAGGTCTTTCTAGGTGCATTAGATGGGGTTACATAATTTCCATTCTTATTAACACCTACCTTGCCATTCCTATTTTTCCTAGACCTTTTCCTCTTGTCTTTTATGTGTAGATCCTTCGGCTTTTGCTTAAGCTATTTCCGAGTCATTGAACCAATATTTACTGAATTTGTGTGAACTTGTTCACTCTTATCAGTAATTAAGTTTGATCTAGGTGCTGAGGTTGTACCTTCTTCGTGGATTGACTTAACGGTATTAGCACTAGGATTAAACTTAATGGTCTTTATTTGAACCTTGTTTAGTTTGACCTTGCTATCAGTTTTTATTGGTTTTGTTCTCTCAGTTTCTTTTCCACTTTTCTTATCAGAATTAGATCTAGCTGAATATCTTAATCCTAATCCCCAACAACCATTCTCTAGAATTTCCTGAGTTGACTTTCCTGAGTTAGTCCAAAGTTTAATGACTTCTCTTTCTCTTTCTAGCCCCTTCTCTAGATAAGCATGTTTTTCTAACAATTTTTCCTTAACATAAACAACATTATCTCTTTCTTTTTGAATTTCTAGCATGGAAAGCAACTCAATTTCTAGGTGATCATTCCTTTTCTTTAACATAGATTTTTCACTCTTGATTCTATTATTCTCTAAGGTTTGATCCCTAAAACTAACATGCAGAGACTTAATAAATAATCTTAATTCATAGATATCATCAATATCAAAAGCAAGAGTAGTCTGAGGTACCTTTAATTCGGTTTTTTCATCCTCAGCATCAGCTTTTGCCATGAGAGCATAATTGACTCCATCATCTGAACCTGATAAATTATCCTAGTTTCTCTTCCTTGAGATCAAGGCTTGTTTCTTCTCAGCTCTGGGTATTCTGCAGTCAGCTGCAAAGTGTCCAATTCTATCACAGTAGTAACATCTCTCTTTTGACTTGTCAAGTTTTCCAGATCTATATTCCTTCCCATCAGTATTTCTCCCGTTGTTCCTCTTATCAGAGTTTGAGGAACTGGAACCTTTTCTAGAAAATCTTCTCTCTTTCCTGAAGTTCTTGTAGACCATCTTATTGAAGCTTTTAACCAGTAGGGCAACCATTTGATCCATATCTTCATTATTGTTAAGATCACTGTCAATATCTGATTCAGTATTAGTATTTGAGTCATCATCAAAATTTGATGATTCAGTATCTGACTTTACAATCATGGCTTTCCCTTTGGAGTAGCTTTTCCTCCTAGCTTTCTCCTTTGGATTCTCTTCAACTTTGAGTGCAACTGGTCTACCTTTTGATCCTTTCCTCTTGCTTCTTTGCTCCATCTCTAGTTCATGAGTTTTCAGAACTCCATAGATCTCATCTAGAGGTGTGTTGTCAAGTTGATAGTTTTCCCTTATTGATGTGACTTTAAAGTCCCACTTTTCAGGGAGAGCAAGTAGGAACTTCAGGTTTAAGTCCTCCAAATCATATTCTTTGTTGACAAGGGATAAGTCATTTAGCAACTTCTGAAATTTGTTATAGATCTCAGTTAAGGACTCATTATCCCTTGAGTTAATGTGCTAATATTCTTGAGTAAGTATTGTCCTCCTATTCTTCTTGATAGCAGTTTTACCTTGACACTTTACTTATAAAGTATCACATATCTCTTTTGTTATCTTACATCCAATGACTATTGGACATAACACTATTAAGACTGCTATGCAAGATATGTCTAACCTTAGCATCCTTCATGATAGATGAGATATCTTCAGGAGAGTAGCCCTTCATGTCTTTGTCTATCATCTTCTCTGGTTCTCCTCCAAGTGAAACAATTACCTTCATTGGTCTATGAGGACCATCATAGATCCTGTTCATATATTCAGGATCTGTGGCTTCCAAGCACATGGCCATCCTGACTTTCCAGATTGGATATTCATGTATCTTCATGATAGGCACCTTGATTGCTTCATAACTACTCATGTTGCTGCTTATTTGTGATGTGGTTGGGGGTTGTGGCTTCGAATTCTGTGATTCTTCTTCTTTGTCTAACATGATTGAATGTTTTTCAGATCTTTAACTTTTTGTACGTTAACATCAAGCTCTGATACCCTTAATCAACTGTAGAGGGGGGGGGGGGTGAATACAGTTAATTCAATCAATTCGACAAAGCTTCAACAGAATCAATAGTTTTTATATTAACTGATAAAAACTTATTATAAACGTACTCTCTCGAAAGGATGAACAATTATCCGTGAGAGATGCTAGGTTATGCGAAAGATATAACGATGTCGCAATGCTTATAGCATGAACCTAATCTGTGCTTTATATAGAGCACGCTACACAATGTATAAGGAATCATATTCTATCAACAACAAGGAAACCTATACAATTTCTTCAGAGATGAAGTCCTTCACCGCCTCGAGTTCCTGTTTCCTTTTCCTTGTCAAAGATCAACTGATGTGACAAATACTGATTTCATCATCCGTTGACATCATCATCCATCGATATCCTTATCCGTCGATTATTAACATCCGTTGATGTCATCATCATCTGTCGATATAAGTTATGATATGAACTTCTGATAGTTTCTGCTTAATATCATCAATTGCTCATAACACCAAGGTATTAATTGCTTTGTAATTCATGTGAGAGAGTTTCTTATGCCACATTTTACTTTGCTTTATAGATGCCTTGGTGTAGAAGCAACATATACCATCTGTATTTGCTGAGTATAGATCTGCAACAAATTAGCTTCCTTTTTTTGCTCCTTTCAAAGCAACTTCATCGGTCTTTTTGATGATAATTAAGCAGTCTCTTTTGTCAAATGAAACCTTGAATCCTTTATCTGTAAATTGACTGACACTCAGGAGATTCACCTCAAGACCAGCTAACAGTGCTACATTTTCAATGACAACTTTCCCAGAAATTAACTTGCCATATCCCATTATGAATCTTTTGTTGTTGTCTCCAAAAGTCACCAATAGGCTAGCCATCTCCTCAAATTGTGATAACAGGACCTTATCACCTATCATATTTCTGGAGCATCCACTATCAATGATCCATATGACTCTCTTCATTCCCTGCATATAATGAGGATTAAGTGTGTTTAACTACCCAAGAAGTGTTGGGTACTTTCTTTTTTTTAACAGAAGTTGCAAAAGTAGAATTTGACGATTCAGAAAGAACAATGTTCAATAATTGATTGCATTTTCCTTTTTAGCTATAGATCCAAGGTTAACTTCTTTGAGATCTACTCTCAGTTTATGACAGCTTGTCATTACTTTCATATTGCAAGAAATGCAATCAAATTTATCACAGAATAAATAGGGGTCTTCAACCTTTGCTTCATTGTATTTGCATGTTCCCACTTTTTGCTCACTAACAGCCTTCTTACAAAGGTGAGTTAGGTGATTGGTTGAGCCACACTTTTGACATTGTTTCCTGGGAGAATATATAACAAATGCATAGTAATTGCTCTTGTTCACTCCTATTTTCCCATTCATGTTCTTCTTTTTCTTTCCTGCATTCTCAGTTTTGAGTTCCTTTCTTGGTGTCTTAGAAACTTGATTAGCCATGGGCTTCTTCTTAACTTTAATAGTAGGAGTGGTTTGTTCATTTTTCTTTTAATTGTCTTCATCTGCAAGTTCTTGCTTGATGATCAACTCAACTTCACTGAAATTAACTTCACGTGCCTTGAACAAAGGTTGAAAGGCATATGTCATAACCTATTTGTTTATTCGAGGAATTAACTCAACTCAAATAAGAATGTAACAAGTAAATAGTGGTTCTATCGTCAGAGAGATCTCTCAAAGTAACATATGTCAAAGGATTAAGTAACATTGTTCATCTACAGACTTGATGACTTAATTGACTGGAAGAAGCTCAAGAAATTGATCACGCCTCAGTGATATAAATCAAGATTGTGGATTTAATCAAGTGACAGAGATCTCGTCAGGGTATCAATTAATTACAAGGATTTAGTCTGAAGAAAATCAAGAGTATCAAAGTCAAGGCATGAAGAAACGTCACGGAAGTTAGCCACTCACGAACCAGACAGTACATCGAGTGTTAACATTGAAGTGCTGGAATTGATTCATAATTGACAGTGATTTTCAGAAGATTTTTAGAAGAATGGTTGCTGTTTAAGAGTAGTATTAATTCTCTATTAATTAATTAAGTCGTATAATTTAATTAAGAAAATAAATTATATCTGCAAAGATTAATTTATTGATTAATTGAATTAATTGATTAATTAATTCTGAATTAATATTATGTATTTTCAGAATTGATTTTGAATTAATATTCTATATTAATTCAGCAAGACTATCTTTTGTGTTAGCAAGACAATCAGTATGACAATCAATAGTCATACCGAAAGTCATGCCATTTCAAATGAATTGTCTTGCCAGTTCAAATGGATTGTCTTGCCGAAAGTCTTTCTAGTTCAAATGGATTGTCTTGCCGAAAGTCTTTCCGGATCAATTGGATTGTTTTGTTTACTTAACAACAGCAGCTGATTTTACAAGACACAGAATTGAATACAGCCAACTACTCAATAACACAGAAAGAAAAACAGAAAGCAGTGAACTTATTATTCTCAACTGCAATATCTCAGGACATTCATTTCTAGTATTATTGTTAAATCTTAACCACTAGAAATCATTTTCTCGTTCTTGTGTAACTATCTAGCGGATCAAAATCCCTAGAACTTAATCTCAAATTGCAGTTAGCATTTGATCCTTTTATTACAAATATAGAAAAAGTTCATGTCGAATTTATTCTAGATTTGGAATAATTTATTTGAGATTAATCCCTTGTAAACGATACCGTTGTTGTCACACCTTTCAAGTTTAATAATAGTTTTATTTAACTTGAATTTTGTTTCATTTTTTTATTCCGCATTTTATTCGATTAAACGGTATTGTTTGTATTCAACCCCCCTTCTACAAACATATTGAGACCTAACAATTGGTATCAGAGCCTTCTGATTAACAAACAAATCAAGATCCTAGACTTTTGTGATTCTTTCACTCCCTGAATTTTTATTTACTCAAAAATTCATAATGACTACACAAAAAGTTGGAACCGTTAAAATTCCACTATTCGATAAAGAAAATTATGTTATGTGGAAGAAGAAGATGCTATTGTTTTTACAAGTTGCAAATTCCAAATATCTGGAAGTGTTAAAGAAGGGTCCTAAAATTCCGATGGTTATTGAACCAGAGGTAATAGAAAATGATGTGGTGATTACCAAAGCAAGAACTTATGTGAAAGATCCTGAGGATTTTTCTCCTGCTGAAAAAGAAGAAGCCTCCCTGGATGGTAGCCTTCAATTAATTTTAGTAGATTCCCTTGATCCCTTGATGAATAGACATGTGATGAACTGTAAAGATTCCAAACACATCTGGGAAACTATTGAGGTTATTAATGAAGGCACAGAGGAAGTTAGGGAGAACAAGTTAGAAATCCTAACCTCTGAGTATGAATACTTTAAATCCAATCCAGGAGAAGGAATCACTGAAGTGTTTGAGAGGTACAATGCATTGATCAACAACCTAAACATTAATGGTAAATACTATTCCATCAGGGAGGTCAACAAAAAGTTCCTTTTAACACTGCCAACTCATCTCGAACATAGAATCACTGCCATAAGAGAAGCAAGAGATCTGAGTAAGATTTCTTTGGAAAGGCTCTATGGTGTGTTAAAGACTTATGAGTTGGAGCAGATTCAGCAGAAGGAAGTCTACGGGAAAGGAAGAGTGGTCAGCACGTCTACTGCTCTAGTAGCTGAAGAACAACAACAACAACAATCTCAACAGTCAGAAATAATGGTACAGTCTTCCAAGGTTGAAGAAAATGTGATAGTAGCAGAATTTGATCCTCCTCCTACAAATCAATCAGGAGATGATTTTTATTCCTTGGAAGAACTGGAGCAATTGGAAGATGAGTCAATGGCCCTGATTGTCAAGAGATTCTCCAATGTCAGATTCAAGAGGAATCCCAAGTTCAAGTACAAGTCCAACTACAAAATATTCCAGAAAGGTGGATCTTCATCCTCTAACACCAGCAGTGGTGGGTACAAAACAGGGATGGTTGATCGAAGCACCATTCGATGCTTTAACTGCAATGAATTGGGACACTTTGCCACAGAATGCAGGAAGCCAAAACAAGTTAGGAAGAACTCTTATGATTCTAATCAGAAGAGTAAATCTGAAAGGGCTTACCTGGAAAAGGGAAGAAGCTGGGATGATACTGACAGTGAAGATGAAGAAGTTGGGAATCTTGCTCTCATGGCTAGTGATGCAAACACCTCATCGTCAAGAAAAGAGGTAAAATTTACTGATGCTGAATTAGTTTATCATCTAGGAGGTTCCTTAGATTGTGCTCGTCGTGATAATGAAATGTTAAATCAACAAATCAAAGACCTTGAGAAAGAGGTCAATGAATTAAGACTTGTGCATATTAATCAAGATAAATTAAAAGAACAAGTATCTTTTCTAGAGAATAGAATTGACTGTTATAGACAACTCGAAACTATTCTCAAAGACAAGATCACCGGTCTTGAGGCTAAGGTTGAAGCTTACTTTAATTCTTGTTCGAAGTCCAAAGAGTTTTACAATAAGCAAGCTGTTAATCAAACATCTGGAATAGGTTATGATTACAATGTTGCTATTGGAAAATTAGGCATAAACTCCCCTCCTCATGTCTGTGCTAAAGGTAGGGAAGTACCACATGTGCTTAAGGGTGTTGATGAACCCCTCTATAAAGAATCAATTGCTGAACCATTTGATGAGACCTTATTTATTATTCAAGAAGAAATCCGTGCTAAAGATCTTGCTAATGAGAAAGCTGTTTCCAAGTCAAGTATGTCAAAGGTTCCAGTTAAAGTTGTGAAAGCAACTGAGACTAACTCAGACACACATGAGTTGGATAACATAAATGCCATGTCTACCATGCATAAGTTGCCTATTGTTAATCCCTCTCATAAAGCATGTGGTGTTCCTGATTGTATGTCTTGTGCTTTTAATTTGATGTATGCTTATTAAAATGGTAAGCATGTTTCTAATGATAAGACTACTCCTCGTCAGCATGTGAATAATAGGAAGCATGATAGGTCTAAGACTGCTAGTCCTCCTAAAGCTAGAAAGGAGACATTTGTGCCTAAGCCTAAACAGAAATTTGTCAAGGCTGTTCACAAGGTCAAATGTCCAGTCATTGAGAAAGTTGAGAACATTTAAGTTAAGGATGTTGTTTTGCCTAATAAAAGCCAATTTTACAAGTATGCCAGACCCAACCAAGCTTGGGTTCCGAAGAAGGTCTAATCCATTTGTATTGCAGGGCATTAAACAGGTACAACCAGTAGTGTGGATTCTTGACAGTGGATCGTCAAGACATATGACCGCAGATAGAGCCCTGCTGTCAAATGTGGTTGAGAAAGCTGGCCCAGTGGTTACCTTTGGAGATAACAACAAAGGTTTAACTGAGGGATATGGCTGTTTGCTAGCTGGAAATGTTATCATTGAAAATGTGTATATTGTTCAAGGACTTGAACATAATCTGCTTAGCATTAGTCAGTTCTGTGACAACGGCCACAATGTTTTATTCGATAAGCTGAAGTGTCAAATTCTGCACAAGAAAAATGAAAAACCCTCCTTGATGGGAATCCGGAAAGGAAATCTGTTCGTAGCTGACATGAACTTTGGAAGCAATCCTGAAGTCAATTGTTTCTATGCAAAGGCATCGTCTGATGAGAGTTGGCTATGGCACAAGAGACTTTCTCATCTCAATTTCAAAACAATGAATTCTCTTGTCAAAAGAGAATTGGTCAGAGGTCTGCCTCAGCTGGAATTCTCCCCAGAAGGACTATGTGAGGCTTTCCAGAAAGGAAAGTCAAAAAAAGCAAGTCACAGAGGCACTGACACATCCTCCATAACTGATGTTCTGCAATTATTGCACATGGATTTATTTGGACCAGTTAATGTTCTTTCGATGTCAAAGAAGTGTTACTATCTTGTGATAGTTGATGACTATTCCAAGTATACGTGGGTTTTATTCCTTCACTCTAAGGATGAAACACCACAAGTTGTGATTGATCATATCAAGTTGATCGAGTTAGATTCTAATATCCCTGATAGAGCAATAAGGTCAGATAATGGAACAGAATTCAAGAATTCACTTCTCAATGGATTCTGTACAGACAAAGGGATTACCAGACAATTTTCAGCTCCTAGAACCCCTCAGCAAAATGGAGTGGTAGAAAGGAAGAATCGTACATTGATTGAAGCTGCAAGAATGATGTTAAGTGAATCAGGTCTTCCAATGTACTTTTGGGCTGAAGCTGTCAATACTGCATGTTATACTCAGAATCGAACTCTAATCAACAAAGACTTCATGAAAACTCCTTATGAGATTTTGAATGAACATAAACTTTCTATCAAATACTTTCATGTATTTGGTGCCAGATGCTTCGTGCTCAAGGATGGAGATGATCGTCGTGGTAAATTCGAGGCAAAAACATATGAGGGTATTTTTGTTGGATATGGAAGAAGATCATACAGGGTGTATATCATTCATCAACACAAAGTAACTGAAAGTGTCAATGTTACATTTGATGACACTAAACTCCCTAGTATCCAAACTGAAGATCCTTCTGAGAAACTGAAGTTTGATGATATGTCATATTCAGAATCAGAACATGATCAAGAACCTGAGGTTGTTGCTGGTGAAGAACCTGTTAATCATGATGATACTCGAGGTAATGGTGATGGAAACTTTGGCATCAATGGAGATACCACTGCTACTGACGGAGAATCTTCAAGTCAACATGGCAACAACTCAGGGGGAGATGCTGAAGGATCAACTAGTAGGACACAACATCCCAATGAATTTCAAGGCGAATCATCAAGATCAAATCTTCCAAGATAGACTGTCTGGAATAAAGCTCATCCTTTTGAGTTGATTATTGGTGATCCAGATGTTGGAGTCAGAACTAGACGTGCTACTCAAAATGAGTGTCTGTTCTCAGGATTTCTTTCTGAGATGGAACCTAAGAAGATTGAGGAAGCACTGACTGATCCAGATTGGGTGATTGCTATGCAAGATGAACACAATCTGGATACCAATTATTGGTTGGCTTTTCATACATTTTGAGCTTTATTATCAAGAAGGAAAGTGCATGTTTATACTAGTACTAAGGGTTAAAGTATTCGATTAGAATGTACGAGTTTGAACATCAACAAGTCTGGAAACTGGTACCTAGACCTAAACACAAGAAATCTGTTGGTACTCGGTGGGTATTCAGGAATAAACTAGATGAAGATGGTGTGGTTACAAGAAACAAAGCAAGACTGGTAGCTAAAGGGTATTCTCAAGATGAAGGCATTGATTATGATGAAACCTATGCTCCAGTGGCTAGACTAGAGGCCATCAGGATATTTCTGGCATTTGCAGCATTCTCTAACTTTAAAGTTTATCAAATAGATGTCAAGAGTGCCTTTCTGAATGGAAAGCTGGATGAAGAGGTATATGTAGAGCAACCTCCGGGTTTTGAAGATCCAGATCATTTGGATTTTGTCTACTTTCTTTTCAAGGCTGTCTATGGACTCAAACAGTCTCCGAGAAAATGGTATGACACTCTCTCTGAATTTCTTATTGAAAATAGCTTTATTAGAGGTGTCATAGACAAAACTCTCTTTTCTAAAAAGCATAAGAATGATACTATATTAGTCCAAGTCTATGTGGATGATATAATATTTGGGTCTACTAATGATAATATTTGTAAGAGATTTGTTAAGTTAATGCACAACAAATTTGAAATGAGCATGATGGGAGAGCTGAAGTTCTTTCTTGGATTACAAGTAAATCAAAGGTTAGATGGAACTTTTATTTTTCAATCCAAGTATCTCAAGGAACTCCTCAAAAAGTACAATCTAGAGGATTCTGCATCAGCAAGGACTCCGTCAACTACAGCTGTCAAGGTTGGACCATGTGAAAACTCCATTAAGGTAGATGTCACAAGCTACAGAGATTCAGATTACGCAGGCAGTGTTGTTGATAGGAAAAGCACCTCAGGGAGTTATCAATTCCTAGGTAGCAGACTAGTCTCATGGTACAATAAGAAACAACAAACAGATTCAAATTCAACGGCTGAGGCTGAATATATTGCTGCTGGAAGCTGCTGTGCTCAGATCTTGTGGATTAGGAATCAGCTACGGGACTATGGCTCTGTATTGAACAAAATACCTATTCTATGTGACAATACAAGTGTAATAGCCATCACCAACAACCCTGTGCAGCATACAAGGACCAAGCACATTGACATCAGGTATCATTTTATTAGAGAGCACGTCATGAATGGTACTGTTGAACTATTTTTTGTTCCAACAGAAGAACAAATAGCAGATATTTTCACTAAACCTCTTGATGAATCCACATTTACCAAATTAGTTGGTAAATTGGGTATGTTGAATAACTTTAGTGATTAAACTTGTGAATATCTGAAATCTGTTCTTGAGTGAATTTACAAATGAGTTTTTCATAAATGAAAAATTTATTTACAAACTTATTTTATCATATTTTCCATAATACTTGCTTATTTCTATGTAATTTTTATTATCTTATCTTATTTATTTTTTCAACTTGTTAATTTTAATGTCTCCGAATATTTTATTTTCTCTAAAAATATCTTTCTATGAATTTTATTTGCTAAAATTCAAAAGAAATCTATTTTTGAACTGAAAGTATAATTATCTCTGAAATATTTTATTTAGGTAAATATTTTCTGCCATATCTATATTAGTATTTATTGTAGTTTTTTTCTGTAATTTTCTTTAATATATTCTCTATTTGTTAAAAACTGTTAATATTTGTTTTATATAATATTTATATATATTTGTTTGTTTTCATTTGATACTTGAATGATAATCGGCAAGACAATTGAAATTGTCTTGCTGAAAGTCATTTCAGTATATTTATATAAATATTTAATTTATTTTATACTAGAATGACAATCGGCAAGACAATTGAAATTGTCTTGCTGAAAGTCATTCCAGTACATATAAGTGTTTATCTTTTAAGTCAGTTTAATTTTATAACTAACAAGACAATCGGTATGACTATTGATTGTCATGCCAGTAATAAAATTTATACTAGTTAATATTTGTTTTTATTTTATACTGGTATGACAATCGGTATGACTATCAGATTGTCATACCAGTTATATTATTACTATGTTTTTTTGTGTTTTGTTTTCTCAATTTACCTGGTATGACAATCGGGAAGGCAATTGGCATGACTTTCCTCGATTGTCATACCAGTTGTTCTACTTAGTGTTTTTTTGTTGTGTTTTGTAATTCATTCGGTTCTCTTTCAAAAAAAACCAACAATCTTTTTCTCTCTTATTTGTCTCTCTCATTTCGAACAGATCTTAATCAAACCTCCATTGTCTTCTTGCTCGAGTTTTTACTCAGCTTCTCAAAACTTCACTCCTGTGATATATACATACACGTATATACATACAGAAGTGCTGCCCATTTTAATTTGTTTTTAAATTTTCACTTCGTTTTGTTCCCCTCAAAATCGTTTTGTGTTTGTTTATTTTTGGGTGTGTTATTTAGTTAATTTTGTTTTGTGTCGTGTGCGTTTTTCTGATCTTGTGTTGAGAGTTAAGAACTTTAACGAGATACTTTTCGGATATAATTGATTTAATTCGAATTATTAAATTAATTTAATTAATTCGAATTTTCTTAATATTACTCTTAAAATTCTGAAAGTGTGTGTCTTATTATTTTTTTAAATGGCTCTCAATTTCCAAATTGTTTCGCATAATCTTGTTGGTTATTTTAATCCAGATAAATGTGATGTTGAAAAATTTAAGCCGTGGATTAGATTTTTAAATGACCAGTCGATTGTTAGCTCTGCTATTAAATCAAATGTGATTTTAAATGTTAATCTGCTCAGACTGATTTGCACAACCTCTACTGTGGTCGATAATTTTAAATCTTTTTCATTCACCGTGGCAAACACACATTATGTGGTTGATGAAACAGTCGTCAATCGAGCGTTAAATTTTCCATTGGACAATTTCTGTAATTTGCCCTCTGAAAATGATATTTCAAACTTTTTCCATGCTATTCACTATCAGGGGGTGATTAATTTAACCAAGTTGTCTAAATCCAATTTGGTTTCTGAATGGGACATTTTCTTCGATACACTTTCTAAAGTGTTTGCCAACTGCACTAAATCCAACTTTCACAACATCACTTCCACTCTACAGTATATTGGTCTTGCGGTTATTTTCAATCAAAGGATCAATTTTGGCAAACTACTTTTACCCATTCTTCTGAGATGTCTCACTACTGCTTTACGTGATCATTCTACAAATCGTAGGGTTTCTTGCTACTACGCTCGTTTTCTCATGCTCATAGCAGAACATCTTCTCTCACCTAAGCATAAAGCTCTTTTTTCTAACTCTTCAGTAACCGAACCCCCTCCAGTAAGAAAAAAGATTTACACTCGCTAAGACACAACCTTCAAATTCATGCAAGTTCCAGTACTTGTATCTGCTTTCATGGCCACTTATATTCCTTTACCTATCTTCAATCTTCCCGGTCATGAACAGCAAGCTCAACCTCCAGTGGTTCAAACCACCCAGGCTCAAACATCAGATGCTCTTCCTCTACAGGTAATAATTCCTCAAACTCAAACTATTCCTACTTCTGTTGAAAGACCCCCAGTGGTTGATAGGACTGACCATGAAGTTGTAGAACCACAACTTCAATCCCAGGTCATAGAGCCAAACACAGAGTCACAACCTATCTCAACCTCTCCCCCACTGTCTAAAATGTTGCCTAGAAGGTTAGTAGGAAGCAGTATGTTAGTGGATGTGAATGAACCCTCAGCTCTGCCTCCACCCAAGAAAAGAAAAACATTTACTGAGGCATCTGAAAGCCCATCCTTGTCCTCCCAACAGGACATGGACTTTGAAATGGCCACTGAACAGTTACTAGAGACATTCTCTCAACAAGATGAATCTATTGAGATTCGCCATAGGGCCATGGTATCCTGTACTGAGTCAAGCACAATTCCATTACTCACAATGGAAGCATACAGACCAATAGATGATACTCAGGACACAGAGCGAGGAGTGCACATTGAGTTGGTTATAATGCCTGCCATAGTTACGGCAGAAGAGCAGTCACATGCTTCTGAGGGAAAATCTGACTCTCAGCCACCTTTAATAGAGTCATTTTCTCCCCTCCCAGATCCAACACATCTGGCTTCCTCACGGGATTCTCCACTCGCAGATTTATATGGAGAAAGTGGAGGGCAACTCGGTCAATCTATCCCTGAAGCAATTCAGACATCTATTTCACATGAAAAGATAGGTTTGACTGAGGATCGGGACTCGCGAATTCCCATTGCACCACCACTGAGCTCTCTTGAAGAGGCTAGGGTGATTTTAAATGCAGGTACAGAAGATCAGCATCAGGAAGACTCCTCACGAGCAATTATATTGAGAGATACACAAGCCCATGAGTTGAGTGAATCAAAAAGGAGAGATATTCAGGTGAGCGCACACACAGACACAAACACTGAAAATCTGTTAGCTCAAATTGCTGATCTCAAGGAACAACTTGCAAAAAGTCAGGCTGAAGCTAAATCATTCAAAGCACAAGTGGTTGAATGGTCTTCTTCTTCCACCTCTGTCAATAATCAGCTGGCTCTCATCAGGACTGAAATATCAGATTTGAAGACATCTGTTGTACCAAAGCTTAACTCAATCCAGGCATCTCCAACATTATCAGCTAAAGACATTTCAAACTTCTGCTCTCTCCATAAAAGAATGACTTCTCTTGAAGACTTGGTTGAAATGAATCATTCACTGGATTCCTCCAGATTTCTGAAGATAGAGACGGGTATGGAACATCTGAATGAAGGGATGAAGCACTTGTACTTCATGATCAAAAATTCTCACTGCCCTAATGAAGAACAAAGGACTTTCTTTGAAGGGCCGTCTGGTGGAGGCTCAGGCTCTGGAGGTGATGGAGGTCATGGAGGATCTAAGGGAAAGTCTGTAGAGGATTCCTCAACTAAGGGGGAGAAGAAAGGGAGAAGTGAAAAGGGAAAAGAAAAAGATTCTTCTGCTGGAGGCACAGGCAAGGCTGATGATGTCTACTATAGTGGAGAACAGGATGACTTTGATATTTTTGACATTCCCACTGAACCAGTCTTGGAAGATAAAGATGGTGTCTTTGAAGCTGAGGAGGTAAGTGATTTTGGAGAATGGGAAGAGGAAGCTCCAGTGGATCCTGTGTTTGAGAAAGAGTTTCAGCAGCAGTAGTCAGAGTTGAAAAGAAAAGAAGCTGAACAAAAAGAGGTATCCCAGATCATTGACATGAGGAAAGACATCCAAAGAACAGAAACTCTTCAAAAGCAACGTCTTCATGACATTAAAGCTAAAGAAAGGAGAAGAGATGTCAGACTGAAGATTGGTGAGAAATGGGATGAAGCTAGGAGAGTACTTGATATGCCTCAGCTAAACACAAACAATGATAGACAGTTTCTACATCTTCTGGACAAGCTGGAAATCTCTAATCCAAATAATGACGTGTACATGAATGCTATAAAGACTGAAGTCTCAAGGATCACAACTGCCTTTGACAGATCTCTAAATGAAATGAGCATATTTGTATATTGTCAGAGCGAAGGATCTTTCAAAGTATCACTTCATCTGTTTGAGAATCGTTCTTTATCAAAGATTTGGGTTCTTCTCAACAAAGTCAAGAGAAGCTCAGAATTGAATGAAGTTCTTCGAGAAAGGCTCAAAGAGTTTGCCAGCAGAGCTAGTCCTCAAGTGGTCAACAATCCTCATCAGGTAAGATTCTTTAAGTCTGACTGTCTTCAAATCTGCCAGCTCGATTCACAATCTCTTAAAGACTACTCAGCTAAGCATCTTGTCTGGATGGAACATCACTTAAGAACTGCTGGATATTCATCCATGTTGAAAACTCAAGCAGTTGATCTGATTCAAGCTTATTGTGAAAAGAATATTAAAAGGTACGATCAGTTCAAGAATAAGCTAAAGTCAGTTGGAGTTCAACCAGTCAGACCAGCCAGCTTCACTTCTGAAAAGGATCGTGTCTTTGACAAGGAGTTGCTTGAAGATTTGGAAGAAGGTGAATTCGGAAGAGAAGACAACTGAATTCAATAAGCTCAAAACTTAATGTAATATGATTAGGGCTTTATGAATCAAGATAGACTAATGTAGTTATATGTTCAGTCTAGAGGAACATCTATCTTGTATTCACTTGTAAATTTCTTTTGGAATCTGGAAAATGTTAAATATAATCCAGAACTTTTCTGCTATTTACTTTGCATTACTATTTATATCTTTTTCTTATTTGTTAGTTGAGTTATCCTCTAGGTATTTGTTGTTATTGTCTAACAAACAAATAGGGGGAGATTGAAAGGCATATGTCATAGCCTATTTGTTTATTCGAGGAATTAACTCAACTCAAATAAGAATGTAACAAGTAAATAGTGGTTCTATCGTCAGAGAGATCTCTCAAAGTAACATATGTCAAAGGATTAAGTAACATTGTTCATCTACAGACTTGATGACTTAATTCACTGGAAGAAGCTCAAGAAATTGATCACGCTTCAGTGATATAAATCAAGATTGTGGATTTAATCAAGTGACAGAGATCTCGTCAGGGTATCAATTAATTACAAGGATTTAGTCTGAAGAAAATCAAGAGTATCAAAGTCAAGGCATGAAGAAACGTCACGGAAGTTAGTCACTCATGAACCAGACAGTACATCGAGTGTCAACATTGAAGTGGTGGAATTGATTCATAATTGAAAGTGATTTTCAGAAGATTTTCAGAAGAATGGTTGATGTTCAAGAGTAGTATTAATTCTCTATTAATTAATTAAGTCATATAATTTAATTAAGAAAATAAATTATATCTGCAAAGATTAATTTATTGATTAATTGAATTAATTGATTAATTAATTCTGAATTAATATTATGTATTTTCAGAATTAATTTTGAATTAATATTCTATATTAATTCAGCAAGACTATCTTTTGTGTTAGCAAGACAATCGGTATGACAATCAATAGTCATACCGAAAGTCATGCCAGTTCAAATAAATTGTCTTGCCAGTTCAAATGGATTGTCTTGCCGAAAGTCTTTCTAGTTCAAATGGATTGTCTTGCCGAAACTCTTTCTGGATCAATTGGATTGTTTTGTTTACTTAACAACAGCAGCTGATTTTACAAGACACAGAATTGAATACAGCCAACTACTCAAGAACACAGAAAGAAAAACAGAAAGCAGTGAACTTATTATTCTCAACTGCAATATCTCAGGACATTCATTTCTAGTATTTATTGTTAAATCCTAACCACTAGAAATCCTTTTCTTGTTCTTGTGTAACTATCTAGCGGATCAAAATCCCTAGAACGTAATCTCAAATTGCAGTTAGCATTTGATCCTTTTATTACAAAAATAGAAAAAGTTCATGTCAAATTTATTCTAGATTTGGAATAATTTATTTGAGATTAATCCCTTGTAAATGATACCGTTGTTGTCACACCTTTCAAGTTTAATAATAGTTTTATTTAACTTGAATTTTGTTTCACTTTTTTATTCCGCATTTTATTCGATTAAACAGTATTGTTTGTATTCAACCCCCTTCTACAAACATATTGAGACCTAACAAAGGTGCATCAACTTTTCTCAGCATAATTGGGACATCTTGATCTGCGATTATTTTACCTTTATCACCTTCAATTTTCTTGTTACTGTTCAAGGCATCATAGTCCAAACTAATAGCTATATTAGCACATGGTTTATTCTTCTCATGGTATTGTCCAACCAACTGAGATGCATTTCTGAAAGACTTCAATTTCACCTCATTCTTCTCCAACTTTTCCCTCAACACAGCTTCAATTTCACTTGCACACTTGAGCTTGTTTTTCAAATATTCATTTTCTTGCTTGACAGTTTCAAGCTCAACAAGTTGTAGTTCCAGTTCTTACTTTTCAATCTCAAGCTTCTTATTTGTCTTTGATAGTCTACTAACTTCCTCAGTAGCTGCCACCATGCTTGTGTGGATATGAAACATCTTTACACTCATCTTTTCAACAGTTTCTTTATATTGGCTTGTATTTAAATCAATGGTAGTTAGAGTTGGTACCTGTTATTTTGATGAGGATGATTCCCCTTGATCAAGAGCCATAAATGCATAATTTACGAATTCTTCATTCTCATCATCTTCATTAGTATCATCCAACCTCTTGCCTTTAGCTATACAATCCTTCCCCTATTGTTTCTTCAAGAGAGCTTCATACCTTGCTTCTAATTCAAGATGGGCTTTATCCTTCTTCACTTTCTTTGGCTTCCTGCACTCAGTTGCAAAGTGGCCCAACTCGTCACAGTTAAAGCACCATATTTTTGATATGTCAACAGATCCAGTTTTGTAGCCACCTTTTCTAGCTGAGTTAAACTGATTTTTTGATATCCAGTTATTGCTATTTGAGGACTGTCCCTTGTTCTTGAAACACCTTGGCTTTTTTACCCCGATGTTAGAGAATTTTCTAGCCAGGTAAGCCATTGATTGATCCATCTCATCTAGCTCATCAAGATTGAAGTATTCATCTTCCTCTAGCTCTAAAATAACTTGTTTCTGAGGTCCCTTGTTCTTTTGCTCAACAACATAAATGGCTGGAATTTGAGCATCTTGTTCATCTTTACTTGCTTCATTGTCATTGACCACTAAAGAACTGTATCCATCAACTACATGTCCTTGGTGCCTTCAATGACTTTCTTTATAACATTACAAGCTCATATGTTTTCAAGATCCCATACAAGACTTCCAGTGTCATTCTACTCAAGTCTCTTCCTTCTTTAATATTTGATATTTTCTATTCAAGGTGGTCAGGAAGAGCTAGCAAAAATTTAGGTTAACTTCCTCAACTTCGTAATATTTATCATGAAGTTGCAAGTCATTTATCAACTTGTTGAATCTTTCAAAAACTTCAGTAATTCCTTGTTTAGGCTTGGCTATAAAACCCTCATACTGAGACACCAATATTCTCCTTTGATTTAATCTTACTTCCTCTGTACCCTCACAAAGAATTTCAATCTTCTACCAAATCTGTTTGGAAGTGTCACAGTTGACAATATTGTTGTACATAACATTTTCAAGTGACTCTATCTAATTAGTTGCAGGCCACTGTCCATAGAGACTTTTCCTTTTCAGGTCTAGTGTATTTTGAGCGGTCTTTAGGGGAAAAATGAGTTGGAATGACCATGTCTCCATTAGTAGATTCATCAACCCTTTCCATGGGGTAAAGGGGCCATTCTTGAGAATCTGGATATGCATAGGATTGGTTATCCTTATGAACAACATCATCTTTTTTCTTCCAAAGTGTATAGTCGATTTTATCAAAGGCTGGTATCTTGATACTGCTTATCTTTTGTGCACTCATTCTTCCAAGATCCTTTTCTAGTTTACTTTCAGATTTTGCTCTGATACCACTTGTTGGATATTGAATGCAACAAAGGGGGGTGAATGTGCTTCTTGGATTTTTAGCCTTTTTAAACTTGTTTGTATTTTAGGTGAACAAAGCAGTTTAGATTTTGTAGAGATATTGTGTTTACAGAGATAACCAACAAACAAAATATTTTCAAAACTCACTTAATTTATATTAATTAAGTTTGTCTTGCTAAAAATTATGGGTTCTTAAGAAAATAAGAACTTAGCTTCTATCTTGAGAGTATAAAAGAAAATTTTGGATCTATTTTTTGTTACAAGTGAACTAAGGACCAGTGCATGCTTTATAGACTAGCAGCATGGGTTTACAAGACTTGAACTAAAATGTACTTAACTACTTTCTAAAGTAACCTTTTTCTATTACCATTTATAGCTTAGCAAATCTTTGCAGAATCTTGCAGGTCTGTGACCATCCTTTGTCCAGTTAATCTTAGCCCTTGATCTTGTATTCTTCCAGCTACATTGTAGACTTTTCAATCTAGTGAATATATCATTTGTTGACTGATAATCTTTAATCTTGAACTTTTCTGCATTCTATATTTGAGAAGCATGTCGAGATATCCAATTTGTTCTATAGAGAAGTGACATCTCGATAAGTATAATGACTTATCGAGAACTCTGAGTTCTCTATATGTATACTTGACTTGTCGAGATCTCTAGATCCTTTCATGTTAATTGACTTATCGATATGTCTGAGATCTCTACATGTAGAAATGACTTGTCGATATCTCTGAGATCTCTATATGAGAAATTGACTTGTCAATATCTCTAATTCTTCACATCTTCATTTTGACTTGTCGATATCTCTGAGTTCTCTACATGTAGAAATGACTTTTCGATATCTCCAGTTCTCTACATCTTCATTTGACTTATCGATATCTTTGAGACTTCTCTATAAGCCATTTTGGACTTCTCGATAAGTCATTCTGGACTTCTCGAATGACTTCTCGATATAACTTGATCTGTGACTTGTCGATATCTTGACTTAGAATATTTTTCATAGAACAGTTTAATTCAACTCCAAGCTTCTACACTTTTATCTAAGGGATGATCATGACTTGATCTTCTTCCAGAGTTTATTCTTTGTAAGGACCGAGGAATTACCCTTGTATTATATTATAATAATGATAAATTATGTGTATTATTATGTGATTAAATGTGTTAAGTTGTTAAACCCTAACTGCTATGTGCTATGTGTTGGCTGTTTTGATCCAAACGTGTTTTGGATATTTATTGAGCGTTTTATCGTCAGTTATATATATTATATCAAAACCTGTATAGCTCAAAACTATGTTTTAAAAGCCATATTTCAAACAAAATCATTGGCTCTATTTTATTAAAAATACCCTATACCATATCGCTATTCTGAACCCCTAGACATTTTACAAATTGACCTTTTTCGCGAAAAACGACTTTTCCGGACCCCTTCGGGTATCAAAATCCCCACAAAAAATTATATTTTTATTTTTATATGATCATGAAATTATCATATATCATTTTTCTTTGTATTTTTGTAATTTTCACAATTTTTGGGAATTTTTAGTATTTATTTAGTATTTATTGGATATTTAAAAATTCAATATTAATACCCAAAAATTATAAAAATTGGGGCCAAATATTTTTATTAGGAGTGTAATTAGACCCTTAATTTTACTTAGGGGTATTATTTTCATAAATATAAATACCTGATTTATTAGTAATTAAATCAGTTAATTATACTTAAAAATCAGAAAATAAAAAGAAAATCAGAAAAGGAATTAGGGTTAGGATTTTTGGTGAAGAACAGGGCAGCAGAATCAATCGTGAATTTGAAGGTGATTCCGGAGTCCAAATCGTTCATGTAAGTAGTCAAATTGAAGCTGGTGATTCGTAGTTTATGATTATGTCAACGTTTTTGTTGATTGATTTCTTGATTTTTGATTTGTTATTTCGGGTTTAATCTTTGAATTCGGGTTTTGATTTCTGTTGATTGTTTGATGATTCCGTTAGCATAGTCGTGTAGATCGTTGTTTTTCCTGTCGTTTGGTACCGGGTTTGTGATTGTTGGAGTCCGTTTCGAGCTCGCCGGAGTTTAGCCGTCGCCGCCGTGTTCATCGCGTTTCCGGCCGTTGTGGTCGACGAAAACGAAGGAGAAAGGCTGAGGGGACGTCGTGGTATTGCTGTGCTTCGAAACCACAGAAGAATCGAGCCTGGAATCAAGCGTTTCGTGCTCACCGGAATCAAACGCCGGCGTCAGGTTCTGGGTTTTTGGCCGGTGTTCTTCCCGACCCGTTTGGGTTGGGGACGACCCGGTTGCAACCCGGTTTCGACCCGGGTTTGGTCCTTGCAACCCAAAACCTGTTCCTGATTTTGTGTTTCTGATTAAATTAATGATTTATTTATATTTTAGTAATTAAAAATCAGTTTTAATAATTCTAATAATTAATTAAAAATTAGTTTTATATTTTGAAAAATAGTATTTATAATTTCTGAATTATTTTATTAAATTATAAATTCGAATTTATTTATTTATTTAATTATTTAATTATTTATCTAATTATTTATTAATTATCTAATTAATTAATAATTGGGTAATTAATTAATAATTAGGTAATTAATTAGTAAATAAGGATTAGAAATAATTAAGTGAGGTGATTAATAATCTAATAATTAGTTAGTGCGAATAATGATTCGATAATTAGAATTATTATTCGAGCATTAGTTATTCGAATAATATTGTGATAATCATTCGTATCGTATAAATAGTTATCGGTAATTATCTGTTTAGCGAATTGTATGAGTTTCAATAATAACAGAATAATTCGATAATTAGGCGAGAATCCCGAGTAGCTCGTAGTTATACGAGTGATTAATTGTTAAGTGATTTATAATTCGAGTAATTCGTAGTTATTCGATAAATAGCGTATCGGTTAATTAAGTTGATTGATTATTTGTAAATAATCGATCTGATCGAATAAGTAATAATAATTTGTAATAAATAATAATAATTCTTAATAATTAGAGATTAATTATTTTAAAATATAATAATTATTAATTAATTATTTAAAAATATAATTAAGGATTGTTTAATTATAATTAATTATTTATAATTAATTATTAATTAATTAAATCATGTTTAATTTATAATAATTCAACCGTTAGTCCGATTTGAGTGAAACGAAGACCTCTAGACTCAGAAAAATGAGACGAATCCAATAAAAATAGTTGTAAGTTATAATTTCTTTCGAAAAGAGAGTGGTTGGGTGATAATTGATAGTTCGTAGGTCCTAATAGGGGTATAATTGAGCCGAATAAATCCCGAAAAATTATAATAAAATCAGATAAGACTAGTAATGCAGGTATAAGTCTAGAATTGATTTTAAAAATAATTATAAATCTAGAAATTGATTATGTGCTTTATGTGCTACGTGCTTTACGTGATTATGTGAATAGATGTGCTGTATAAATGTATGTGTATATATGCGAGTCAGATAGAAACGCATGGGTAGACTGATAAAGTTGTGTGATATCAATTCAAGATACACGTATATAGTAAGTTATCTAAACGCCTATCTTTCCATGATTTGTTTAGTGTTAGCAAGGCAAAGCAAGCTAGGGTCAGAAGGCGGTGAGTTAAACCAGGTTAAGTACGCGCAAGGCAAGTTTTTTCCCCTATTCTAAATTCAGAATAGTGATTTATATTTCTTTTCTATCGTATCAGTTCTCTTTGATAATCATTGTTCATATACACTGTTACCAATTTATTATTGCTTGTTTCCAATTTCATTTCAATTCTTGATTCACCCAATTTATTGAATTCCCTGTTCATATTTCAATTCCTTTACCCTTGTTACATATACTCTGGTATATCCTGGTGTTGGGATATATCAATAGCATTCCGATTGTTCCGGATGCTAAGCCTTGGACTGGATGGTTACTATACAGGCTGGGTTTTACCCAGACCATTATTTAATAGGCCATAGTTGCCTGAGTACTCCTTATGTTGGCTGAGTCTATGCAGTTGGGTATAGATCCGCACTATATTCTGACTGATCAGCAGGTTATAGTGCATATGTTGGTTCTTGTTTCCAGTCTTGTTCATTTGGTACTCGCCAGCATTGGCAAATTACTATCCTATACAGATTCAAATGGTTGTTCCAACCAGCAGCTTATTGGTTCACTCATTTCTCTTTCTTTATAATATATATTTTGTTGCAGGCTTGTTGAGCAATTTCGGCTCATCCCTTTTTATTGTTACTCCTATTGTTTTACAGTTAAGGTAGAGAATGAAACCCATCAGGACCCGCATAGTCAAGAAGTGAGTCAAGCAGCGGGACCCTCTTATACCAAGAGTGTTCCTTCCTATTCCCGAAGAGAGCTTTGAATTGCCAGATCAGGTGTACCCGGATAATTAGTAATGTTGGGTTGAATAAAAGTCTTGTGTAATTGAATAAAAGTTGTGTAGTGAGATTGTAGATAGAATAAAGTTTTGTAACAAAGAGAGTTCTTGAGACAGGATTTATTTAGTTGGGTTTGTAATAAAGTGTAGTATGTGGTTCTTGTTTTCAAACTCAGACCTTAAAAGATCATGAGTAGTGATAATTCAGGGTAATTATTATATTTATATTCCGCTTGTGCAGGTTTAGTTGGTAATTGTTGTTAATAATGCCCCAAATCTATACCCCGGATTTGGAGGGTGTTATAGTTGGCATCAGAGCTTAGGTTTGACCTTTGAAAACAAGAACGTTAGGGCTAAGATAAGATAGGAAAATGAGATAGGATGAGAGTAAGAGTGTTAGGATTATTTGTTTATGTGATTATAAGTTATGAGTTTTAGGATTGCATTTTGATTGTTTTTGTGTTATTATTTTTATGTATATTAGATGGCTTCTTTATCATCGTCTACGGAGAGGACCGAGATAGATCCAGTGGATGCACCGGTATTAGCCCCAGTGTCAGAGCAGATCTTACCTCCATTGCCACTACCTCCACCATTGCCACCTGGACCACCACCAGAGATACCACTTCCCCCAGAGGTACCAGGTTTTGCAGATTATTTTCCATATTTTGAGCCAGAGATACCAGATTTTCCACCTTTAGAGTTTCTGATGTTCGATATTCCTGACATGGTTAATCTTCCGCAGTGGGAGGATTTAGAGCCTCAGATTCCTATGCCACCAGTCGAGATTCCAGAGATGCCACAGATGGAGCCAGAGGCAGAGCCGCCAGTGTATGCACCTATGGAGCAGCCTGTCTTATTCCCTGCCCCATTAGCCATTTATGCACCTGTTCCGGGAGTTTATCAGTTTCCTCAGCCAGAGTTTATGGATGAGATCGTGGTAGATGGACCATTACCTTCTCGAGGTTCCAGCACTGATCTTCGTGAGCATCATACAGTGACTTACCAGCGCTTTCTGGCAGAGAGGGAGGAGAGGATTAGATGGCAGAACCAGTGTAGAGAGATCCTTGGATTGTATGAGACGCAGGCAGATGGACCTGTCAGAGCATTACGACCAGATTATATACTGAGAGAGAGGCTACATCAGATTCACCGGATTAGTTCTCAGCAGCTTACTGATTTGAGACAGCAGGATCTTAGTGCGGAGACAGCATATCGCAGAGCATTGTGACTTATCGAGGCAGTGCTAGAGGCATTGCAGGAGGAGTTGAGCCACGTGCCACCAGGATTTTGAGACTAGCAGATCGATGAGTGTGGTATTATGTATATTTTGTAGATAGAGGCAACATAGTATTGTATGACTAGTTTGTATGAGTGTAGCTACTGATTTTGACTGATAGTAGTAGCAGTATGACTGTTATATCATAGGTTTTTGTATCAAGCACTGACACCTGTAGCTGGTGTTCTACCTATATATATATATGAGATAATCTTTTGCACATTTTCTTTATTTTATTTCCAGTTATTTAAGCATTTATATTTATTTCAGTACCATTACATATTTACAAATGTCATTTTATTCACGATCATGTTGTACCCTTATGTTTTTAAAAAAAAAAAATTTTAAGCACATCATACTGTTTTATCTATTCAGTTATTTAATAAGCTATTTTATTTTCCCAAATCGACTGTTTTAATATACGTTTAATATATTGTTATTAAAGAAGACCCATTGTTTATTTACTAGAAAGATGGCACCCAAAAGAAAAGCACAACCCGACTCATCGAATGGAAACACCGAGGGCCAAAACAATAATAACCAGATGGATCAGATGTTTAATCTCATGCAACAATAGATCTTGATGATGCAACAACAAATGCAGCAGCAACAGCAGCAGTTCCAGCAACAGATGTTACAGCAAGCCGCTCATCCAGGACGTTAAGTACCACCAGCAGCACCTACGGTCACCTTCAAGCAATTTCAGTCGGTGAAGCCACCAAAATTTATGGGTTCTACGGATCCTACAAAAGCGAGAGCTTGGCTGAAAGAGATGGAAAAGGCTTTTTCGTTGGTAAAGGTTGAGGAAGAACAGAAGACGGATTTCGCTAGCTACTTTCTGAAAGGCGAAGCTAATTACTGGTGGGAATCGAAGAAAGCTTTGGAAGGAGAAGATGTGGTGACCTGGGATAGATTCACTGATCTTTTCTTGGAGAAATATTTTCCTCGTTTTATGAAGAACCAGATGGAGATCAAGTTCCTGGAGCTGAAGCAAGATAACTTATCGGTTGCGGATTATGAGACCAAGTTCACTGAATTGGCAAGGTTTGTTCCAGAGCAAGTGGATACGGACGAGAAGCGGGCCAAGAGATTCCAGCAAGGACTGAAACCATGGATTCGTAGCAGGGTAGCTGTGTTTGAACTGATAACTTATACGGCTGTTGTTCAGAAGGCTATGATTATTGAAGGTGAAAGTGAAGCAGCTCAGAAAGAGAAAGGACCAGGAAATTTTCAGAATCATTTCAACAAAAGGCCGGGATTTCAAGCTCGAGGAAAAGTAAACTTTAGGAGGCCAGAACAAAACAACCAGAGGATGGGTAATCGACTACCTGCCCCAACTCAGCAAAGGCTTATTCGACCGCCTGTACCTGATTGCAGAACGTGTGGTAGAAAGCATACGGGGATTTGCAACAAGCCAAATGTCACGTGTTTTAAGTGCAAGCAAAGGGGACACTATTCTGGAGAATGTCCAATGGGAAAAGCAGAAGTTACTTGTTTCCAATGTGGGAGAAAAGGACATATCGCCAGAGACTGCAGAGGAATTGCAATGGTCGCTAGTATTTCAAGAGTTTTAGCGTTACCTCCACCTCCACTACCACAGCAAAATCAGCCTAGAGCAAGGACTTTCAATATGTCAATGAAGGAAGCGGTACAGAGTCTGAATGTGGTTGCAGGTACACTCCCTATAAATTCTGTAAATGCTTTAATATTGATTGATTCAGGAGCTACTAGATCTTTTATTTCTGAAGATTTTATCTCTAAGATAGATTGTGAGATCCAGTGGTTAGATGAAGTGTTAGTCATAAAATTAGCAAATGATGATCAGGTTGCAGTAGATAAAGTATGTCCGAGTTGTGATATTGAGATAGGGAGATGTCATTTTTCAGTTGATTTGATACCTTTTAGGCTAGGGGAGTTTGATGTTTTTCTAGGAATGGATTGGCTATCTAGTAATAATGCTCAGATTGACTGTGCGAATAAAAGAGTGAAATTGCAAACTGAAGAAAATGAAACGGTAATATTTAAAGGTGAGAAGCAAAAGCAGAAATTCCTATCAATAGTGCAGACGAGAAGATTGCTACGCCAAGGATGTCAAGCTTATTTAGCCTATGTACGGGATGCTGATAAGGGTAATCCGAAGATTGAAGATATTCCTATAGTTTGTGAATTTCTTGATATTTTTCCAGACGAATTACCAGGACTTCCACCAGATCGAGAAATCGAGTTCACTATTGACTTGATGCCAGGGACTGAACCAATTTCGAAAGCTCCATATCGAATGACACATGTTGAAATGAGGGAATTAGCAAAGCAGTTGCAAGAACTTCTCGACAAAAGAATTATAAGGCCAAGTGTATCCCCATGGGGCGCACCAGTATTGTTCGTGAAAAAGAAAGATGGTAGTATGCGACTGTGTATTGATTATCGTGAGCTGAACAAGTTAACTATCAAGAATAAATATCCTTTACCTCGCATCGATGATTTATTTGATCAACTAAAAGGAGCAGCATGGTTTTCAAAAATCGACTTACGATCAGGCTATCATCAGTTAAAGATCAAGGCCGAAGATATTCCTAAGACAGCGTTCAGAACGAGGTACGGACATTACGAATTTCTTGTGATGGCTTTTGGATTGACAAATGCACCTGCAGCGTTTATGGATTTGATGAATCGAGTATTCAAGAAGTATCTGGATAAGTTTATCATTGTATTTATTGATGACATCTTGATCTACTCAAAGACAGAAGAAGAACATGCAGCGCATTTAAGAACGACATTGGAGATATTACGAAAGGAGCAGCTCTACGCAAAATTTTCAAAATGTGAATTTTGGTTGAAAGAAGTACAGTTTCTAGGGCATATCATCAGTAGAGAAGGCATTCAAGTTGATCCAGCAAAGATTGAAGCTGTTTTGAATTGGGAAAGACCAAGGACGCCGACAGAGGTTCGAAGTTTCTTAGGATTGGCAGGATATTATCGAAGATTTGTCAAAGATTTTGCGAAGATAGCAACACCGCTGACCAAGTTAACTCGACAAAGTGAAAAGTTCGAATGGAATAGTAAGTGTGAAGAAAGTTTTCAAGAGTTGAAGAATCGGTTGGTGACCGTACCAGTATTAGTACTGCCAAACGAGCAAGGAAATTTTGTTATTTACAGTGACGCTTCGTATCGCGGGTTAGGATGTGTGTTGATGCAACATGGTAATGTCATTGCATATGCTTCGAGACAACTTAAACCTCATGAGCAGAAAATATCCTACGCATGATCTGGAATTGGCAGCAATTGTATTTGCATTGAAGCTTTGGAGACATTATATGTGCGGTGAAAGATGCGAAATCTACACGGATCATAAAAGTCTGAAGTATATCTTCACGCAAAAGGAACTGAACATGCGACAACATCGATGGCTGGAATTGATTAAAGATTATGATGTTACAATCAGTTATCATCCAGGGAAAGCAAATGTTGTAGCGGATGCGTTGAGTAGAAAAGAAAGGTTAAATCGGTTAACTTCATGTGAAGAATTGGTTAAGGAATTCGACAAATTGGAGATTGAGATTCGTATTCCCCATGAATCTGCAGGAACTATCTACGCTATGACTTTTCAACCAGGGTTGCTAGAAAAGATTCGCCATTGTCAAGATAAAGTGATGAGTCAAGACGACAACTTAACGGGAGAGGAGATTACAACTCAGAAAGATAATGAAGGAATTTTACGTTTTGCGTCAAGAATCTGGATCCCTATCGTGGCAGAATTAAAAGAAGAGATTATGCGAGATGCGCATAATTCGAAGTATTCCATTCATCCAGGAAGCACGAAAATGTATCGCGATTTGAAGGAAAACTTTTGGTGGCCGAATATGAAGAAGGAGATAGCAGAATGTGTGAGTAAATGCTACACGTGCCAGCGAGTTAAAGCAGAACATCAACGTCCGAGTGGGTTATTGCAACCATTAGACATTCCAGAATGGAAATGGGAACATCTAGCGATGGATTTCGTAGTGGGACTTCCAAGGATGAAAGCAAATCACGATGCAATTTGGGTTATTGTTGATCGATTGACGAAATCAGCACATTTTCTTCCAATTAACGAGAGGTTTTCACTGGACAAGTTAGTGCACTTATATCTTAAAGAAATTGTGATGCGTCATGGAGTACCAGTATCGATTGTATCGGATCGAGATCCTCGTTTCAATTCAAGATTTTGGAGACAATTCCAAGAATGTCTAGGAATGAAGTTGAGTATGAGTACAGCCTATCATCCGCAAACCGACGGTCAAAGTGAAAGGAGAATTCAAACGATTGAAGACATGCTACGAGTTTGTGCGATCGATTTTGAAGGCAGTTGGGATGAACATTTACCCCTAGTGGAATTTTCTTATAATAACAGTTATCACGCCAGTATTGGAATGCCACCGTATGAAGCACTATATGGGAGGAAATGCAGATCACCAGTACATTGGGATGAAGTTGGAGAACGCAAGATTTTGGGTCCAGAATTAATTCGGCAGACAAAAGAAAAGATTGAACTTATTCGAAAACGAATCGAGGCAGCGCAAAACAGGAAAAGCAGATATGCAGACCAAACAAGGAAGGATATGGACTATCAGGAAGGAGAACACGTATTGCTCAAAATATCGCCATGGAAAGGATTGACCAGATTTGGCAATAAAGGGAAATTGAAGCCACGATATGTTGGACCATTTGAAATTTTGAAGAAAATTGGGAAGGTTGCGTACGAGTTAGCTTTACCACCCCATATGCAGCACATTCACAACGTATTTAATGTATCTATGCTTAAGAAGTACAATCCTGATACAAGGCATGTAATAGAATATGAACCAGTAGAACTTCAGGCAGATTTGTCGTATATAGAGCAGTCGATAAGGATTTTAGATCGGCAAGAGAGGGTATTAAGAAATAAGTCTGTGTCATTAGTAAGAGTCTTATGGAGAAACCCAGTGGTTGAAGAATCAACCTGGGAGCTTGAGAGTGAAATGTTAGAAAGGTATCCTCAGTTATTTGCATAGTGTGATTCTGAGGACAGAATCTTGTTAAGGGGGGAGAATGTAACGACCGAGGAATTACGCTTGTATTATATTATAATAGTGATAAATTATGTGTATTATTATGTGATTAAATGTGTTAAATTATTAAACCCTAACTGCTATGTGCTATGTGTTGGCTGTTTTGATCCAAACGTGTTTTGGATATTTATTGAGCGTTTTATCGTCAGTTATATATATTATATCAAAACCTGTACAGCTCAAAACTATGTTTTAAAAGCCCATATTTCAAGCAAAATCATTGGCTCTATTTTATTAAAAATGCCCTATACCATATCGCTATTCTGAACCCCTAGACGTTTTACAAATTGACCTTTTTCGCGAAAAATGACTTTTCCGGACCCCTTCGGGTATCAAAACCCCACAAAAAAATTATATTTTTATTTTATATGATCATGAAATTATCATATATTAGTTTTCTTTGTATTTTTGTAATTTTCACAATTTTTGGGAAATTTTGTATTTATTTAGTATTTATTGGATATTTAAAAATTCAATATTAATACCCAAAAATTATAAAAATTGGGGCCAAATATTTTTATTAGGAGTGTAATTAGACCCTTAATTTTACTTAGGGTTATTATTTTCATAAATATAAATACCTGATTTATTAGTAATTAAATCAGTTAATTATACTTAAAAATCAGAAAATAAAAAGAAAATCAGAAAAGGAATTAGGGTTAGGATTTTTGGTGAAGAACAGGGCAGCAGAATCAATCGTGAATTTGAAGGTGATTCCGGAGTCCAAATCGTTCATGTAAGTAGTCAAATTGAAGCTGGTGATTCGTAGTTTATGATTATGTCAACGTTTTTGTTGATTGATTTCTTGATTTTTGATTTGTTATTTCGGGTTTAATCTTTGAATTCGGGTTTTGATTTCTGTTGATTGTTTGATGATTCCGTTAGCATAGTCGTGTAGATCGTTGTTTTTCCTGTCGTTTGGTACCGGGTTTGTGATTGTTGGAGTCCGTTTCGAGCTCGCCGGAGTTTAGCCGTCGCCGCCGTGTTCATCGCGTTTCCGGCCGTTGTGGTCGACGAAAACGAAGGAGAAAGGCTGCGGGGACGTCGTGGTATTGCTGTGCTTCGAAACCACAGAAGAATCGAGCCTGGAATCAAGCGTTTCGTGCTCACCGGAATCAAACGCCGGCGTCGGGTTCTGGGTTTTTGGCCGGTGTTCTTCCCGACCCGTTTGGGTTGGGGACGACCCGGTTGCAACCCGGTTTCGACCCGGGTTTGATCCTTGCAACCCAAAACCTGTTCCTGATTTTGTGTTTCTGATTAAATTAATGATTTATTTATATTTTAGTAATTAAAAATCAGTTTTAATAATTCTAATAATTAATTAAAAATTAGTTTTATATTTTGAAAAATAGTATTTATAATTTCTGAATTATTTTATTAAATTATAAATTCGAATTTATTTATTTGATTAATTATTTAATTATTTATCTAATTATTTATTAATTATCTAATTAATTAATAATTGGGTAATTAATTAATAATTAGGTAATTAATTAGTAAATAAGGATTAGAAATAATTAAGTGAGGTGATTAATAATCTAATAATTAGTTTATAGTGCGAATAATGATTCGATAATTAGAATTATTATTCGAGCGTTAGTTATTCGAATAATATTGTGATAATCATTCGTATCGTATAAATAGTTATCGGTAATTATCTGTTTAGCGAATCGTATGAGTTTCAATAATAATAGAATAATTCGATAATTAGGCGAGAATCGCGAGTAGCTCGTAGTTATACGAGTGATTAATTGTTAAGTGATTTATAATTCGAGTAATTTGTAGTTATTCGATAAATAGCGTATCGGTTAATTAAGTTGATTGATTATTTGTAAATAATCGATCTGATCGAATAAGTAATAATAATTTGTAATAAATAATAATAATTCTTAATAATTAGGGATTAATTATTTTAAAATATAATAATTATTAATTAATTATTTAAAAATATAATTAAGGATTGTTTAATTATAATTAATTATTTATAATTAATTATTAATTAATTAAATCATGTTTAATTTATAATAATTCAACCGTTAGTCCGATTTGAGTGAAACGAAGACCTCTAGACTCAGAAAAATGAGACGAATCCAATAAAAATAGTTGTAAGTTATAATTTCTTTCGAAAAGAGAGTGGTTGGGTGATAATTGATAGTTCGTAGGTCCTAATAGGGGTATAATTGAGTCGAATAAATCCCGAAAAATTATAATAAAATCAGATAAGACTAGTAATGCAGGTATAAGTCTAGAATTGATTTTAAAAATAATTATAAATCTAGAAATTGATTATGTGCTTTATGTGCTACGTGCTTTACGTGATTATGTGAATAGATGTGCTGTATAAATGTATGTGTATATATGCGAGTCAGATAGAAATGCATGGGTAGACTGATAAAGTTGCGTGATATCAATTCAAGATACACGTATATAGTAAGTTATCTAAACGCCTATCTTTCCATGATTTGTTCAGTGTTAGCAAGGCAAAGCAAGCTAGGGTCAGAAGGCGGTGAGTTAAACCAGGTTAAGTACGCGCAAGGCAAGTTTTTTCCCCTATTCTAAATTCAGAATAGTGATTTATATTTCTTTTCTATCGTATCAGTTCTCTTTGATAATCATTGTTCATATACACTGTTACCCATTTATTATTGCTTGTTTCCAATTTCATTTCAATTCTTGATTCACCCAATTTATTGAATTCCCTGTTCATATTTCAATTCCTTTACCCTTGTTACATATACTCTGGTATATCCTGGTGTTGGGATATATCAATAGCATTCCGATTGTTTCGGATGCTAAGCCTTGGACTGGATGGTTACTATACAGGCTGGGTTTTACCCAGACCATTATTTAATAGGCCATAGTTGCCTGAGTACTCCTTATGTTGGCTGGGTCTATGCAGTTGGGTATAGATCCGCACTATATTCTGACTGATCAGCAGGTTATAGTGCATATGTTGGTTCTTGTTTCCAGTCTTGTTCATTTGGTACTCGCCAGCATTGGCAAATTACTATCCTATACAGATTCAGATGGTTGTTCCAACCAGCAGCTTATTGGTTCACTCATTTCTCTTTCTTTATAATATATATTTTGTTGCAGGCTTGTTGAGCAATTTCGGCTCATCCCTTTTTATTGTTACTCCTATTGTTTTACAGTTAAGGTAGAGAATGAAACCCATCAGGACCCGCATAGTCAAGAAGTGAGTCAAGCAGCGGGACCCTCTTATACCAAGAGTGTTCCTTCCTATTCCCGAAGAGAGCTTTGAATTGCCAGATCAGGTGTACCCGGATAATTAGTAATGTTGGGTTGAATAAAAGTCTTGTGTAATTGAATAAAAGTTGTGTAGTGAGATTGTAGATAGAATAAAGTTTTGTAACAAAGAGAGTTCTTGAGACAGGTTTTATTTAGTTGGGTTTGTAATAAAGTGTAGTATGTGGTTCTTGTTTTCAAACTCATACCTTAAAAGATCCTGAGTAGTGATAATTCGGGGTAATTATTATATTTATATTCCGCTTGTGCAGGTTTAGTTGGTAATTATTGTTAATAATGCCCCAAATCTATACCCCAGATTTGGAGGGTGTTATATTCTTTAGCTTGAATCTGTTCACAGAAAAATCCTCTAGTCTAATCTTCTAACCTTTTTACAGACTCAAGAAATAAAATACAGAATACAAAATTAATTATCAAACAACTAAATCTTAGGGTTTTCAATATGACTTAGTCTTGTTATTGTACATGCATGTCTTTCACAATAATATGTTTTACCAAAAATATTTTCAATCAGGATTATAGTGACATATATTTTTCACATTTATTTCTTGCAACAATTTTATCTATTATTAACATCCCATTCGATGCTCACATCGTAATAATCAACACATTCAGGCATGTCTGCCAAATAACTTATTTACCCAACGTACTCTTAAAGTACTTGATCATGATCCTCTTTACGACCTTTTGATGGCCACAATCAAAAAGTTTTTCAAAATTTACTTATTAAAAGTGTGTCAAGTCAAGTCAATCGATGAAATAAAAAACAAACTTTCGACCACTTGCACGTATAATACACTTATTATAATATACTTATTATTTCCTAGTTCTATATTAATCACTTTCCCATAATTTTAACGATTAGAAAATTTAATTCCAATAATTTTTCAAGTTCAAACTCAACGAACTTAACTTGTTCAATCCCTTAATATATGGACTTTTCGAATATATAAGATTTGGGAAAAATCTTTTCGTCAAATGTTTTTAAAACAAACTACCAATTTTTAAAATAAAGACACAAATTTTCAGTTCGTCAATTACAAACTTTTTAAACGAACTTCCACTTCTTCTCAAAATGCAGAAATAATAGTCTAATTATTTCTTAACATAAAAATTTACAATTAGACAAATAGCAGGGTAGCTGTGTTTGAACTGATAACTTATACGGCTGTTGTTCAGAAGGCTATGATTATTGAAGGTGAAAGTGAAGCAGCTCAGAAAGAGAAAGGACCAGGAAATTTTCAGAATCATTTCAACAAAAGGCCGGGATTTCAAGCTCGAGGAAAAGTAAACTTTAGGAGGCCAGAACAAAACAACCAGAGGATGGGTAATCGACTACCTGCCCCAACTCAGCAAAGGCTTATTCGACCGCCTGTACCTGATTGCAGAACGTGTGGTAGAAAGCATACGGGGATTTGCAACAAGCCAAATGTCACGTGTTTTAAGTGCAAGCAAAGGGGACACTATTCTGGAGAATGTCCAATGGGAAAAGCAGAAGTTACTTGTTTCCAATGTGGGAGAAAAGGACATATCGCCAGAGACTGCAGAGGAATTGCAATGGTCGCTAGTATTTCAAGAGTTTTAGCGTTACCTCCACCTCCACTACCACAGCAAAATCAGCCTAGAGCAAGGACTTTCAATATGTCAATGAAGGAAGCGGTACAGAGTCTGAATGTGGTTGCAGGTACACTCCCTATAAATTCTGTAAATGCTTTAATATTGATTGATTCAGGAGCTACTAGATCTTTTATTTCTGAAGATTTTATCTCTAAGATAGATTGTGAGATCCAGTGGTTAGATGAAGTGTTAGTCATAAAATTAGCAAATGATGATCAGGTTGCAGTAGATAAAGTATGTCCGAGTTGTGATATTGAGATAGGGAGATGTCATTTTTCAGTTGATTTGATACCTTTTAGGCTAGGGGAGTTTGATGTTTTTCTAGGAATGGATTGGCTATCTAGTAATAATGCTCAGATTGACTGTGCGAATAAAAGAGTGAAATTGCAAACTGAAGAAAATGAAACGGTAATATTTAAAGGTGAGAAGCAAAAGCAGAAATTCCTATCAATAGTGCAGACGAGAAGATTGCTACGCCAAGGATGTCAAGCTTATTTAGCCTATGTACGGGATGCTGATAAGGGTAATCCGAAGATTGAAGATATTCCTATAGTTTGTGAATTTCTTGATATTTTTCCAGACGAATTACCAGGACTTCCACCAGATCGAGAAATCGAGTTCACTATTGACTTGATGCCAGGGACTGAACCAATTTCGAAAGCTCCATATCGAATGACACATGTTGAAATGAGGGAATTAGCAAAGCAGTTGCAAGAACTTCTCGACAAAAGAATTATAAGGCCAAGTGTATCCCCATGGGGCGCACCAGTATTGTTCGTGAAAAAGAAAGATGGTAGTATGCGACTGTGTATTGATTATCGTGAGCTGAACAAGTTAACTATCAAGAATAAATATCCTTTACCTCGCATCGATGATTTATTTGATCAACTAAAAGGAGCAGCATGGTTTTCAAAAATCGACTTACGATCAGGCTATCATCAGTTAAAGATCAAGGCCGAAGATATTCCTAAGACAGCGTTCAGAACGAGGTACGGACATTACGAATTTCTTGTGATGGCTTTTGGATTGACAAATGCACCTGCAGCGTTTATGGATTTGATGAATCGAGTATTCAAGAAGTATCTGGATAAGTTTATCATTGTATTTATTGATGACATCTTGATCTACTCAAAGACAGAAGAAGAACATGCAGCGCATTTAAGAACGACATTGGAGATATTACGAAAGGAGCAGCTCTACGCAAAATTTTCAAAATGTGAATTTTGGTTGAAAGAAGTACAGTTTCTAGGGCATATCATCAGTAGAGAAGGCATTCAAGTTGATCCAGCAAAGATTGAAGCTGTTTTGAATTGGGAAAGACCAAGGACGCCGACAGAGGTTCGAAGTTTCTTAGGATTGGCAGGATATTATCGAAGATTTGTCAAAGATTTTGCGAAGATAGCAACACCGCTGACCAAGTTAACTCGACAAAGTGAAAAGTTCGAATGGAATAGTAAGTGTGAAGAAAGTTTTCAAGAGTTGAAGAATCGGTTGGTGACCGTACCAGTATTAGTACTGCCAAACGAGCAAGGAAATTTTGTTATTTACAGTGACGCTTCGTATCGCGGGTTAGGATGTGTGTTGATGCAACATGGTAATGTCATTGCATATGCTTCGAGACAACTTAAACCTCATGAGCAGAAAATATCCTACGCATGATCTGGAATTGGCAGCAATTGTATTTGCATTGAAGCTTTGGAGACATTATATGTGCGGTGAAAGATGCGAAATCTACACGGATCATAAAAGTCTGAAGTATATCTTCACGCAAAAGGAACTGAACATGCGACAACATCGATGGCTGGAATTGATTAAAGATTATGATGTTACAATCAGTTATCATCCAGGGAAAGCAAATGTTGTAGCGGATGCGTTGAGTAGAAAAGAAAGGTTAAATCGGTTAACTTCATGTGAAGAATTGGTTAAGGAATTCGACAAATTGGAGATTGAGATTCGTATTCCCCATGAATCTGCAGGAACTATCTACGCTATGACTTTTCAACCAGGGTTGCTAGAAAAGATTCGCCATTGTCAAGATAAAGTGATGAGTCAAGACGACAACTTAACGGGAGAGGAGATTACAACTCAGAAAGATAATGAAGGAATTTTACGTTTTGCGTCAAGAATCTGGATCCCTATCGTGGCAGAATTAAAAGAAGAGATTATGCGAGATGCGCATAATTCGAAGTATTCCATTCATCCAGGAAGCACGAAAATGTATCGCGATTTGAAGGAAAACTTTTGGTGGCCGAATATGAAGAAGGAGATAGCAGAATGTGTGAGTAAATGCTACACGTGCCAGCGAGTTAAAGCAGAACATCAACGTCCGAGTGGGTTATTGCAACCATTAGACATTCCAGAATGGAAATGGGAACATCTAGCGATGGATTTCGTAGTGGGACTTCCAAGGATGAAAGCAAATCACGATGCAATTTGGGTTATTGTTGATCGATTGACGAAATCAGCACATTTTCTTCCAATTAACGAGAGGTTTTCACTGGACAAGTTAGTGCACTTATATCTTAAAGAAATTGTGATGCGTCATGGAGTACCAGTATCGATTGTATCGGATCGAGATCCTCGTTTCAATTCAAGATTTTGGAGACAATTCCAAGAATGTCTAGGAATGAAGTTGAGTATGAGTACAGCCTATCATCCGCAAACCGACGGTCAAAGTGAAAGGAGAATTCAAACGATTGAAGACATGCTACGAGTTTGTGCGATCGATTTTGAAGGCAGTTGGGATGAACATTTACCCCTAGTGGAATTTTCTTATAATAACAGTTATCACGCCAGTATTGGAATGCCACCGTATGAAGCACTATATGGGAGGAAATGCAGATCACCAGTACATTGGGATGAAGTTGGAGAACGCAAGATTTTGGGTCCAGAATTAATTCGGCAGACAAAAGAAAAGATTGAACTTATTCGAAAACGAATCGAGGCAGCGCAAAACAGGAAAAGCAGATATGCAGACCAAACAAGGAAGGATATGGACTATCAGGAAGGAGAACACGTATTGCTCAAAATATCGCCATGGAAAGGATTGACCAGATTTGGCAATAAAGGGAAATTGAAGCCACGATATGTTGGACCATTTGAAATTTTGAAGAAAATTGGGAAGGTTGCGTACGAGTTAGCTTTACCACCCCATATGCAGCACATTCACAACGTATTTAATGTATCTATGCTTAAGAAGTACAATCCTGATACAAGGCATGTAATAGAATATGAACCAGTAGAACTTCAGGCAGATTTGTCGTATATAGAGCAGTCGATAAGGATTTTAGATCGGCAAGAGAGGGTATTAAGAAATAAGTCTGTGTCATTAGTAAGAGTCTTATGGAGAAACCCAGTGGTTGAAGAATCAACCTGGGAGCTTGAGAGTGAAATGTTAGAAAGGTATCCTCAGTTATTTGCATAGTGTGATTCTGAGGACAGAATCTTGTTAAGGGGGGAGAATGTAACGACCGAGGAATTACGCTTGTATTATATTATAATAGTGATAAATTATGTGTATTATTATGTGATTAAATGTGTTAAATTATTAAACCCTAACTGCTATGTGCTATGTGTTGGCTGTTTTGATCCAAACGTGTTTTGGATATTTATTGAGCGTTTTATCGTCAGTTATATATATTATATCAAAACCTGTACAGCTCAAAACTATGTTTTAAAAGCCCATATTTCAAGCAAAATCATTGGCTCTATTTTATTAAAAATGCCCTATACCATATCGCTATTCTGAACCCCTAGACGTTTTACAAATTGACCTTTTTCGCGAAAAATGACTTTTCCGGACCCCTTCGGGTATCAAAACCCCACAAAAAAATTATATTTTTATTTTATATGATCATGAAATTATCATATATTAGTTTTCTTTGTATTTTTGTAATTTTCACAATTTTTGGGAAATTTTGTATTTATTTAGTATTTATTGGATATTTAAAAATTCAATATTAATACCCAAAAATTATAAAAATTGGGGCCAAATATTTTTATTAGGAGTGTAATTAGACCCTTAATTTTACTTAGGGTTATTATTTTCATAAATATAAATACCTGATTTATTAGTAATTAAATCAGTTAATTATACTTAAAAATCAGAAAATAAAAAGAAAATCAGAAAAGGAATTAGGGTTAGGATTTTTGGTGAAGAACAGGGCAGCAGAATCAATCGTGAATTTGAAGGTGATTCCGGAGTCCAAATCGTTCATGTAAGTAGTCAAATTGAAGCTGGTGATTCGTAGTTTATGATTATGTCAACGTTTTTGTTGATTGATTTCTTGATTTTTGATTTGTTATTTCGGGTTTAATCTTTGAATTCGGGTTTTGATTTCTGTTGATTGTTTGATGATTCCGTTAGCATAGTCGTGTAGATCGTTGTTTTTCCTGTCGTTTGGTACCGGGTTTGTGATTGTTGGAGTCCGTTTCGAGCTCGCCGGAGTTTAGCCGTCGCCGCCGTGTTCATCGCGTTTCCGGCCGTTGTGGTCGACGAAAACGAAGGAGAAAGGCTGCGGGGACGTCGTGGTATTGCTGTGCTTCGAAACCACAGAAGAATCGAGCCTGGAATCAAGCGTTTCGTGCTCACCGGAATCAAACGCCGGCGTCGGGTTCTGGGTTTTTGGCCGGTGTTCTTCCCGACCCGTTTGGGTTGGGGACGACCCGGTTGCAACCCGGTTTCGACCCGGGTTTGATCCTTGCAACCCAAAACCTGTTCCTGATTTTGTGTTTCTGATTAAATTAATGATTTATTTATATTTTAGTAATTAAAAATCAGTTTTAATAATTCTAATAATTAATTAAAAATTAGTTTTATATTTTGAAAAATAGTATTTATAATTTCTGAATTATTTTATTAAATTATAAATTCGAATTTATTTATTTGATTAATTATTTAATTATTTATCTAATTATTTATTAATTATCTAATTAATTAATAATTGGGTAATTAATTAATAATTAGGTAATTAATTAGTAAATAAGGATTAGAAATAATTAAGTGAGGTGATTAATAATCTAATAATTAGTTTATAGTGCGAATAATGATTCGATAATTAGAATTATTATTCGAGCGTTAGTTATTCGAATAATATTGTGATAATCATTCGTATCGTATAAATAGTTATCGGTAATTATCTGTTTAGCGAATCGTATGAGTTTCAATAATAATAGAATAATTCGATAATTAGGCGAGAATCGCGAGTAGCTCGTAGTTATACGAGTGATTAATTGTTAAGTGATTTATAATTCGAGTAATTTGTAGTTATTCGATAAATAGCGTATCGGTTAATTAAGTTGATTGATTATTTGTAAATAATCGATCTGATCGAATAAGTAATAATAATTTGTAATAAATAATAATAATTCTTAATAATTAGGGATTAATTATTTTAAAATATAATAATTATTAATTAATTATTTAAAAATATAATTAAGGATTGTTTAATTATAATTAATTATTTATAATTAATTATTAATTAATTAAATCATGTTTAATTTATAATAATTCAACCGTTAGTCCGATTTGAGTGAAACGAAGACCTCTAGACTCAGAAAAATGAGACGAATCCAATAAAAATAGTTGTAAGTTATAATTTCTTTCGAAAAGAGAGTGGTTGGGTGATAATTGATAGTTCGTAGGTCCTAATAGGGGTATAATTGAGTCGAATAAATCCCGAAAAATTATAATAAAATCAGATAAGACTAGTAATGCAGGTATAAGTCTAGAATTGATTTTAAAAATAATTATAAATCTAGAAATTGATTATGTGCTTTATGTGCTACGTGCTTTACGTGATTATGTGAATAGATGTGCTGTATAAATGTATGTGTATATATGCGAGTCAGATAGAAATGCATGGGTAGACTGATAAAGTTGCGTGATATCAATTCAAGATACACGTATATAGTAAGTTATCTAAACGCCTATCTTTCCATGATTTGTTCAGTGTTAGCAAGGCAAAGCAAGCTAGGGTCAGAAGGCGGTGAGTTAAACCAGGTTAAGTACGCGCAAGGCAAGTTTTTTCCCCTATTCTAAATTCAGAATAGTGATTTATATTTCTTTTCTATCGTATCAGTTCTCTTTGATAATCATTGTTCATATACACTGTTACCCATTTATTATTGCTTGTTTCCAATTTCATTTCAATTCTTGATTCACCCAATTTATTGAATTCCCTGTTCATATTTCAATTCCTTTACCCTTGTTACATATACTCTGGTATATCCTGGTGTTGGGATATATCAATAGCATTCCGATTGTTTCGGATGCTAAGCCTTGGACTGGATGGTTACTATACAGGCTGGGTTTTACCCAGACCATTATTTAATAGGCCATAGTTGCCTGAGTACTCCTTATGTTGGCTGGGTCTATGCAGTTGGGTATAGATCCGCACTATATTCTGACTGATCAGCAGGTTATAGTGCATATGTTGGTTCTTGTTTCCAGTCTTGTTCATTTGGTACTCGCCAGCATTGGCAAATTACTATCCTATACAGATTCAGATGGTTGTTCCAACCAGCAGCTTATTGGTTCACTCATTTCTCTTTCTTTATAATATATATTTTGTTGCAGGCTTGTTGAGCAATTTCGGCTCATCCCTTTTTATTGTTACTCCTATTGTTTTACAGTTAAGGTAGAGAATGAAACCCATCAGGACCCGCATAGTCAAGAAGTGAGTCAAGCAGCGGGACCCTCTTATACCAAGAGTGTTCCTTCCTATTCCCGAAGAGAGCTTTGAATTGCCAGATCAGGTGTACCCGGATAATTAGTAATGTTGGGTTGAATAAAAGTCTTGTGTAATTGAATAAAAGTTGTGTAGTGAGATTGTAGATAGAATAAAGTTTTGTAACAAAGAGAGTTCTTGAGACAGGTTTTATTTAGTTGGGTTTGTAATAAAGTGTAGTATGTGGTTCTTGTTTTCAAACTCATACCTTAAAAGATCCTGAGTAGTGATAATTCGGGGTAATTATTATATTTATATTCCGCTTGTGCAGGTTTAGTTGGTAATTATTGTTAATAATGCCCCAAATCTATACCCCAGATTTGGAGGGTGTTATATTCTTTAGCTTGAATCTGTTCACAGAAAAATCCTCTAGTCTAATCTTCTAACCTTTTTACAGACTCAAGAAATAAAATACAGAATACAAAATTAATTATCAAACAACTAAATCTTAGGGTTTTCAATATGACTTAGTCTTGTTATTGTACATGCATGTCTTTCACAATAATATGTTTTACCAAAAATATTTTCAATCAGGATTATAGTGACATATATTTTTCACATTTATTTCTTGCAACAATTTTATCTATTATTAACATCCCATTCGATGCTCACATCGTAATAATCAACACATTCAGGCATGTCTGCCAAATAACTTATTTACCCAACGTACTCTTAAAGTACTTGATCATGATCCTCTTTACGACCTTTTGATGGCCACAATCAAAAAGTTTTTCAAAATTTACTTATTAAAAGTGTGTCAAGTCAAGTCAATCGATGAAATAAAAAACAAACTTTCGACCACTTGCACGTATAATACACTTATTATAATATACTTATTATTTCCTAGTTCTATATTAATCACTTTCCCATAATTTTAACGATTAGAAAATTTAATTCCAATAATTTTTCAAGTTCAAACTCAACGAACTTAACTTGTTCAATCCCTTAATATATGGACTTTTCGAATATATAAGATTTGGGAAAAATCTTTTCGTCAAATGTTTTTAAAACAAACTACCAATTTTTAAAATAAAGACACAAATTTTCAGTTCGTCAATTACAAACTTTTTAAACGAACTTCCACTTCTTCTCAAAATGCAGAAATAATAGTCTAATTATTTCTTAACATAAAAATTTACAATTAGACAAATATCAAATTTAAAACATACCAATTGATCTTACATTTTCTTTCCAACATTCCCTCACAAACTCGTGAATTTTCTATCTTTTGGAATAACAAACAACTCCGACATTTATTTGTTTTCAACTAACTCAATGATTTTAATTCACGAGTCAAATTTTAACGATCTCGTTTCCCACATTCACTTCGATACAATTCCCGATCATTTAATTATTTTCAACCATATACAATGGTTAATTTTTAATATTTAGATTTGAATCATTACCTTAATATTCATTTTAAATCTTTCAAAAACATTTAAAATTTTAACGAATAAATAATTTATGAATTGTATTAAAACAATTCATTTTCCATTATGCAACAAAACGGGTCGCACGTAATTTAATCCACCCTCAATCTATATCATTGGTCAAAAAGTCAATGTTGCATTCAACCAAAGTAATAAATTAAAGTTCCAATTACTCTCTATTCCGAGCATTACGAGAAACTTTTCTAGTATAATATCATTTATTTCAACGATGATATTTTGATTCACGCACAATTAAATTCATTGACAAAATTATATATGACCAAAATAAACATAAAAATAACTAATAAATATAATAGAATATGATGTACACAAAAACTCGATAAACATATTATAATATTAAATATAAAATAGGCAGGCCAAACTACGGAATTAAGTATGATACGAATATACATAAACTAATTAAACAAATGCCAAATATAAATGGATCACAAGTACTGTAACGATTAACAATAAAAAATTGTGCATTCTATCTAATCCAAACACAATATATCGATAATAGAAGCTATTTGTCACACGGAATGAACCAAAACAATTAAATCTGATTTTTATAATGAAATCAAGCAGACAGTAGAGTCCATGAACTAATGGACAAAACAAAAAGATGATGTTAAAAACAACAAAAATAATATGTATCCACATAAAAAATAATTTACATTTATATCATATATCATATAATTAGACCAACAAGTTACAGAGATCAAAAGATAAAACAACTAGCATAATACAAAATATATATAAGTATATATACGTATGAGCCTAGCAATTTAAAAAACACCTAGAAAAGTAGTAACGGTCGGATATGACACCCAAGTCAAGAGAAAATTTATCATTTAAGGTTCCAAAAAATAGAAAATCAGAGGACAGCTAGTATAGGCAAACAATTACGCACAAAAATAGGCAAAAACTTGACAAAACAAAAACAACTAATGAAACCTTTAAAAAAAGAGTCAAAGAAGCTATTGATTACATTGGCACGTGGGAATGTATAGAGACGTATATAGTAAAATAATTGAACAAAAACAAATAACGAGGGGTGGTGGCCCTAAATGTTACTTTAAGGTGAAAAAATGGTCCAAATGTCACTTCTGAAAATTATGGCCCTAAATGTTCAAATGTCACATGTTCGAATCTCACGGGAGGGAAATTTATGATTATGCCACCTGAGTCAAAGTGTGTCGCTTAAATACAGTTTACCTTGGTTCACGTGGTTTGCAGGCTATTGTGTGAGCCCGTGGGGTTTACACTGTGCGCACCCGAAGGTTAGCGGTTGAAGGTTCCCAACGATAAAAAAAATATTAAAATTATTCATTTAAGTTACTCTTTTAAATTTAAAATAATTTAATTTTAAATTTATATTTTTGGTTTCTAGGGTTTAGTGCCTTTACTTAAATTAGGATTTAGGCTCTACGGTTTAGGGCCTAAAGGCCCTAAACCCTAAATCACTAGAACATTTATTAATTTTTTTAATATTTATAAAACACAAAAGAGGATTGACGAACCCTAAATGTTAACAATTATTAAATTATGGTAAAATTTATAAATTTTAAAAATATTACAAATAAAGAAATATCGAAAACGTAACATTAAGTGATTTTTCCAGACCCCTAAACAATACACCAAAAGAAGACCAACAAAGAAAAAAAAACACAAAACGTGACATGAAGTCATGTTTCCACTGAAAAGTAAAAAAAAAACAAACGCTACATCATGTAGCATTTTGCGTAGTTTTCCAAACGCTACATGATGTAACGTGGTGAAGTGAAAATTTGGGTCATAATTTTCATAAGTGATATTTTGGAACATTTTACACCCCAAAGTGACATTTTGGTCCATTTCTCACTAATGAGGCACTAGATGAGATCCGGGAAAAAAACTTTGGCCGAACAAAATCAGATCAACAAGATGATTGCCGTAGAAGAACAAAATCCAACAAAAATGATAAAGTCGAAGCAAGATCCTCCTTAGCTTTGATACCAATATTATATATAATAAAGATAAAATTGTTTAAGGATTTTTTATAGAGGATTGAACATATTTTAATATTTTCATGGTATTTTTTCTTAATACGATTATCCACTGTATTTGAGCAAAACACCATCTTCCTCCTCCGCCCCATAGAAAAGTAAATGCAAAATCCTTACTTATTACATTTAATGCCCAATTAATATAATAATAACTATACAAACATTACTCCTATATTTATTCATCTTTCTTTTATTTCTATTTTGAAATATAAGTCAAAACTAACACCAAACAGGTTAAGTAATGAAATTGATAAATAAATTTATACAACAACCAAAACTCCTGACTGGTAGTCCCGAATTCTATACACCCAAAATTAAGATCTAAGAATTAAGAGATATCGCAATAAGGCAAAGAAAATGCCTTCGAGAAGTAATATTCTATTTTTCGTCTGTGTGATAATAGCAGTGTCCTAAAAGACGAGAATCAGTATTGTTGATGGAGGTACCTTTTAGTGATTAATCAGATAACTAGCTCTACAGCCCGTGCAATGATGTTGGTGAAACTGCGTAGCAGTATAAACAGTTACGTGATAACTCAACACGAGAACAACACTAGAACATGATAGGTTAATAATACTACGACTACATAAGAAATCAGAAGAAATGAAGATAAGGCAAATACAAAGAATCAGAAGATTAGAAGAAAGCTTGAAGTCTGTTTACAGGTCACTGAAAGAAGCTCATTAATATATTCATGCCTCAATGAAGAATAAAGGTTAAAGACTTTCAGGGTTTCGGAAATGATGAAGATTCAATGTATAAGTGCTACTAGAAGATTTCAGTGTATTAGCATTGATTGAAGATGTGTATGAAGCATAGGAACCTGAAGAATTGAAGATAGGGTATAGACAAAGGTTAAAAAAGACAACTGTAGTTTTGAAGTTATACTCACTAACAGGAGTTCATTTATATGTTCAAGCGTCGGTGAAAGACAATGAAGACGTTGTCTATAGTGCTAGAAAGGATTCTAGTGAAAGTACATTTGTTTATTGACAGTCAGTGTCCGAAGTGATAAAGTTGTTGCAAGTTTAACAATGTAATCAAGGCAAAAATACGAAAACCTGAATCGGTGTTAGTCGTCTTTGAACCAGACCAGTTACACTAGGCGTCAACAACTCGTGAAAGGAATTTGGGTATAATTTATAGAAAAATTGTTAAGTTGAGGAACGTACTTGAATGTTTATCTATTAAAGTACGAGAAGAGGTGCGCAGGGTATACAGCTAAACGGCTCGAGGGATTGACATAGTTCAAAGTTTAATTGTTAAATTAAATAAATTTATTTAATGGACTTTAATATAATTTATTTAATAAACTTAAAATGATTTATTATATAAATTTTAAATAAGTTTATTTTATAAATCTAAATTAGTTTATTTATATAAGTTATATTTTAAGTTTATTTTATAGATTAATTTAGTTACAATTTAAACTTATATAAAAAGAAAAAGAAAACAAAGGGAAAAGAAAAAAAACAAAAGAAAAAGGAAAAACAAAAACAAAAAAAGGAATCAAATAAACAAAACAAAAGAAACTAAGGTCGCAGGTTACAAAATCATGGTCGCAAGTTAGATGAACTTGCAAAGTGACCTCATTTTGATTAAGTACAAATTATGTACTTTTAGGTCGCAGGTTAGTCTACAGGTCCTGGTTGCCAGTTGGTTTTTTGTAAGAATAAAAGCTAAGTAAAAGATTCCCTCTTTTGTCGCAGGTTACAAAAGAATATACCCGGTCACAACTTACTCCTCAGCCACAACTTTGTTGAACATTCAATCAATTTGTGGGGTTAATTTTTAGCCACATATTGCAATTGAATATAAAGTCTGCACTCAGCAGTAGAAGCATTCAACAATTAAATTTTGTTATGTTCATCATCTTCTCCCAAGAGAGCTGGTGAAATAAAAGCAAAGATTTTCAGAGAAGTTCAAGGAAATTTTATATCCGTTGAACTTCTCACCGGAGTAACGTTATAATGCCGGGTTTAACTCTTGTATATTCATAGGGGCATTAAAAATGTTACCCGGTAATTAAATCCTTAGACAAACAAAAGCTAGATCATTATATAGGATTTAATTTGTTGATCTTTGTAAAAGCTATGAACTTTGTTGTTGGCCAATTAATTTATTTACCGGAGTGTAGCAACACCCCTCGCAGATTTATATATGAATATATATTTCCCCGAATATCTTGTATTTCCTCTTTTTATTTTTCCAAACACTATTCACCTCAAGAACACGGAGCCACTAACCAAACTCTAAATTTTATATCCGCAAAAGATTCGAAAGAATTTTTTAATTTAGTGAGTATGGTATTCAACCCTCCTTCTATGATAATTCGGGACCTAACAATTGGTATCAAAACTGACTGATTGATATACAAATTAGGATCCTTAAATGAATTTATTTTAATAAATTTGACTAAATTAATTTATTATTTAAATTATAGTAAATAAAATTTTTAATTTAAATTTCATTTCTTGATTCATTTTTTTTTGTTTTTGGCTGCAAATTTCTGTAGCTCAAAGGTGATCATTTTGTTCATTTATTTAGCTGTCATATTAAACCTATTCGACAACCTTGGATAAAATGGATTGTAAATAAAATGGCTTCCATTTTCTTTATTTGGCACCATTTTATAACCTGCCAGTATGTTGTTAACGAAGTAATGCGAGAAAGCAACTTTGATTGAAGCACGCGCGGAAAAAACTAATTACCGGTCGGAACTCATGCACTAAACATTCACGCGCAGGAGAGCAGTCGCAAATTAGCAACCAACGGCCTGTGGACATCTAACTTGCCACAGCAGACACTATACTATTCTTAGTCACAAGTTAGAATTAGTTTATAGGTCACAAGTTAGCACTTGTGTTCTAATCTGTAGCACCAAATTTTTATTTTTAATTTATTTATATTTTCCAGAAAATTTAAAAATTCTTAAATTTAAAATTTTCTATTGTATTAGTTTACGTTTTATTTTAATTTTTAAGAAAATTCGAAATTCTTGAAAATTAGATTTTTCGTAAATATTTATTTTTTATTAATTTATTTTTTAAGTAATTTAAACTTTTGGAAATTTAAATTTTTTTTACATATTAAATTAAGGGTTTTCAAAATATTGGTAGACTCGAGATTCCTCCAGGCTTTAAAGATGATTTTAATTTTTCAAAGAAATATTATTCCAATGAAGCTAATTTCAAGACCTACAAACGAAAATTGAGGAACTTCCTCAAATGCTTACTCCATAGGATATCACTGGATTTTCAGAAGTAGGAAATGAATGAAATTTCTATGAGTACAAGTTTTTTCGAAGATTTTTTAAGAAAACTCTATGATTCCAGATTATACAGTCACACAGTGGTTTGTACCAATGCTACATTTATCCAGGAATCACAGAGATCATAAAGGCAGGAATTGTGGAGGTCAGAGAGAATAGTGAGAACATACAAACATCTCAATTACATGCAGTAAAGTTGGAACCTCAGGATAGAATGTAAGAGTTACTGATAGCTAAATCAGAGGAAGCTCAGGTAGAAGTACTTGAGGGACTGGACGTCAGGGCAGTGTTTCACTTGTCAGGGAAGTTTAGTCGCATCAGATTCACAAGGAGTACATAATCTATATCCAAGGATCAAACCTATCTATTCTGAAGCAGAGACTGTTATAGATTCAGTTCAAGAGGTGATTACAAGACTGAGATTGGGACAGAAACAAGATATGATAGTTACAGTTCTGATAAGATATATGTGTCAAATAACTATCTGGGGTTTTGCTATAACAGAACAAGAAACTTGACAAACAAGGATGAGTAGAGACTCAGTTGAAGAGTTGAGACAAAGGTGGAATATTTTCTTAGGGAAGCAGCCAGTCAAACCTTATAGTGCACGGGAAAGAGTTGGGATGGATCAGATGACGAGAAGGACGATCATGAATATCTTGCTTTTACAGCAATCTCTGAAGATGGTCCAACTCACATATCTCAGGTTTTAATTTCTTGAACCACTGTAATATTTTATTTTTAATGTTCAATGCATGATAAGATTTTAGTGTTTAAATGTTTAACTCTCGCACAAGCATGATAGCATCACACATAGATAATGCTAAACTAGTTCACTAGATTATTTTTCTGGTAACTAGGATTGATGTTTAACTTGTGCATGTTACTTTAGATGATCTTAAATATGTATTTGAATATTTGTTGAACACGATTAATTGCTTTAGTGAGATATAGGTTTTTCAGCATATAAGACCTTTGTTTATGCTTATCTCTTGTTCCTATTACAATAAGATTTATGTATTTGATCTAAATTGTTTGTTAAGATGTATTAATTTATATTTGAATTGAGATAGTTAGATGAGATATATCAACAGGATTGGACTAGATAGAATTGGTGATTTATTTGTTAATTCTGTTTGTTCCATGTCATGCCTGTCTTGCTTAATTCTTATGTGTAATGTTTCTGAATGAATGTCATCTATTCTTAATACAATGCTTGCTTATTTTTATGCCATAAATGCATCTCTTAGTACTTTCATTAATTGTAGTAAAAGCATGTTTAGGATTACAATACGGCAAAGACTTCTAGTCCTTCTTAATGTAAGGTTAGAACCATTTTTTTTAGCCTAGAGACAATTTTTCCAATGGTATTAAAATGGAGAAAATGGTCAGTCAAAGATAAGAATTAGCATGATAAGGTTGCAACTGTTGTTAACTCTGTTTATAGTAAAATCTCTAATCCATCTGAACCCAAACTGATAAGTTGGGTACCAAGAAATGTTAATCCATTTGTGAGTGCAGTGAAGGGTTTCGAGCACATAAATGCAACGGAAACAGTAATTAAAAATGTAAAAAACCAGAATTTTCGAAACCCACCACAGGATTCATGCGAAAAAACATATATTTAATTCATAGATCAGATTGTTTACCTTAAAAAGCTTTACCAATTGGTTGACTAATGGAGATCCAAAGCTTGTTCAATCACCACGCATCCCGCTCTAGGGATCTACGCTCTATCGGTATCTACACGAATGCTTGAACTCAAAGATTGGATGTGTACTAGCACAAACTCGTTTCTTCTTGCTCTCTCCATCTTCTCTCATGGTGGCTAGGATTTTAGTAAAAGTCTTGCGCACAAAATCAGCCACACAAGAGATATTATATAGAGAGTATAATAAGAATTATAACTCTTAACTAATTAGGAGTTATTATTAATTTGAAATTCCTATTTATATAATAATTAAGTCATTCTAAATTATTTAACAAATAAATTTCATAATTAAAATTAGTAAATTCGAATATCAATATTTATCTAATTAATTAAGTCATACTTAATTAATATTATAAATAATTCGAATTACTTTAATATAATTTAAATCCAATTTAAATTAAATAATCCTTCAAGTATTCTTAGTGTGTGACCCTATGGGTTATTATTACGTTGACAACGAATTTTAAATCTAATTTAAAATCGTAAACAATGAGCGGCATCTAGTAATACATCATTGCTACCCAAGTAATAATAATTGAATCAGTGATCGATTAAACCTTTCGTGAATAATGTATAATGTAATATAATCCCTTTAACCAAATATTAAAGATTAAACTAGAGGCATGTTATATGTCATCCTCATCATAGTTTAATCCAAGTTTCCTTGATCAATGAGTAGACTATCATATCAAATCAACATTTGAGCGTGGCCACGCATTTCATAGTCTAGCTCACACAAGAGGCCAATAATATCACTCCTAAAATATGAGGGTTATATCCCATCTAGATCATTCATATTTCTCATACGATTCATAATATACCCAATGTCCACTTTTATCATTACCCGGTCAAGGATAACTTTTAATGGAATCAATGTATATTAATTCTCTTATAGAAATATAATGACTCCAGGTCTAAGGACCATTACATCATTATCACTGTGAGAATTACTTATGACGCAACAGACATGTAGAATCTCATATTGGGTCTGTCCAACACCATGTACATATACATCTTCCTGTGTTTTTGACTTTGGTATCATCATACCTACGATCAATAAGATGTGATCATCAGTCAACAAACACACTAGTCTTAATGCATTATTATTGTCCCTTAATAATAATACTCGACTAGGGACCTTTAGGAATATTGATACTATTCTCAAAATCTCATTTCTAAGTCACGTACTTAGAGATATAGAATTGCATATCATATTCCAAGGACATTTATTAATCTAACATTTATATCGCAGTAAATTAAGAATTAACAAATTATAAAGGGAATAATCGATAGAATATAAACATTAATAATCCTAATGTCTTAAACTAAAACATCATAGTGTTGTCTCTAGGGCACAAACACTAACAATCTCCCACTTGCACTAGAGCCAATCACCTATGTATCTAATACTCATGGAACTAGTATGATCATCGTGCTTCTGCTGCGACAAAGCCTTAGTCAGTAGGTATGCAACATTATCATTACTATGCACTTTAAATTTATATCTCCTTGATCATTAATCTCATTAATAAGGTGATATCGCCTAAGGACATTCCTAAACAGTCTCCTTGGCTGCTTCAAAAAAATATCAATATATTCGGCATCCTCTATAGAATCATCAATGTTCTTGCTGTGAACTATTCCAGCTAACATCACTTATATTTAGACAAAACACAAACCAGACATAGACACATATTCATCCTTGTCTATCCAGAAATTAGGTTAAGAAACTAGTATCAGTGTAACCCTTTACAACCAGTTCCCTATCTTCTCCATACACCAAAAATAAATATTTAGTCCTTTTTAAGTACTTAAGAATATTCTTATAAACTATCAAGTGACCCTCACCTGGATTAGACTGGTATCTGATCGTCATGCTCAAAGCATACGAAATATCAGGATAAATACATATCATTGTACACATTATAGATCCAATTTCTAAAGCATATGGAGCTTTCTCAAACAACCCTTATCATCTAATGATTTAGGGGAAATTATCTTTTGAGATCACTATCCCATGAGATATCGAAATATATCCTTTCTTTATCTCCTGCATCCTAAAATGATGCAATATTTTATCAATGTATGTACTTCACCTAGGTCGATTAATCTTTTCAATCTATCTCTATAGATCTTGATCCCTAATATATAGGTAGCATCGCCTAAGTCTTTCATCGAGAAACTATTTCTCAACCAAGTCTTAACAGCTCGTAGAGAAGGTATTGCATTACTTATCTATTATATGTCATCTACATATAATACTTGGAATGTCACATGGCTCCCACTAACCTTTTTGCAAACACATGGTTTATCTTCATTTTGAATAAAGCTAAACTCTGTGACCGTTTCATCAAAATGAATATTCATTCTCCTTGAGGCTTGCTTCAATCTATAAATAGATATAAGTTGTTAGGTCACACAACACTGTAGAAGGGGGTTAAATACAGTGTTTAATACAATCAAATCGATTTTAAACATAAGTAACAGTAAACATATATATTCAATCAGATAAACTCTGTTACAATGGAACTGTTCTCTCTCAGTGATGAACAAATATCACTAAAAGCTGCTAGGTTACAATGTATAATCTTCTCGATAATGATAACACATATAGTTTAAACCCAAAGTCTGTGTTTATATAGTACACAGTTACAAGATAACTTCTAATTGATATGGAATATAATTCTATCTCCTAAAATATATCAATCAGATATCTTCAACAAGTCTTCCAGTCTTCTAACCCTTTCCATGCATATCTTCTTTTATTTATTCTCGATCTTCTACTGTAAATCAGCTTCCTTCCTTAACTGTAAGTCTTCCCGCACTTAAATTCTGATATGACCTTATGTTCTGATATTAAGTTCTGACTTCCAGTAAAACCTGATTTTAGTAAGTCCTGATATGTCCTGTTTGTTAAGATCTGAAAACTAAACATGAATCATATTAGATATGACATCTCAAATATATCTAACAATCTCCCCCAACTTATAAATTATGCAAATTATACAAGTTAATAGATTTGATGATGTCAAAAACATTTAAGTACAAATGCAAATAAAAGTTTAACTAGATAAGTAACTACCACTTACAGTCCTTGTAGCTTTTACCAATCTTACTGAGTCAATTTGAATCCAGAATGATTCTTGACAAAGCTTGATATCAACTTTTCTTCTTTAATCCTCAGGACTTGAGACATTGTAGTCTTGACTTGCTTCATCTCTTCATTCTGACTTCCAATTTGGTAGATTGCAGTCCTTAAAGCAGAGATATAGTTTCTTTCTAAACTATCATTCAGTCTTATTACCCTAGGATGAGAAGAATCTTCATTATAGAATATACATTTCCCTTTCAGAATCACTTCAAGCTTAGCAAAATTCTTCTTCATTGGAATTTCACTTCCATCATCTTCAACAATATGAGGAATGAATTCTGTAACTCTTGAACCAGAAATTCTTGCTTTATCTCTGATGGCCTTCAATATAAAGTTTGGCCATCTCCTGGTAATATCAGACTTTACCTCTAAAAGGTAATGAAAGAATTGAAGTTCTTTCAGTGATTTGTTTAGTACATCTGATTCTAACATCTGATATGTCCTTCCATCTTCAAGAAATATAATCAGATTTTCCTTGACATTGTGCTTGTCATGAGCATCCAATACCACTTGAACAGAGATAACCTTATCAAGGTGTTTTTGTGTAACATCTTCAAGAGGTTGATCAGTTAAAAGAAATGGATCTCTAGTCAGCACTTCAACTCCTATTTTAATCTTAGCTTCATCAGAACCTAGTCCAGCTCTATCTCTTGCTTTTCTGGCTTTCAATCCAACAGTCATGAAATCAGATAACAATTGGCTTTTCTTTGGATCTGATGGTTTGAAATTTTTCCAAAGGAGTTCCTTTTTGTCAGCTACTTTCATCTTGTCCAAATCAACTTGAGCACTGTCAGGGGTTGATGTCTTGATAATTTTATCAGAACTTGCTGTTTCTGTTGTAGCTTGAAATTCTGCACTCTGAACAACTTGAGCCTTGTCAGAGGTTGTCTTTGATTCTTCAAAAATCTTCTTTCTTTTCAGAGTTTGAACATCTTTATCTTCAGCAAGATTATCATCAGTAACTTGAACCATTTTACACACTGGCTTTATCAGAATTTGAGGAATTTTCATCTCCAGTGGCTTGATTGGTTCATCAACTTTTCCTTTCCCTTTGTCTTTGGGATCAATCTCAGATTGTGATCTTGTTTTGGGCTTGGATGCCTCAGTATGTGACTTCTCCTTGATCACAATGCCTTTTTCCTTAGACCTTGGAGGTTTCTTTGCAACAGATGCTTTTGGCTTTAGATTTTTCTTTTCAACTTTAAATCTAGCTTCTTCCTCGAGATTTTCAAAATCCATTCCTGGATTATGCTTCAAAAATAATCTTCTAGCAATTTCCTCATCAAGTGTCTGAATCTTAGGATCCTTGTAGTAGATAGTAGTCTGTTTCCCCTATAACTTCAGAGTTTGCATGAACTTTTGAGAATCTTGACTTCCACCTTGTATCAGAACATCAGGCTTTGTCATCAGACTTTGCTCATCAGAACTTGATATCATATTTTGAGTTTGAATACTTGCTATCAGATTTTGAGTTTGAGCTGTTTCAGAACTTGTCTTCTTTTAAGTAGAAGATTTTCTTGCTTCATTAATTAGTTTCCTTGAAGAAACCTTGCTGCTCTGCTCTTTACATTGAACACCTCTACCCTTGCTAGGGTTTCCCTGGTCATCAGCTTCATTAACTTTCTTCTTCAGTATTTGATCATTAGAGCATTTGGACTTAAACTAACTTCTCCCCCTTTTTGGCATCATCTGATAGTAGGAGTGAGAGAAGAAGTTGAACTGAAGATTGGATTTCATCCAATTGAGTCTGTTGAGAAGCTTGATTAGTCAGAACCTCAGAGATTTGGGCCTATTACTTTTCTTGAGCTTTCTCAACTGCTTCTACTTTCTCAAGTGTAACTCAGGATATGTCGATTCAAAATCAACATTTGTTTGTCAAATCAGTACAAATTATTAGTAACCACAATTTTAATCAAAACATTCATCAAGAAATACAGTTCAAGTAGATGAAGTAGAGATTAACAGGTTTCAATGAGATCATTCACATGCACATAATACGAGATAAACAAATACTAAATCTTACAATCGAAAGAAATTTCATTAAAATATCAAAAGAGTACATTTTATGAAATTTATAGATTACATGCAAAGATTACAAGATAATCCTAGTCTAAGATTAGTTCCTGCTGCTGTTGACAACTAGCACTGCAAGACGAATGATCCGTTCTTGCTGAAGAAGAGCCTCTCTCCGTTCTTCTTCCAAGCGATCAAGATGGAGTTGATAGTCCATCTCAAAGAACAAGAGATTTTTCCGAATCTCTTGTGGAACCAAGTTCCATATCTCATCAGGAATGGCAGTGACGTGTCATTCCTGTTCCCAGTAACCACAACTGAACTCGACATTGAAGTTTTCATAGTTCATAAAAATGTTTACAAGAACCATTTTTATGAAGGAAGAAAATGGTGAGAATTAAAAGAGAGAGTATGATTTTGTGTGAGAATAGAATATGATATGTCTGAGATGAAAAGTATGTTAAATAGCCAATGGAATATTAAGGGACTAGAGGACTGATTAATGATTAAGTGTAGAGTTAATGATGCCTCGTCTCCCTAGACTGATGTGTAATAATAACAGTCAGTAAAAAGTTAAAGCAGGAGTTAATGGGTACGAGAAATAAGTAACAAAAACTGTGCACATGCAGTTTTCAAGGCAAACACGTTTACCACTAACCCAAATGATTATGACTGTTTTTATCTCACCTAATTATATTCTGATTAAATATAACCATTTCAGTATTTACCATAAATAAGTCAAGTAAAGAATAATGCCACGTAAGCATCAGAGTGTCCATCGGGATTTAATATCAGAACTTGACTATCATCAGTTTTAACAGTCATCAGAACATGGCTTCTGTACTCAAAAAGTGAATGTTTGTTACTGTGATTCTTCATATAAATAGTGACTTGTGTCTTCAGGGTCTAATCATCAGAACTTCCATCAAAACTTGTCCTCAGAATTTATGCATATGACACTTAACTGTTTATCTGAAATAACTTGATCACCACAGTAATATCATCATTCATATGGAGTGAGAGTGTGTGTATTAGCAGAATATCAGATAAAGATTAAAGTCTGATAAACTTTAGTACATCTTAGAAATAAGGCATAACTAAGAAAGGTGCTTAAAATCTGTCATTAATAATGAAGTCTACTATAGAATGAATTTATGCAAAAGTCCACCTAAACTGTTTGTGCTCATTTTATGCATCTTTTTAAATTTATTTTTATAGTGGCTTCTCAGTGTAAGTGAGTCACAACTGCTTATCAGAATTTATGCTATTATCAGAGTATTTCTCCAGTAATCAGAGAATGTGAAAAGTCACCAACAAAATTTTATTTTCTTTTCTAATGCATATTACTTAATACCAGCAATGCACTTGGGTCTTCCTTTCAACATATTTACTCTAGATCTCAAAGGAGTACCTGACTTTAATTTTCTTTTCTTTTCTTTTCTTTTCTTCAAATAAGTGAGGCTTATCAAGCATGTGGTTCATCCTTAAGATTTACTGACATCTGAATTTGACAGATAAGAAGCAAGAATCTAGTTTGTGACTTAGTAATAAGATACATAAAGTAAATTTGACTAAGCTCAGAATCAGAATTTGCTTGTGTTAATGAGTTTCCACATAAACAACTAATTTAAACATGGGATATCTCGTATGTTAAAGACTACTAGGTCAGCATCTAACACATTAATCCTCATTGGATTGAATAGTCACAGAACATTCAAATCACTATCAGAGTATATAGATCCATATCGTATAACAATTAGCATTTAATATATTTCAATTTAAGCACATATTACATGAAGATAAGATAATCTGTAAACACTGATCATAAAGTCTGATGCATGAGAACAAAAACTAAGCAGATTTAGAGAAAGAACTTGAAACCATTCCAAGCTCATTTAGTAGTCTTGTAAAAGTAGATTCATATAGTGGTTTTGTGAAGATATCTGCTAGTTGTTGATCTGTTGGAACAAAATGCAATTCCACTGTACCTTCCATCACATGTTCCCTTATGAAATGGTACATAATGCTGATGTGCTTTGTCATTGAGTGTTGAACTGGATTACCTGTCATAACAATAACACTTTGATTATCACAGTAAATAGGTATTTTAGAAAATTTTAACCCATAATCCAGTAACTGATTCTTCATCCAAAGAATCTGTGCACAACAGCTTCCTGCAGCAATATATTATGCTTCTGCAGTTGATGTGGAAATTGATTTCTGTTTCTTGCTAAACCAAAAAACTAATCTGCCTCCAAGAAATTGGCAGCTTCCACTAGTGTTTTTCCTTTCTATTTTGCATCCTGCAAAATCTGTATCTGAGTAACCTATTATCTTAAAATCTGATTCTCTAGGATACCACAATCCTAGATCAGTTGTACCCTTGAGGTACTTGAAAATTCTTTTCACAGCTATTAAATGAGGTTCTCTTGGATCAGCCTGAAATCTAGCACAAAGACAGGTAGCATACATGATATCAGGTCTATTAGCAGTTAAATAGAGTAATGAGCCAATCATACCTCTGTAGTTAGTAATATCTACTAATGAACCAGTATCTTTATCTAACTTGGTTGCAGGGGCCATGGGAGTGGATGCAGTTGAACAATCTTGCATTCTAAATTTCTTGAGTAAATTTCTGGTGTACTTGGATTAATTGATAAAAGTACCTTCTTCATTTTGCTTCACTTGAAGTCCCAGAAATAACTAAGTTCTCCCATCATACTCATTTGTTATCTTGACTGCATTAGCTTTGCAAACCTTTCACAGAGCTTGGCATTTGTAGAACCAAATATGATATCATCAACATAAACCTGTACCAAAAGTAAGTCATTTCCATGGTTGAGGTAGAACAGAGTTTTATCAATTGTTCCTCTGTGAAATCCACTTTTCAGAAGAAATTGAGCTAAAGTCTCATACCATGCTCTTGGAGCTTGCTTAAGGCCATAAAGTGCTTTGTCAAGCCTGTAGACATAATTTGGAAATTTTGAATCTATAAAGCCTGGAGGTTGTTCCACATAAACCTCTTCTTCCAATTCTCCATTGAGAAAAGCACTTCTTACATCCATTTCAAAGACTTTAAACTTTTTGTGAGCAGCATAAGCCAAAAAGATTCTTATGGCTTCCAATCTAGTAACTAATGCAAATGTTTCATCATAATCAATACCCTCCTCTTGAGAGTAGCCTTTAGCAACCAGCCTTGCTTTGTTCCTTGTAATTATGCCATCACTGTTAGTTTTGTTTCTGAACACCCACTTTGTGCCAACAACTAATCTGTTCTTTGGTCTTGGCACTAGGGTCCTGTTAGAAAATTAGGATTTTAGAGCTTAATTTAATTATGTTCTTGATGTTAATCCTAAAATCTAATGATTGGAAATTGTTCAATGATATTTGAACTTAAATTTTCATGTATGGTGTTAAGAATTTTCTTAATGAAATCCATATGAAATGAGAGTTGAAAGTAGCTTGGAAAAGCTTGGAAAATTTGAGAATGTTTGTCCCACATTGAAATAAATAAAGGGGGTTGTGTGCTTTATATGGTATTACCCACATGAGTATTATACAACTACTAAGGTGTGTGATGGTCCATTGTGTTGTTGTGTGCTTCACGCGCACACACACACACGCGCGCCCCGCCCCGCCCCGCCACGCCACGCACCGCACCGGACCGGACCGGACCGGACCGGGTCGGGTTGAAGGGCGATTTGGGCGAATGTCTCGGCGTCTCGCATACGCGAGGCGACCTGGGCGAGGATTTTATTTATTTGAGAATTATTTTAATTCGAATTTATTTATCGGTGACTGGATTATTGGGCTGGGTACTGAAATAGGCTAAGTCACTTTGTTAGTGGGCTTAGTCTAAATACATTGAACCTGCAAATAATCTGATCTGTAACAAGTTCTGATATCAGAATCAAAATTTAAGAACTGATGAATAAAATCAGAACTTAACAAGTTCTGATATCAGAATCAAAACTTAAGTAATGATGAATTAAATCAGAACTTAACTTAAGTTCTGATAATAATATGGGTGTTAATGTGAAAAGCTGTTACAAATAATTTAAATTCAAAATCTGATCAGTTTTGATTTTTTCATTAATGAAGCAGTTTAATTCAGACATTAAGTGTGTTGACAGTTTCATTTTTCCTCTCTTATAAATAGAGGCTAAACTGAATGTATAAGAGATACACACGACATTCTCTTCTCTTCTCTTCAACCTCTCTGCATTTCTCTCCCAAAAGTCCTGAAGTGCTGATATTTTCCGGCGACTGAGGTGCTGGTCGAAGTGGAGCTTTTGTTGCTGCTGTTAACATAAACTCCGAGCTATTTTATCCTGGTGGAGATATTGTGCGCATCCCAAACGCAGCAGGTAGGGGCAATATTCTCTTCAAGAGCAGCCAGGACTTCGAGCAAGGCCTGGTGACTCAGCTGTGATCATTTTTCTTGGCATTTTGTATCTGTGAACCTTTATTTCAGTCACTGTTAAAAGCTATGGTTTCGGGTACATCTTTCTTTCTCTCCTCGTTATTTCAGTTACTGATTTTGTTTACCTGCATGTTTTGTTTTGTTAACTGTGGTCTTGGCCTAAACTTGCTAAATTCTTTATACACTTGCTTCTATGTTGCTATATTTGTTAGTGAGATTTACAACATTCTTGAAGAGAATATTAGTTATATAGAATTTAGCATAATGGTTAACGAAAGTGAGGTTATCATTGGTGGTGGTAGCAGTTCGGGTGCAACTGCTGGGGCCATTGATTGGACCACCTATAGTTTCCCACAAGCTGTTGAACTAACCGGTTTACCGGAGAAATTCAACGGTGGCATTGGCTTTTCTCGCTGGCAGAAAAGGATGAAGTTGTGGTTGACTATAAAGGGTCTGTGGCCGGTTGTGGAATATGAGAAACCAGTAGTGGATCAAGAGAAGGCTGACACAGTTAAGGCTTTTGTGAAGTGGGCTGAGAAGGATGGAGTGGCTAGGGCGGCCATTCTGGCGGCACTAACAAACACTTTGTTTGATGTCTATTCTTCTGATGCCTACTCTGCAAAACTCTTATGGGAGAAGCTGGACCAGACACATAATACTGACTCACAAGGTCTAGAAAAGTATTCTGTGGCAAGGTTCCTCGAGTTCAAGCTGGTGGACAATAAGTCCATGACTGAGCAGGTGCATGAATTCGAGATGATAGTGCATGCTTTGAAGGAGTCTGGAATGAATCTCCCGGAGAAGTTCAAGGTGATGAGTGTGATTGAAAAACTCCCGAAGTCTTGGGAAGAGTTCTCTCTCTCCCTGAAAAGACAGAAGGAGAGATCACCTGGACCAACCTTATGCTGGACATCTCGGTGCAAGAACAACACAAGTCCAAACAGGGACATGTGATGCCAACTGAACACGGTACCTCGAAGGTAAACATAGCAACTATAGGACAAAAGAGGAAGGCTTTTGCTAAGAAAGCTAATAGTAATAAACCTAAGAGTGACAAGGACAAGGCCAAGAAACCCAAGGCAAACAAACCATGCTGGTCTTGTGGGCAGGTTGGGCACTGGAGTAAGGACTGCCCTACGAAGAAAGCGAAGAAAACCGAGGTAGCGCAAGCAAATGTTGTGCTTGGAACCGCAAGTGGGTCTGTAGTGAACATGGTTGTTGGTGAGGCTACGGCTTCTGAAACGGTGTGCAGGGAAATAGAAGAAATCTATGGTACTTGGACAGTGGATGTTCAAGACACATGACAGGAGATTTCTCCCTGCTCACAGAGTTTAAGGAAAGAGCTGGCCCTAGCATAACCTTTGGAGATGACAGCAAAGGGTTTACTATGGGATATGGCTTGATTTCAACAAGGAATGTCATCATTAATGAAGTTGCATTAGTTGATGGTCTCAAACATAACTTACTGAGCATCAGTCAACTATGTGATAAAGGGAATACAGTTTCCTTCAATTCTGAAGCCTGTGTTGTCACTAGTAAGAAAGACAACAAAGTGGTTCTAACTGGAGTTAGAAAAGGAAATGTGTACTTAGCTGACTTCAACTCTGCAAATGCAGAATCTATTACTTGTCTCTTCAGCAAAGCAAGTTCAGTTGAGAGTTGGCTATGGCACAAGAAGCTATCCCATTTGAATTTCAAGACAATGAATGATCTAGTCAAAAAGGACCTAGTAAGAGGAATTCCTCTTGTTGAATTCTCAAGGGATGGTTTGTGTGATGCTTGTCAGAAAGGCAAACAAAGGAAAGCATCATTCAAAAAGAAGCTTGAAACAACAATTGATGAACCATTACAGCTGCTACATATGGATTTGTTTGGACCAGTCAATGTATTGTCAATTGCAAGAAAAAGATATTGCTTAGTGATTGTAGATGATTTCTCAAAGTTTTCATGGGTCTATTTTCTTGGATCAAAGAATGAAGCAAGTGAAATCATTATCAATCACATCAGGCAAGTCAATAATCATCCTGACCTGAAGGTTAGGAATATCAGGAGTGACAATGGAACTGAGTTCAAGAATTTATCAATGAGGCTGTTCTGTGAAGAAAATGGAATCATGCATGAGTTCTCAGCTCCAAGATCACCTCAGCAAAATGGGGTAGTTGAAAGAAAGAACAGATCTTTAATTGAGGCTGCCAGAACAATGCTTGAAGAATCAAAGTTACCAACATATTTCTGGGCTGAAGCTGTTAATTGTGCCTGTTTCACTCAAAATATCTCTTTGATCAATCAAGCTAAAGGCATGACTCCTTATCAGTTGTTCAAGAGAAGAAAACCAACTCTAAACTTTCTTCATATCTTTGGATGTAAATGCTTTATACTAAGGAATCAATTTGACCATAAAGGGAAGTTTGATGCAAAGGCTGATGAAGGGATATTTGTTGGTTATTCAGCTGGAAAATCTTATAGGGTCTACAATCTAAGAACCAATATTGTTATGGAATCTGTGCATGTTGTGTTTGATGATAAAAAGATTGATGGACTAACAGATGAGGGACAATATGAGAGACTCAAATTTGACAACATTGAGATATATTGTGATGATAGTGAAGAGGAGACTGATGGAGATAACACTTCAAAAGGGATTCAAAACATGCCCTTGGATAATGCACAAAATACTGCATCCGTTGAAAGTCAGAATTCTGCATCCGTTGATAGAGGCAATGCAGTATCCGTTGAAAGACATGGTGTATCATCCGTTGAAGTACTAAATGAAGCATCCGTTGATCATAGTTTATCAACGGATAATCGATTTACATCATCAGTTGATAGAACTCCAAGTTCCCTGCAAAGGACCAACAACTCAGGGGGAGTTTCAACTAGTCAACACTCTGTCTCACATCATGACAATACTGAGGCCACCTCATCTAGAGCACATCTTCCACTTCAAAGGAAATGGACCAAGAATCATCCCTTTGAACTGATCATTGGTGATGCATCATCTAAAGTGCAAACAAGAAGAGCTACTCAAGATGAATGTCTGTATAGTAGTTTTCTATCTCAGGAGGAACCTAAGAAAGTGGAAGAAGCCTTATTGGATCCAGATTGGATATTAGCTATGCAGGAAGAGCTAAACCAATTTGAGAGAAACCAAGTTCGGAAGCTGGTACCCAAACCAAAGAACAAGAGTCCTATTGACACAAAATGGGTATTCAGAAACAAGATGGATGAAAATGGCATTATCATAAGGAATAAAGCCAGATTGGTTGCTAAAGGCTATTCTCAGCAAGAGGGAATAGATTTTGATGAGACATATGCTCCTGTTGCAAGACTTGAAGCCATCAGAATTTTTCTAGCCTATGCAGCTTATGCCAATTTCAAAGTCTATCAAATGGATGTCAAGAGTGCATTTCTAAATGGGAAATTAGAGGAAGAAGTCTATGTAAGTCAACCTCCAGGATTTGAAGATCCAAATTTTCCAGACTATGTATATTATCTGTTGAAAGCACTCTATGGACTGAAGCAAGCACCTAGAGCCTGGTATGAAACCTTATCAAAATTTCTTTTGGAGAATCACTTCACTAGAGGTACTGTTGATAAAACTCTCTTCTTTAGGAATGTTAATGGCTCTAGTATACTTGTTCAAATTTATGTAGACGACATAATATTTGGTTCTAAAGATGATAAACTTTGTAAAAAGTTTGCTAAGCTAATGCAAAGTAATTATGAAATGAGCCTTATGGGAGAACTAACCTATTTTCTTGGTTTACAAATTAAACAAGTTAGTAATGGAATTTTCATTAGTCAAACTAAATATATTCATGATCTTTTAAAGAAGTTTGACTTAATGGAATGTTCATCTGCAAAAACTCCCATGGCCACTGCCACCAAACTTGAATTAAATAAGACTGAAAGGTCTGTGGACATTACAAGTTATAGAGGCATGGTTGGTTCACTTTTATATTTAACTGCTAGCAGACCAGATATAATGTTTGCTACATGTCTGTGTGCTAGATTTCAAGCTGATCCTAGGGAGTCTCACTTAATAGCTATCAAAAGGATTTTCAGATATCTCAAGGGTACACCAAATTTAGGTATTTGGTATCCTAGAGAATCTGGCTTTGATCTAATTGGTTATTCAGATGCAGACTATGCAGGTTGCAAAATAGACAGGAAAAGTACAACAGGCTCCTGCCAATACCTGGGAAACAAGCTTGTATCATGGTTTAGCAAAAAGCAAAATTCAGTCTCTACTTCTACAGCTGAGGCTGAATACATTGCTGCTGGAAGTTGCTGCTCTCAAGTGTTATGGATGAGAAATCAACTCCTTGACTATGGACTTCATGTTGATAGAATTCCTATCTTTTGTGACAACACAAGTGCCATAGCCATAACAGAGAATCCTGTACAACACTCAAGAACCAAGCACATTGATATCAAGTACCACTTCATTAGGGAGCATGTCATGAATGGTACAGTGGAACTATATTTTGTTCCAAGTGAACAACAAATTGCAGACATATTTACCAAGCCACTTGATGAATCAACATTCACAAGATTAGTAAGTGAGCTAGGTATGCTTAATTACTCTTAAAATTCATGTCCTTATTGCAATTTGAATTGAAGCCTGAAATATATTAGTTGCTAGAACAAATTTGACTTTTAACAAAGTTTATACCATCAACGGATGTTTCCTATCCGTTGAAAGTCAAAATTGCTCTATCAACGGATATTCATTATCCGTTGAAAGACAAATATATTTCTGGAATTTTTTATCCGTCAACGGATAAAACTGAAGTACCTTTCAACGGATGACAATTTGCCTTATCCGTTGAAATGTCACATCAGTCGATTCAGGTGTTTCACAGCCGTTGATTCTATTTTCTTAACCGTTGATACTCATACATACATCTGTATGTATTGGTTTTAAAGGTAGTTGTTAGAATACTTACAGTTTATTCTTAAACGGCTGAAATTCACTAACATATACTTATTGATTAATCTTTTACTAATTTTTTTTTTTGAAAGCATATAAGCCCTTCTGATTTTTCATTTTTACTTTACGCTTTCTTAAAATTTCAAGCATTTACCATTTTCTCTCTGCAAAACCTTCAAGTTATTCTCTGCAATTTCTACTCACAACAATGGCACCAGTCGTGAAAATTATGTCTCAATCTGGGTTCATCTATGAGAAGAACAATTTCATAGCTTTGGTAGAAAAGAATGAAGCCCATTCAGACTATCACAAAATGATGGACTTCATCAAAAACTGTAAACTTAGCTATGTAATGCTGGAAGCCCCAACGATTTACTGTGAAGTAGTTGAGGAGATTTGGACAACTGCTGAGTTCAACTCCATAGATATGACTATCTCCTTCACTCTCAAAGGTAAAAATCACTGTATTAACTGTGATGATTTACAAGCATGTTTTAAATTACCTGAGAACAATGCCATGACACCACACACTGATAATGATGTATCCAGCATGTTAGATTCCATAGGTTATTCTCTTAACTCTGCTAGTTTAGGGAGTATTAGAAGAAAAGGCCTTAGGAAAGAATGGAGTTTTCTTGGGGATGCCTTTATAAAGGTTTTCTCTGGGAAAATTAGTAATTTTGATGCCATAACTTCATCTCTTGTTAATATGCTCTATATGCTTGTTTCTGATAGGTATTTTAACCTTAGCAACTATGTGATGCTAGAATTGGGTACTAGATTAGGTAACAAAGCTAATAGACCTAATAACATCTATTATGCTAGATTCTTTATGTTATTGGCTAACCATGTTGCTGAAGGTTTGGTCATAATCAATGAGAATAACAAACTCAAGTGCTGGGCACAAGAGAAAAGAGTTCTTGCAGATTTATTGAGAATGGATCTCAACAGCAGTGTGCCATTGGTATATTTACCAATCATGAATGCACCTCAGGTAGGTGAGGTAATTGCTTCTACAACTCCTACTTCTTCCAACCCCTCTATTTCTTTATCTTCTAGTGTGGCCATGAAATCTGTGACAATGCCCCAACAGATTTCTACCAAGGTCACCAAAACTAAACTTTCAAAATCAAAGACAAAGAAAACCACCTCTGTTGTTTCTCAAAAGACAACAGTTGTAACACCAACCATTAACCCTGAGGGGAGTGAACAGGGTGTGAGTGGTGAGGGGAGGGGTGAACATCAAAGAAACCCCCAGGATAAGGAAGGAGAGTTAAGTGCTTCCCAAGCTAGCCAAGCCACAGTTTCTCAAAAAGCTGTGGTGGTTGAAAAGGTATCTAGCACATCCCTAGTTGCATCCTCCCAAAAGGATGTTACTATTGAAAATAGTTCCCAACCAGGAACACAGAACAAACGAGGGAGGGACACTGAAGCCAAACACTCACCAACAAAAGCTTTTATTAGAAGAAAGAAGGCTAGAACCCAATCTTCTACACAGGGTGCACACACTGCACAGATACATCCATCTGTATCTATGCCTTCTCAAACTCAGTTTGATGTGGCTCCAATAAATGTGGAGTCACAGCCCCATTCTCTCACAATAATCACACATCAATCACCAAACACTTCATCACCATCTCTGGATGTGGATATGTTATTCCCATCAATTCCTGATTCTCCCTCTTTACAACTCAGGGAGGAGCCCCACTCAAATACAGGTGATCATCATCTCTTAGATGATTTGTTGGATCACCCGCAAATTCTTTCAGATATAATTGAAGGATCTGTGTCACCACATCTCAAATCAATCTACACAGATTCAACAGTTATATCACTTTCAATTTCAACTTCTTTTCCTTCTTCAACGGATATCACTCATCTGTTGACAAGTGGTTGCTCTTCAACGGATAAGCTTAACAGCAGTTATCCGTTGATAACATCAGTTTCACCTTCAACGGATATTCCACATCCGTTGATAGTCTCTCCACACATAACTGAATCAATTCCAAGTGTAGAAGACATGAATACTGTGCAATCACTCTTAGGATTGAGGGAAGGGAGTGCAAATTTGAGTGAGAGGCTGGGTTGCTCCCAGGCAAAAGGAGAGATTGAGAGCTCAAAAATGCATGCTATTTCTTCCAGCATGGCAAAAGTAAGTGAGAGGAGTACCACCTTAGTAGGTGAAGGTGAGGGAGTGAGTTGTGTGAGCCAGGGGGAGCCCCTGATGCAAGAAAATAGAGAAAAAGAGAGAAAGGCAGGTACAGTAGATATAAGGGTGGAACCAGCCATTGCTAGTGAGTCAATGATTGTGGATGATGCTGAAAAGGAAAGACAATTTCAGCAACATTACAAAGCTGTAATTGATAACATTTCCTTGGATGCTGACACTTTTACTCATCCTGTGTCAGCCTATCAAATGTTGGCTGCTCAGGGCAATGAGGAGGCAGAAAAGATACTACATCTAGTACACACAACAGAATCTCTTCAAAGGGATAAAGCTGCTATTACCAAGATGCCTTCTACAGCTGGTGAGCCATCTGAGGAATTTGGAGTAAATTCTGATGATGATGACTCTGTTTCTTTTGATGGAAGCATGAACTTAGGGGGAGATGAAGGCCCTAGTTCAATTCCAAATCTACCTGAATGGGCTTTGACAAAGGAGTATAGATCAGGGGAATTCAATGTCTCCTTAGTCAAACAAATCAACACTATTCAACAGGCCATTCAGAACACTTCACATGCAAGTATCAAGGCTATCCTTCAAGCTCACCTGGACTCACTGCATCTCATGAAGTTGCAGCAAGTAAAGCAGAATCTGAGTATGGATGATCTCAGGAAGGATATTGCTGACTTGAAATCCTACAGTTCTGAAAAATTGGATTCAGTCATGCCCTATGGTACATTGCAGGACTTGGTTTTGAGATTGAAAAAGGAATCAGTTACTGAGAAAAGGCTGGCCAAGTTGGAAGACAGAGTTCAAGTTATTGAAGATTCTGTGGCCACCATTCTTCACAACCAACAATCTCAAACCAGTCTCCTAATGCAGCTGGCAAAAGCACAAGGCTTGACCCCTCTCCTTGATGATAACAAAAAGGGGGAGAGTAAAAGGGAAGGGGAAGGAGAGCCATCTACAAAAATCAAAATATCTAAAGTGCTAGTTCCTGCCATCACTACTTCTCCAATCATTCAAATCAAAGGAAAGCCTGATGGAATTGATTTGATTCAGCTAGCAGCAGCTGAAATTCAAGTGAAAGAGCAAAGGAGGAGAATTGATGAAAGGTTGCAACTGTTGTTTGGCTCTACACAAGATAAATCAACATCTGTGAAATATAGCACAAAGATTGAACCAATCAACATGGAGCTCAAGCCAGTAGGGAGACATAAGGATGGAGAAACTTTTTCCAAAGAACTACAAGCTATAATTCTCAAGCCCAATAAAAGATCCAATAAGGACTCTACAAAGAATCCTTTAAAAGAAGTGGACTTTCCTCCTCCAAAAGCTGATGAGAACAAGCTTTTAGGTAGGAGTATTGCTTATCTCAAAGAGACCATGGATGAGGCTGTAAGGAGAAATAGGGCTATTATCTCTAGAGAGGGAAAGAGCATATGTGTGATGCAAGGACATCCCAAATTCTCAATAGCCAAGAAGGAAGAAGTCAAGCAACTAAAGGCTGACAAAAGAGCACAAGCAAAGCTTGAACAACAGCTAAAGTCAAGTCAAATTGAAGAAGAGAAAGGAATTGAAGTCAGGGGTGAAGACAAGATTGCAAACCTAGATGAGGTTTTTGGGAGTATATTTGGTGAGAGTATGGAAGAAAGAGAGGAATGGCAGAAGGGAAACAGAAGAAAGGCCAAGGCACATAGAAGGAGTGAAGATAATACTGAAGTAACCAAATCTATATCTAAACCACTACCTTCCATACCTGAACCTCTTGTTGCTAATCCCACTATAAACATCCATGGTGAACCAATCATTCCAAAAGAGGAACCTATTGATTGGGACACCATCAAATTGCCTACCTTTCTAACCACTCTTCCACTACCAAAGAAACAGAAAAGAAAACCCAAATCTACACCTCCCATAACCTCTAAGAAATTCACTCAAAAACAAAAGCCTAAGCCTAAGCCATCCATTTCTAAAGATGATTATGTTCACATCTGTGACATAAAAGAAATTTCAGACATTGAACTCTATCTGGATGAGCTGGAGGATGTAAGAGGAATAGCTGCTTACAGACAGCTACCAGAGAGATTAGTGTTTAGATACAAAGGAGCTGGGGAAAGAACATGGCCTCTCCACAGGATTCTGAATGAAGGCTACTCTACCTTGATTAGAGTCTTTTCAGCTATACAAAAGGATTCTGGCTTTACCAGAACTGCCAAGACTGAAATTCTCAACAAGATTGCCAATATAAGGAAAACTTGGAGGGAGCCCAATGCTTTACCCAGGACTTTACTCATTCAAGAAAGGGGAATTACAATTCACAAATCACCTCATTGGTTGATGGAATTTAGAGATGATAAAGGAGTCAGAAGATTTTTCAGACTTGAAGACCAACTCAAGATTGCCAGCAATGAAACTCTCAAGGAAATGCAATCTAAGTTGGATATCAGTGTTGAAGATGAAGCTGAATTCTTCAGACAACTCCAACTCCAAATTGAGGAAAATGACAAAGGGCTAGGAAAGAAAACCAGGGAACAAAGAAGAAAAAGATGATTTGCTCAGGCTAAAGGAGTATCCTTGGAAATACTGTAAATCTTCAATTTCCTCCTAGTACATACATTTTTGCAGCATTTTCAAATTTCTACTTAGTTTCAATTCATATATCTGTTAAGTGTTTTGTTATCATCAAGTTAACCCTGAATTTATGCCTACAATTCTTATAGACATAAATAGGGGGAGATTGTTAGGAATATATGTGCATTAGTTTGATGATATGTTTAACAAAACACTTAAGTAGAAATTCAGTGTCTGTAGCCTCAACGGATAAGACCACTTTGGCTATCCGTTGATGGTGTAGCTTTACTTAGAAATAAGTCTAGTGTTGTAGCATATTTCAGTCTCTGTATTTAAGATGTAATTCTTAGAAGTTGAGAGAAACTATGAGTCATGTTGACTACTAGAAGATATGCAGATAGGAAGGCCAATTGTAAATATTTCATGCCTTGTAATTTTGTATAAATGAAGTGGTATCAACGGATGACTTAAAGACCTTCAACGGATGAGAAGCTAAGCTTCAACGGATGTCTCTAAAGCTTTAACGGATGAGTGCATCAACGGATGAAAGCTTCAACGGATGTTCTGTTGATTAACCGTTGATAAGTGGTAGTTGTACCTACAAACAGAGGCACGTGGGTGAACAGAGATAACTGAAATGTGGCAGCCTAATTTCAGGAACATCAGAAAAAGCATCCGTTCTACTCTAGTATAAAGAGACATTAAGTCAACAAAGTACTGGAGTGAACTGGAGAAGAAACAAGTGGAGATCTTACTTTATTATTTTATATATCCTTGTCTTCACTTGTAAACTTGGCAATATATAAACCAAGTAGTAGCTAGTAATTAGATAAGAATTTTTCCAGAGCTGTTTAGAAAAATCTTGAGAGAAAAATTATCTAGTTTGTACTAGGATGCAGCTGTGATCAAATTCTTAGATCACAGAATTTCTGAAATACCATCTCTGGTGGAACAACAAATCCACCAGAAAAGTTTTTAAAGGTTTATTGTGTTCTTTACATTTGTGTTTGAATATATATCTGTCTGTATCAGCTTAAAGCAATTCACACACTTGTTCATCTAGAACATACAGTCTTTATAAACTGCTCAAAACTTGAAAAAGTTTTGAGATTTACATTCAACCCCCCTTCTGTAAATCTCATTGTTAGTTCTCTAGAAATAACACCATGCAAAGATCAAAGCACTGCTAAATATGAAATCTCCCACCAGTGTGAAACAGGTGCAAAGCCTAACTGGAAGGATCGCCGCATTGAACCTATTTGTCTCTAAATCAACCGACAGGTGCAAAGAATTCTTTAAGGCGATCAAAGTGGAAGGGAAAGACTTTGTATGGAAACCAGAATGTGAGCAAGCTTTTAGGAGGATCAAGGAACAACTAGGGAACCCTCCCATGTTATCAAAGCCATTAGATGGGGAGTCTCTGATCATATACCTTGCAGTTTCTGAGTATTCAATTAGCGTTGTGCTAGTAAGGGAAGAGGATGTGCAACAGTCACCAGTGTATTATGTGAGTTTTGGTGAGACTACGTAGTTGTATGAACAGTTACGTGATAATTCAATACGATAACAACACTAGAACATGACAGGTTAATAATACTATGTCTACACAAGAAATCAGGAAGAATGAAGACAAGGCAAATACAAAGAATCAGAAGATTAGAAGAAAGTCTGAAGTCTGTCTACAGGTCACTGAAAGAAGTTCATTAATATGTTCATGCCTCAGTGAAGAATAAAGGTTAAAGACTTTCAGGATTTCAGAAATGATGAAGATTCAATGTATAAAGTGCTACTAGAAGATTTCAGTGTATTGGCATTGATTGAAGATAGACAGTGTATGAAGCATAGGAATCTGAAGAATTGAAGACAGGGTATAGACAGAGGTTAAAGAAGACAGCTACAGTCTTGAAGTCATACTCACTGACAGAAGTTCATTTATATGTTCAAGCGTCAGTGAAGAACAGTGAATGAAGTATTCAAGATTGTAGTAGTAATGAAGACATTGTCTAAAGTACCAGAAAGGATTCCAGTGAAAGTACATTTGTTTGTTGACAGTCAGTGTGAGAATCAATGGATATTCAACCAATCTGTATCAACTCAGAATCACAAGACAAATTGAATCAGGATCCTCTCAGTACTAGTTGTTTGTGAACCAGACCAGTACACCAAACATCAACATTCAAGGAAGTATTTTGATTCAATTAACAGAAGAAAATTGATTGATATATTGAAGAATGGTTTGACGAAGAGCCAAAAATATTCTAAGTAAAAGACAGCTCTCTCTACCTGTCGCCACAGGAGATGTAACCACAAAGAAATGGCACCAAGGCACCCCTGTCGCCACAGGAGATGTAACCACAGAGATATTTCTCTAAGGCAACTCTGTCGCCAAAGAAGCTCTTGTCGCCACAGAGGTATTGGAACAATTGCTCAAGGCAACTGTCGCCATAGAGATGTCGCCATAGAAGCTTGTCGCCACAGAGGTTGTGACCACAGAGAATTACAAGACAACTCTGTCGCCACAAAGCTGTCGCCACAGAGGATACACAGAGAAAGCTTGTCGCCATGAGATGTCGCCACAGATGTGTTCATTGATTCATTTGCAGCAATTCAAGGATTTGTGTGGACACAAAAATGCCACCTGTCCAATTGAATTGATAAAAGACTACACTTTGCAGCAGATCAAAAAGAAAAGTTATGTTCATCTTCTCTCTCATGAGAGCTGATGAAAACAGAAAACAAAGAGAATACAGAGAAGCTCAACACATTGATATCCATTTAACTTCTCACCGGAGTAACGTTATAATGCCCGATTTAACTCTTGTATATTCATAGGGGCATTATAATCGTTACCCGGTAATTAAATCCTTAGACAAACAAAAACTAGATCATTGTATAGGATTTGATTTATAAATCTTTTTAGTAGCTAGGAACTTTGTTGTTCTTAGATTGTAGCCGGTTAATTGATTTACCGGAGTGTAGCAACACCCTCGAGGATTTATATACGAATATATATTTCCCCGAATATCTTGTATTCCACGTTTTTATCATTCCAAACACCATTCCTCTCAAGAACATGAAAACACTAACCGAGCACTAAATCTATATCCGCTAAAGATTTGAAAGAATTTTTAATTTAGTGATTATCGTATTCAACCCCCCTTCGACGATAATTCGGGACCTAACAATTGGTATCAGAGCTTACTAATTGATACACAAATCAGGATCCTTAAAAATAATTTATTTTATTAATTTTTCATTTACATAAATTTATTTGGTAAATCTGATTTAGAAAATTTATTTTATAAATTTAATTTAAATAAGTTTACTATAAACTTAATTTAAATAAATTTATTTTATAAATTTAACTAAATTAATTTACTACTTAAATTTTAGTAAATAAAGGTTTTTAATTTAAATTTATTTTTAATTCGGTTTAATGGATGCCAGTTTGAAGGATGTCAGTCTGTTGTATTAAGGGTACTCAAGGATTGGTAGACTCGGGATTCCTCCGGGCTTTTAAAGTGGATTTTAATCTTTTGAAGAAAACGAAGACCATGTGCTATTCAGATGGAAATTATAGATAATGGTTTTCTTACTACAAGGGAATTGATTTCAAGACCTACAGACGAAAATTGTGGAACTTCCTCAAAGGCTTATTCCATAGGATACCACTGGATTTTCAGACGCGGGAATTGAATGAAATTTCTACGGGTACAGTTTTTATTGGAGATTTTAAGACAACTCTACGATTCCAGATTATACAGTCACACAGTGGTTTGTACCAATGCTATATTTATTCGGGAATCAATGAGATCATACAGGCAGGAATTGTGGAGGTCAGAGAGAATAGTGGTTGTGGAGGTCAGAGAGAATAGTGGAGACAAACAAACATCTCAGTTACATGCAATAAAGTTGGAACCTCGGGACAGAATGTAAGAGTTACTGATAGTTGAATCAGAAGAAGCTCAGGTAGAAGTACTTGAGGGACTGGACGTCAGGGCAGTGTTTCACATGTCAGGCAAGTTTGGTCGTATCAGATTCATAAGGAATACTTAAGATATATCCAAGGATCAAGCCTATCTATTCAGAAGCAGAGATTCTTACAGATTCAGTTCAAGGGGTGATTACAAGACTGAGGTTGGGACATAAACAAGATTTGATAGCTACAGGTTTGACAAGCAATATGTGTCAGTAACTATCAGGAGTTTTGCTACAACAGAACAAGAAGCTTGACAAACAAGGATGAGTAGGGATTCAGTTGAAGAGTTGAGACAAATGTGGAATGTTTTCTTCGGGAAGCAGCTAGTCAAAACTTATAGTGCACGGGAAAGAGTTGGGATAAATCAGATGACGAGAATCATGAATATTTTTGCTTTCATAGCAATCTCTGAAGATGGTCCAACTCATATATCTCAGGTTTCAAATTCTTGAACCACTGCAATATTTTGTTTTCAATATTCAATGCATGATAAGATCATAGTGTTTAAATGTTTAACACTCGCACAAGCATGATAGCATCACACATAGATAATACTGAACTAGTTCACTAGATTATTTTTCTGGTAACTAGGATTGATGTTTAACTTGTGCATGTCACTTTAGATGATCTTAAATATGTGTTTGAATACTTGTTGAACATGATTAATTGCTTTAGTGAGGTTCATGTTTTTGCAGCATATAAGACCTTTATTTATGCTTACTCTTTGTATTCTATTATATTGTGATTTATTCATTTAATCTGAATTGTTTGTTAAGATGTATTAGTTTATATTTGGATTGAGATAGCTAGATGAGATACATCAACAGGATTGGACTGGATAGAATTAGTGATTTATTTGTTAATTATGTTTGTTCCATATCATGCCTATATTGTTTAATTCTTATGCGTAATATTTCTGAATGAATGACATGTATTCTGAATACAATGCTTGCCTATTTTAATGACATGAATGCATCTGTTAGTACTTGCATTAATTATAGAAAAAGCATGATTAGGATTACAATGGGGCGAAGACTGCTAGTCGTCCTTATGTAAGGTTGAAACCATTTTCCCCTAGCCTAGAGACAAATCTGTCAAGGGTATTAAAATGGAGAAAATGGTCAGTCAAAGATAAGAATTAGCATGATAAGGTTGCAGCTGTTGTTATCTCTGTTTATAATAAAGTCTCTAATCCAACAGGACCCAAACTAATAAGTTGGGTACCAAGAACTGTTAATCCATTTGTGAGTGCAGGACATAACAGGTCAATTGATTCATATATATTCTTGGTAACTCATACTCAAGGTATATGATCAAAGAAAGAGCCTCACAATCAAATGTGATTGACATAAGCTATTCCGTCAGTAATCTTTGGAGATGACATCAAAGGTTTTCATTACGGGACAAGCTATACAGATAAAGGGATGTCATCATGAAATGGAAGCAACTTTCTTGCTAGAGAATCAAGGCACAAATCCTCTTATCAGACAGTTCTGCATCAAGGAACAAAATGTCAATTCAATGAAGAATTAGTGTCTCATCTGAAGCAGGAAGGTTGAGAAGCTTGCTCTTCTTAGAGTAAGGAAAGGAAATGCTCGTATCTAAACTAGCCTCTCAAGAAAGGTGAAGTCAATGGTTTCTACTATAAAGCTTCATTTGACAAAAGTTTAGCTATGGCATTAGAAGCTCTCACCCTTGAACATCAACTCAAGGAACTCTTTTGTAAAAAGTGGTTAGTGAGAGGACTGTGTAACACCCCCAGATCCGGGGTCGGGGATCCGGGTCGTCACGGTCTTTCTTTCCACAATATCACTTCACTTAATTAATAATAAATAACCTTATGCTGTGACCCCACACTAACACACACCACAACCCGTTATAGTCTCAGAGATGAAATTTAAATAAGTACAAGTCTTTGAATCCACAATTTAAAAGTTATTACAACCCAAAATGATTACTTGATAAATTTACAGTTAATTGCCATTATCTGCCACAAGTTATAATTGTACATAATTGATTCTCAAAAGTAGATGGTCTGATCTACAATAGATCTACCTCTGCAGCTATAGCAGCTACAACATCAACGGGAAGACGCGGGACGCTTCCCACGCGCTTGCGCTGGGTCTGCTGGAGTCTGGCCATCTTTCCTAACTGTTGTTGTGTGATGAAGAAATAAAGCAAGGGTGAGCAGCAAGCCCACCAAAATAATATGTATAATGATTTACAATATATGAGCCTACTCATAATACTCATGAAAGTCTTGGTCAAAAGAAATGAACCAAGTTTGATATCTTAATGCGATGAAGTCGCAAAATATTCAGTATATATACATATATACTTTTCAAAATATTGGAAGTCCTCTTCCATGCATAATATACACAAAGTCCCAGTGTATAACTGTATAAAAAAAATATCGTTGCAAGGTGATCTCATATATCTAACCTTGTTTCAACGTTTTTCTGAAAATCTTTGTCATTCATAAGACAATTATTAATTAGATATAAGTTTAAAAGATGAGGTTACCAAATACCCCAATATACTTATATCTTTCCCAATACTACTTGAACTACCACCGTTCAAGTTATAATCAGTTTCAAAAGTTCATCACATAGATGAGACTACAAGACAAGATTTGAATAGATTCAATCTTTGAAATATTATTGAATGAAATAAAGTTACGAGATACTTTATTTAGTCCCGATATATATATATCCACATATATATATCTCTTAAACATTTCCTGGAACCTCTGTTATGTAAAGTATGAACAGAGTTTGAAACATCCAATGAATTTTGGAAAGGAAAAGAATTTTGGCATAGACCCGATATCTCGCTGATCAGGCAAAGATACCAATAAGTAACCTTTTCTACTAGTAGATGGACGAATTCCCCACTGGTCATCACCCTGGTCATAATTAAGACCTATGCTGGACTGCCACTCAGCCACCTATGCATTTGATGGACTCCCACTGAGCCACTTACACAATAATAGACCGTACCCCGGCCTGTCGCTTATGCCGACTCAATGAGAGGGGCTTACTTCCCGAACGTTGGGCAAGTAATCAATTCATTTACCAAATCTGCAACCTCGTTGCGAATATAAAATACACCACAGAGCCGGATTCCCCAGGTTTTGAGCGAGTATTTAAATCCCCTTAAAAAAAGGAAGATCTTAAATATAAAAATGAGTTTTGGGATCCGCTCTGACTTTAAAAATCATTTTGAAGACTCGAAAACACTTTAAAGAGTGTTTGGAGTAAAGCTGATTTAATGAAGTAAATCAGTCCCCAGAATATTTAGAAAATGACTGAATATTATTATTTAAATAATATTCCCATAAAGAATAGTCTTTATAAAAATAATTGAAGTAGAAGTATTAAAACTTATACTTGAAACGAGTATTAAATAACCAAAGATATACTTATATGAAAGTATTATCTTTATTTGAATAATCGAAAATAAGTTTGATTATTAACAGTTTATTCTCTAATGAAATAAAGAATATATTTCAGCAAATAATCGGAGTCATAGATCCTCAAATGAATATTCAAATAATATTCATTAAATAATATAAACTGAGTCATAAGCCCTCGAATGAATATTCAAATAATATTCAATAATAATATATAAAGGAGTCATAAGCCCTCGAATGAATATTCAAATAATATTCAATAATAATATAAAAGAGTCATAAGCCCTCGAATAATATTCGAATAATATTCAATAATAATATATAAAGGAGTCATAAGCCCTCGAATGAATATTCAAATAATATTCAATAATAATATAAAAGAGTCATAAGCCCTCGAATAATATTCGAAATAATATTCAAATAAATAAATAAAGTTAAAGTTATCGAATAAACCTTATTCGATTAATAGTTTGGAAAACTATAACCATATATATATATAAATATATATATATATATATCCATATCCATATATACAAAATCTACTCGGGATCCTCGACTCCCGGTTTTAGAAAATATTTTCACCTTTGGGTCCCTATACTAAGGGTATATGCAAGATACCGCTATCATCTAGCATAGGTATTATCAACTGAACCAACAGATATATATTTCAAGAATATGAAACAGGCATGCATATATACCATATCACATGCTACAATATATCGCAAAATTTGCTAATAACAATCATGCAATATCACAAGATAATGCATATGCATACATTTACATCACAACAACAGTGTATCGGATAGAATACTTGCCTGAGCGACTTGGGGGTGAGAAAGGCTCGGGACGAGTCTGATAACCTATAAACAACAAGTAAGTTGGAATTAAACCAAAATCACTTGTAAACCTATACTTTAACTAACTTAGACTCTAACGCTTATTTTGCGCTCACCGATTCGCTTAAGTCACTCGGGTACCCTCGGCTCCACCATTTTTAATAATTTAACCTTTATGAGTTTTAAAGCGATTCCTTCACGAATGTCTTACCAACTGCCTAACACACTTACCATAAATGTTTCATACATTAATTAACCCTTTTTGGTCTTTAACCTATGTTTCAAAGTAAGGCGAGGGGGAAAGTTTCGTCCGCGAAACGCCGTTACTTGAAACGGTCGTTTCTCCTAAACCGTAAATCGGAATCGAACGAACTACATATCAAAACGAAGCTCGTAACATGAGCTATCTAAACATGGCAGTGGTCACAATCTAGCAGGGGGTTCTCGGGTCCTAATGCTATGCACAAAAACAGTCCAAAGAAAATCGGACGTTACTACGGCTATGTTTACGCGATTTCCCATTTTTTAAACTACCCACAATCAACACAAACCATCCTCAAATCCAACACACAACAAACACCCATCCTTATCACATCATAACAATCCCAACCAATTCAATTTTACTCATTCATACTTATGCTTAACCTAACTTTAATCATGCTTAAGTTTCTTTAAATCAAAACCACAAAATTACCATCTCATTTCACTACCATACCAAATCTCAAACTCTAATCATAACAACAAGATACCATAACATCCTACTCATCAAAATCACTTATAATATATATGAACCTAGGGTTTGAAAATGGTATACCTTCCTTGGATTGGTGGGTGGAGCTAGGAAGCCTTAATAAGCTTGGAGAAGCCTTAGGAAAGCTTGGATCTTCAAGAAAAACAAGAAAAAGTTCAAGTTAAAAACTTGAAAACACTATTCATTGTCTTCTTCATTGATTAAATGAAGAAGCTAGAGAAAGAATTAATGGCTTAAACTCATGATATAGCCATAACTAAGCATAAAGATGGTTAGGGAATTTTCTTACCAATTAAGGATGCTTGGATCTTGATTTTGGAAATTTTTTTCTTTGAAAAAGGCAAAAAGCCGAGAGCTAATATGAAGAACAATGCCTTGGCTGATTTTTTGATTTTTTTATGAAATGATTTGCTAGTTGGTTGGCTTGGTTTTGTTTTTGATTTAGCAAATTACCACCTTGCCCTTGAATTTGTGTGGTCCTTAATCAACCACACCTCCCTTCTTCCATGTCATGCTTATGTCACCCTTATGATGCCATCCTCCCTTCCTTGTCTCCTTTCTATTGGTTGGATGACATCACTCCCATTAAACCCTTTGATTAGCTTCCTAATCGTTTGCCTAATGACCGCTGATCTGTTGTACGGTTCGCTTAACTTTCGTTCTCGTTTATCGTTTGAAGGATCATACCCGGGATCTTATTACTTAGGTTCCCTTAACCTTTCTCAATACGTTATATTCCTTTTTATGATCCTCTATTATAATCCTTTAATTTAAATCCTTTTTATCCTGTTACCTTATACTCAATTCTCTCCGTATCTTGTGGATTTCCGGGAAAAACCAAAGTGTTCGGATTTGGATTCTGACGATCTTTACATACACTTATATCCCATATAAAGTACTAATAAAATCTCAGAATATCCATATCAGAACCCCTACATAGTGTGGCATGAAAAGTTTTCTCATTCAGCAAAAACACTATTCATAAGGGTTTCAAAAATTTCCAAAAATTGGGGTTATTACAGTCTCCCCTCCTTAAAAGGATTCCGTCCCGGAATCAGATAGAAATAAATAGGGATACTTTCTTAGTATTGCACTTTCTAACTCTCAAGTCAATTTTCCCACATTGTGGTTCTACCATCAAACTCTTACTAGTTTGATAACCCTTCTCCTAAGCACTCGTTCCTTTTCACTCTATAACCCTTCCTGGTTGCTCCATATAGGTTACGTCGGGTTGTATATCTATGCGCTCATATGCCTCTATTTATCTGGCATCCGAATTACATTTTCTTAACATTGATACGTGAAACACGTTACGACCTGCTACATGTTCGGGGTTAGGGCTAGCTCATATGCTAACTTCCCAAACGTCTTAATATATCCAAGGGTCCAACAAATTGTAGTCTTAGCTTTCCTTTCTTTCCGAACCTCATCAATCCTTTCCAAGGGATACCTATATCATTACTAGGTCCCCTATTTCATACTCTTTATCCTTTCGTGTCAAATCAACATACTTATCATGTCCATCTTGGGCTACTACCAGCCGTCCTCTGATTAGATCTATCATATCCTTGGTCCTTTGGACTACTGCGGGTCCGAGCATCTTGCGCTCTACAACTTCATCCTAACATAAGGGAGATCGACATTATCTTCCCTCAAGGATCTCATAAGGCGACATCTCGATAATGACATATGATCTATTGTCGTAAGATAACTCAATCCGAATTAAGTGATCATTCCAAATTCTTTCAAGTCTATTGCACAGACTCTCATTATAGCTTTTATCATTAGAGCTTCTGCTTCTCAATACCCATTCTTTTCCAGTTCGTAATCGCTACTACCTTCCGTTCCTAATATTATACTGGTTATACTTTTGCTCGTTAGCGTTCTATAACCTTTTAATAACCACGTCAACCTTAGTATCACGAATGTGTTCCCATTCCGCATACTACCACCACTTTATTACTCCTTTTTCAGCTGCTTCTATCTTTGGAAGCTTGATCAATCATATAGAAGTAAAGGAATTTGTTGAGAGATCACTATGATCATGAACACTTGTTATATCGCATAGTTAGTACAGAAGGTGGCCAGCCTTTAGTACTTGACAAGCAACTAAACAATAGATGGTATCCTACTAGGCTTCTATCACAAAGATAGATAGTCATTCGGCAATACCTCCCCTTCTGGAAGGGTTGTTCTTCTCAGCTTACATGAAATGAAAAGAAGAGAAAAGAACGAATTGAAGAGAATTGTATATATGAAAAAATATACAGCCACAAAATATCTGGCTTGGAACCTACCTCTGAACTATAGAGGTTTGTCATAGGAGAACAAAACATATATGTATTTATATCAACATCAAGTATTATAGCATCGCATTTCACGTGCCTAAATATTTTCTCTATCCCGTCCATCATTCTATGGATCCATGCTCTTCCTCGAGCTTATACACAATCACCTTTGAAACTCCCTCGACATCGAAAATCGAATCTGGGATCTCATTCTATATATCACCGTTACTAGGATTCTATGCTCGCATCGCAATCTTCCTCGTATAATAATACGACTCTCTATTGATAAGAAAGAATAAATATTCACTAGGTAGATACTCTACTTAATTAGTCTATCAATGATAACTTATACACTACCACGACCTGATTAGTGGTACTCAATCTCAATACCCATTCCAATACAACTCTCACGGTTGTAATCAGCTCACTACTCGCAGAATCATTGCTGCCTTACTATGGTCCACCACTGACCTACTGTAGTCATTCATTTTCCATGAAGTCTTAATAGCTAACCATACGGAGTCCATACATATCATATCGAATTCTTCTAAGGAGGTAACATAATCACCATTCATGATTCATGAAGAACACTCCTGATCCTGACATACATACATGACATGAAGCAAATAAAATTGCAGAAGAGTTTCCATCAAAGCAACGATAGTAGGTTAATACCATTCGTAATCATATGCCTTCAATAGAAGACTTAACTCAAGGGTTCATCTAGTCCTTTTTGAAACATGGTTCTGGCTTATCTCAAGATAGGACCTCCTAAGATAGATAGCCCGTTCATGGCGATTACACGAATTAAACCTTTACCAACTACTATTACGGTTGGGTATTGCACAGTCATCAGAAGGAATGTCAATCTTCCAAACCATAATACAACCTTCACAGCTTTAACCATCATCACTGTATTCCTCTCGTACGAGCGCCTATAATTATCCTCTTACCTTTAAAGTGTCGGCCACCTCTTTGGCCTTTCCTGATAGTAAAATTTCCTTACAGTCAATGTCACTTTAACCATCTCCAAATAAATTTTCTACCTTATTTCAATCACAGCTTATGTGAAAATGCTTTCCTTAAAATCTGATGAGTAAAAAAAAAAAATCACCATTTTTCCATAAGTTATTGCCTCAGTCTTTAGAGGTTAATCACTGTCATGACTGACTCTCAATCATAATTAGAACATCTTTTATCTTAAGTCCTAATTGCCCTGCACAATTTCGACCATTACTGGTTCGATCCATACTTTCTCGTGGTTTAACACGTGCCCCACTTGGCATCATTATAATTACGTCATATTTCCTTTATCCACATTTCTATTCTTGAGAATTTTGAATATTACCTTTTTCCTTATAAAACTTCTAAGGTTATCCTTCAATCGTTCCTCCTGTATTCCCTAGATACAGGGCATATCACAATACCATTTACTAATAGTAGAACCATTGTCTATATACTTCTGCAAAATTTCTCCACTGATTCTTAAAGGTTGTTGTTACCTTAACCCTTTCCCAATCATACTGTCAAAACTCATACTGTCCCTATTAAGGGTGACATGCCAACCTTTATGCAGTCCCCTAGGATTCATTTTAAGTTACCAATGTTCTATCCTTAATTCCACCTTTAAAAGGTACCTGCATCCTTCCACAGATAAATTAAGTCATATATCCCTGATAGATTATCATATTCATCATTCGCACCTCGATAGTCTATACCTAACTTCATAATAGCATCCTTATTCAAATTGAGGTCAATCCATATGGCCTCTAAAAGATAACAATGGTCATCCGCTTTTCTTTCCTGATTTGGTAATGATAACATGGATGTTCTGGAAGATATTGGTCATGTTCAACGTGAACTTCTTCTTAATAATTCCTTATTTACTTTTGTTGTTTATCTCAACAGTCACCTCAATGTTGGGATATCTTTCATACCTGACGTCTCCCTTCCTGGGTATCAAGCCACCGGTCTTACACTTCACATTCTTGAAGGTCACTTCCTTCATCCAATTTTATTAATTTCTTACTTTCTTGTCTCCTCAGTCTATCCGCGTCTCATTATTTATCCTTCGAACTATCTCAAGGTTTCCTCGAATCCTCCCAACTTACAGGGGATAAACTATATGCATCTCTTATGCCTTCAACCGTCAACTTTAACTCATGGTGAATCACCCTCATCCTGATGATCATATACTTTTCTATTTCTATTAATAGGAGTCTTTAGGGTTTCCTCATACCCAACTCCCTTATCATTTCTCAAACTCTGTTGCCTTTTTATTCCTTTCCACTTCAATTCCTTTTTATTTTCCTTTCTCTTATCATTATTTCATGAACCAACACAACATAAGCATTGATTTTAAATATCCCGTCATTCTGGATTCGCATCTTCAGAACGAATCTTAACAACTTTTACAGCTTAGATTCATAATTCATCATACTCGTCTGCCTTTGTTCTGGCTCTAAAGCTTTTACACTATTCCATAACCTTGGGAATTACGATCCCGAAAACAATTGGCTGAACTTTAATCAGTTTATTATAATCTCTTGCTCCGTGCCTTCCTTGGCCTTTCACCAGCGGGTGGTCTCTCTCTTGGGAGGGTAAGTGACAAAACAGTCTTTTGTGGTTCGTCAATCATTTAAAATCTCAAATGATTCATCTATTTCCTTTAGCCAGGCTCTTGCCTCGACTGGGTCAGCTTGTTCCTTGGAACTCTGAGAGCTTAGCGACTTAAAGGTCATGAAAGAATTTCCCACCGCACTGTCTCCTCAGGGTGGTGGTTGGGGATAATAGTCTAAGTTATGTCTAGACAGGTCCATGAATTGCCGTATAGGGGTACCATCTCGGGTCTCCTTTCCTTACTCGACTTTTTGTTTCCTTAGTATGAAATGTTTCATCCTACTCCCCATAATTGGGGTCATCTTTTAATTTAAAATCCTCATTTTCCACTCCATTATGTCATGGGTTCCTTCTATCTTGATGGCGACCTCCCTGACTATCACGTTCAGGGTTTGCTCTAAATCTTATTCCTCCAACTAGCTTTCATCTAAGATCTCATCTTTAAGCTCTTGAACATTTGGAACCCAAATTCTGTAGGAATACCTCATTATTCCCTTCTCATTCTTCTCGGTATTAACCTCTTATCTATTTGTTGGCTCTCTGCCTTCATTCATAACTTTTTCTGGCACAATATGATCTTTTCCAATAATTCGGGCTGTATTGCAATCTCAAACAGCTTTTCGGTACCGGCTCCGGTTACCTTCACTTCTATTTCCATTTTCTCAAAATCTCTTATAAACTCTCCAAAAGGCATTATCATCTTGAGTCTCTCCTTTTTACTAAGGGCATCAGCCACCATATTGGCTTTCCCCGAATGATAAAGAATCTCCCAATCATTATTCTTGATTAGCTCTAACTGCCTCCTATGGCATATGTTGAGCTCTTTCTACGTGAAAATGTACTAGAGCACTTATGGCTTAGGTAATTCTCGCACTTCTCTCCATACAAGTAGTGCCTCCAATCTTTAGGGTAAAACTATTGCCATGAGCCTAAGCTCATGGGCGGGGATATCGAATTTCATATTACCTTAATTGTCTTGACATGTACGCGATTATCTTGCTGTGCTATATAAGAAGCACCCTAATTCCTTATACGAAGCGTCACATACAAATCACAAAATCTCCTTTTTCCCTCCGGCAACGCCAACATAGGGGCCGTCACCAACCTTTGCTTCAGTTCTTAAAAGCTATTCTCGCATTTCTCTGTCTATTCGAACTTCTCAGTCTTATGAGTAAGCCGCGTTAAAAGGGCTACTATCTTTACAAACTTGAACGAACCTCCGGTAGTCGACCTAACCATGGTCATCAATTCATCAGTGGTCCTTTATCCAATCTTGTCAGGATCCTCCATGGGATCCTCCTCAACAACTATCCCTTCTAGGACAACATCCTCAACCGCTACATCCTCAATATCAACATCATCTGGTCCTGCATTAGGACACTCTATCGGATCCACAATCCGATCTCCAATTAGTAATAAAACATCATCGCGCTGTTGCTCCTCAACCTCAGGGTTCGGAGTCCCGCTACTCTATACGATAACGAACTACGCTTCTATCGCTACATTTATAAGGGTTCCCATAAGGGTTTTAACTGTCAGTACTACGTTAGGTAGTCCGACTATGAACTTGGCAAGAGTTCTTATTATCTTAGTGAACTTATTATCTTAACGTCCCATCATCTCTGAGGTTTATAACGCTTAGCTCTGATACCATTTCTGTAACACCCCCAGATCCGGGGTCGGGGATCCGGGTCGTCACGGTCTTTCTTTCCACAATATCACTTCACTTAATTAATAATAAATAACCTTATGCTGTGACCCCACACTAACACACACCACAACCCGTTATAGTCTCAGAGATGAAATTTAAATAAGTACAAGTCTTTGAATCCACAATTTAAAAGTTATTACAACCCAAAATGATTACTTGATAAATTTACAGTTAATTGCCATTATCTGCCACAAGTTATAATTGTACATAATTGATTCTCAAAAGTAGATGGTCTGATCTACAATAGATCTACCTCTGCAGCTATAGCAGCTACAACATCAACGAGAAGACGCGGGACGCTTCCCACGCGCTTGCGCTGGGTCTGCTGGAGTCTGGCCATCTTTCCTAACTGTTGTTGTGTGATGAAGAAATAAAGCAAGGGTGAGCAGCAAGCCCACCAAAATAATATGTATAATGATTTACAATATATGAGCCTACTCATAATACTCATGAAAGTCTTGGTCAAAAGAAATGAACCAAGTTTGATATCTTAATGCGATGAAGTCGCAAAATATTCAGTATATATACATATATACTTTTCAAAATATTGGAAGTCCTCTTCCATGCATAATATACACAAAGTCCCAGTGTATAACTGTATAAAAAAAATATCGTTGCAAGGTGATCTCATATATCTAACCTTGTTTCAACGTTTTTCTGAAAATCTTTGTCATTCATAAGACAATTATTAATTAGATATAAGTTTAAAAGATGAGGTTACCAAATACCCCAATATACTTATATCTTTCCCAATACTACTTGAACTACCACCGTTCAAGTTATAATCAGTTTCAAAAGTTCATCACATAGATGAGACTACAAGACAAGATTTGAATAGATTCAATCTTTGAAATATTATTGAATGAAATAAAGTTACGAGATACTTTATTTAGTCCCGATATATATATATCCACATATATATATCTCTTAAACATTTCCTGGAACCTCTGTTATGTAAAGTATGAATAGAGTTTGAAACATCCAATGAATTTTGGAAAGGAAAAGAATTTTGGCATAAACCCGATATCTCGCTGATCAGGCAAAGATACCAATAAGTAACCTTTTCTACTAGTAGATGGACGAATTCCCCACTGGTCATCACCCTGGTCATAATTAAGACCTATGCTGGACTGCCACTCAGCCACCTATGCATTTGATGGACTCCCACTGAGCCACTTACACAATAATAGACCGTACCCCGGCCTGTCGCTTATGCCGACTCAATGAGAGGGGCTTACTTCCCGAACGTTGGGCAAGTAATCAATTCATTTACCAAATCTGCAACCTCGTTGCGAATATAAAATACACCACAGAGCCGGATTCCCCAGGTTTTGAGCGAGTATTTAAATCCCCTTAAAAAAAGGAAGATCTTAAATATAAAAATGAGTTTTGGGATCCGCTCTGACTTTAAAAATCATTTTGAAGACTCGAAAACACTTTAAAGAGTGTTTGGAGTAAAGCTGATTTAATGAAGTAAATCAGTCCCCAGAATATTTAGAAAATGACTGAATATTATTATTTAAATAATATTCCCATAAAGAATAGTCTTTATAAAAATAATTGAAGTAGAAGTATTAAAACTTATACTTGAAACGAGTATTAAATAACCAAAGATATACTTATATGAAAGTATTATCTTTATTTGAATAATCGAAAATAAGTTTGATTATTAACAGTTTATTCTCTAATGAAATAAAGAATATATTTCAGCAAATAATCGGAGTCATAGATCCTCAAATGAATATTCAAATAATATTCATTAAATAATATAAACTGAGTCATAAGCCCTCGAATGAATATTCAAATAATATTCAATAATAATATATAAAGGAGTCATAAGCCCTCGAATGAATATTCAAATAATATTCAATAATAATATAAAAGAGTCATAAGCCCTCGAATAATATTCGAATAATATTCAATAATAATATATAAAGGAGTCATAAGCCCTCGAATGAATATTCAAATAATATTCAATAATAATATAAAAGAGTCATAAGCCCTCGAATAATATTCGAAATAATATTCAAATAAATAAATAAAGTTAAAGTTATCGAATAAACCTTATTCGATTAATAGTTTGGAAAACTATAACCATATATATATATAAATATATATATATATATATCCATATCCATATATACAAAATCTACTCGGGATCCTCGACTCCCGGTTTTAGAAAATATTTTCACCTTTGGGTCCCTATACTAAGGGTATATGCAAGATACCGCTATCCTCTAGCATAGGTATTATCAACTGAACCAACAGATATATATTTCAAGAATATGAAACAGGCATGCATATATACCATATCACATGCTACAATATATCGCAAAATTTGCTAATAACAATCATGCAATATCACAAGATAATGCATATGCATACATTTACATCACAACAACAGTGTATCGGATAGAATACTTGCCTGAGCGACTTGGGGTTGAGAAAGGCTCGGGACGAGTCTGATAACCTATAAACAACAAGTAAGTTGGAATTAAACCAAAATCACTTGTAAACCTATACTTTAACTAACTTAGACTCTAACGCTTATTTTGCGCTCACCGATTCGCTTAAGTCACTCGGGTACCCTCGGCTCCACCATTTTTAATAATTTAACCTTTATGAGTTTTAAAGCGATTCCTTCACGAATGTCTTACCAACTGCCTAACACACTTACCATAAATGTTTCATACATTAATTAACCCTTTTTGGTCTTTAACCTATGTTTCAAAGTAAGGCGAGGGGGAAAGTTTCGTCCGCGAAACGCAGTTACTTGAAACGGTCGTTTCTCCTAAACCGTAAATCGGAATCGAACGAACTACATATCAAAACGAAGCTCGTAACATGAGCTATCTAAACATGGCAGTGGTCACAATCTAGCAGGGGGTTCTCGGGTCCTAATGCTATGCACAAAAACAGTCCAAAGAAAATCGGACGTTACTACGGCTATGTTTACGCGATTTCCCATTTTTTAAACTACCCACAATCAACACAAACCATCCTCAAATCCAACACACAACAAACACCCATCCTTATCACATCATAACAATCCCAACCAATTCAATTTTACTCATTCATACTTATGCTTAACCTAACTTTAATCATGCTTAAGTTTCTTTAAATCAAAACCACAAAATTACCATCTCATTTCACTACCATACCAAATCTCAAACTCTAATCATAACAACAAGATACCATAACATCCTACTCATCAAAATCACTTATAATATATATGAACCTAGGGTTTGAAAATGGTATACCTTCCTTGGATTGGTGGGTGGAGCTAGGAAGCCTTAATAAGCTTGGAGAAGCCTTAGGAAAGCTTGGATCTTCAAGAAAAACAAGAAAAAGTTCAAGTTAAAAACTTGAAAACACTATTCATTGTCTTCTTCATTGATTAAATGAAGAAGCTAGAGAAAGAATTAATGGCTTAAACTCATGATATAGCCATAACTAAGCATAAAGATGGTTAGGGAATTTTCTTACCAATTAAGGATGCTTGGATCTTGATTTTGGAAATTTTTTTCTTTGAAAAAGGCAAAAAGCCGAGAGCTAATATGAAGAACAATGCCTTGGCTGATTTTTTGATTTTTTTATGAAATGATTTGCTAGTTGGTTGGCTTGGTTTTGTTTTTGATTTAGCAAATTACCACCTTGCCCTTGAATTTGTGTGGTCCTTAATCAACCACACCTCCCTTCTTCCATGTCATGCTTATGTCACCCTTATGATGTCATCCTCCCTTCCTTGTCTCCTTTCTATTGGTTGGATGACATCACTCCCATTAAACCCTTTGATTAGCTTCCTAATCGTTTGCCTAATGACCGCTGATCTGTTGTACGGTTCGCTTAACTTTCGTTCTCGTTTATCGTTTGAAGGATCATACCCGGGATCTTATTACTTAGGTTCCCTTAACCTTTCTCAATACGTTATATTCCTTTTTATGATCCTCTATTATAATCCTTTAATTTAAATCCTTTTTATCCTGTTACCTTATACTCAATTCTCTCCGTATCTTGTGGATTTCCGGGAAAAACCAAAGTGTTCGGATTTGGATTCTGACGATCTTTACATACACTTATATCCCATATAAAGTACTAATAAAATCTCAGAATATCCATATCAGAACCCCTACATAGTGTGGCATGAAAAGTTTTCTCATTCAGCAAAAACACTATTCATAAGGGTTTCAAAAATTTCCAAAAATTGGGGTTATTACAGACTGCCTCATCTGGAATTCAGAAGATGATAAATGTGAGGCATGTCAGAAAGAGAAGTCAAAGACAACATCACAACAAAGTAAAGATATACCTTAGTGATGATGATTGACTACTCTTATTAAACAAAGTTGTTGTTCGTGCGTTCTCAAGACAAGACATCACATATGGTGATTGATCACATCAAAGAAGATCAAGCTGGAAGCTACTGTAAAAGAAATGATCTTATGGTCAGATAATGGGACTGAATTCAAGAAGCAGTTCTGATTAATATCTGTAACATCAAAAATATTTTGAGACATATTCAGCACTAGGAATTCCGTGTCAGGATGGAGTGGTACAAGGGAAGAATCAGAACTTGATTAAAGCTACAAGGGAAATATCAAGCTAATCAAGACTTTCTAAATACCAAAGGGCAGGAGCAGTCAAAACAGTTTGCAATAAGTAAGATCAAGCCTTGATTGGGATGTATACATGAAGACCACTAATGAGTTAATGGCCAATAGGAGCAAACACTGGATAACCTCAAAGTGTTTGGAGAGAATGTTCTACAGTTTGGATATTTTCCATGGCTACTCAGTGGAGTCTACAACCTACAGGGCATTTGTGGTTGATCAACAGAAGATGATTGAATTTCTAAGTGCACAGTTCAACAACTTAATGCTCCAAGCTGTTAAAGGAGAAATTAATGGTAGTGATGATTCATATCCAAGCAGTGGAATGGCAGTGAAAAATACTACTCATTAATTCAATGAAGCCAGTCAGCAAGGGTAAGGATTTTCAGGAAATCACAGCAACAACTTAGGGGGAGCAAAAGAAGGATCAACTAGTCAGACACAATACCACATTGAAAATTCAGAGGACACAACAAGAACATATCTGCTGAGACAAAGGGTTTGATGTCAAGTCTATTCCCAGAGTCTAGTTCTTAAGTGATCCAGATGGTGGAGTAATGATTAGCAGGGCTACTGAGTGCGAATGATTATTTCTCTAGTTTTCTATCTAAAGAAGAAACTGAGAAAGTTACAGAAGCTCTGATAGATCCGGATTGATTGGGTGATCACAGAGAAAAATGAACTCAATCAGTCAGCAAGCAGATTGTAGGGAAGCTGGTATCCAAACCAAATGACAATATTGTAACTGGTACAAGGATAACCAGAAGTCAAACTGGATGACAATGGCATTGTCACGAGGGACAAGGACAAACTGGATACTAGGTTATTATCAGGAAGCAGTATCTAACAGATAGCACCAGTGACGAGACTTGAGGATATTATGACATATCAGGCACCTGATACACATCATACTTGGAATTGGACTCTAGTAGATGTGTACAAGTGCACTCCTGGTTGGTGAGTCAAAAGAGGAAGTCAATGCAAAATAGTTCATGGACTTTGCAATAGCAGATCAATTGGACTCTGTATATCTCTTCTTCACAAGCTCACTTTAGGTTGGTATGAACTAGTATACTACTCAAGCAATCGTCAAGGACATGGTATGGCACTTTAACTGAAGTTACAGTTTAATATGAACTAGTAGAGTCGTTATACTAATAACTCTCTTATCACTAGGCACAAACATAATGTTATATATGTGCTCTGATATAATGATAATGTTATATGTTGGTCTACTAACAAAGACTTGTGCAAAATTATTTGCTAAGTAATTGCAGAATAGGTATGGAGGAGCATGTTGGAAAGGTTACAATTTTTTTTGGAATTACTTCAAGCAAGCCATTAGGATAATTCTTTTAGGAGCTCAAGCAAGCCAAAAGAACAATTCTTTTAGGAGCACAAGTAAACCAAAAGGATGATGGAAATACAAGTAAGTTAAGGATCTTTTGAAGATGAAAAATTTGGAAGATTCTAAACATTCCAAGACTACTTACCAACAGAAACCACTAAAGCTTGATCAGTGTAACTCAGGTATAATGACAAGCTATAGAGGTATGACGAGCTCACTCTTTTACTCAAATGCTAATAGACAACATGTAATGTTCTCAAGATGCCAATGTGCAAGGTTCCAAGTGGATCCTAGAGAATCCAATCTTATAGCTACTAACAAGATTATTAGATATCTTAAGGGACTACCAACTCTTGGAGTAAAGTACCCTAAAGATATTATGCTTAACATGTTTGGCTATATAGATATAGATTACGCAGGTTGTAAGAAAGACACGAGAAGCATCTCTGAAGCTGTCAACTTAAGTGACTGGAGAAGCATCTCGGGAAGCTGTCAACTTCGTGGAAGAAGATTGATTTCTTGTTATGATAAGAAACAACTTGAAATCCAATAACTCTGTGGAACACTCTATGACAAGGCACCTTGACACCAGGTATCATTTAATTCGGGAGCATGTCTTTTAGTTAAAGAGTTACTGACAGAAACATTTATTAAATCACTTAATAAAGTTAATTTTTCAAGACTGGTTTTTAAGTGTGGGATATCATTCATTGCACATTAGTTGGAAATCCCATCTGTAAGGAATTCTTAATATAAGTTCACAAGTATTAAATCTTCAATATTTAAAGGACTTGTGAATTTATCAGTAATCCATTACCTCGTACTTAGTGCTACTATCTTGATTATCATGATTACAATGTAATATACATTTGTGGTAGTTAAGTGTTATATCATTAAGTTTGAATATTATTTTAATTGATTTAAATTATGACTGTAGACAATTCCATTCTATATCAGTCTCATAACTTAAATTATATTAAAACAGTATGCAACATAGTTATTTGTATCTTGTACGAATAATTGTGATACTTTTAGTATTAGTGATATTATTTAGAATTTTTGTTCTAAGTAATCAATGCTTATTTCTAAAATCACTAATATTGAAAGTTGAAGTATTTTCTAAGTTATGTGTATAAAACTCTCAATATTTTATATGCTTAGGAAGTATTTCTAAAATTACTACTTATCCGGAAAGTGATTGCCATGTATATAAGTCATATATCCTATTGGTGATTATTCAAGGGTAATTATAAATACTTAAGTGCTAGTATCTAACTCATAGATATTTAGTCTTTATTTATTATTTATTTATTTTAGGTAGTTTGGATTATGGAAATTGAAGCAATTCAATGATTTTATTTCTCCATAATTCAAACTAACTTAAAATAAAATAAGCAGCATGATTGATTATAACTAAATTTGTCAACAATTGATATCTAGTATATTGATTGTAACTTATTTGTTATAAATTAATTATGAGATTTTGGTTTTAGTGAATTTAGCACTGCTTATATCTCAAGAATTCACTGAAATCAGAATATGATTGTATCATGATTAGTTGTGTGTAATTCTTGACTCATATCAGTCAATGATACTTAGTTAAGAGTTTAACTATGAACTAATTATGAAGTATTAGTATTTGTGACATTACTTAGAACTCCTCTAAGTAATCAATGTTTATCCTCAGTCACTTATACTAATATAAAAAGTATAAAAATATCTCTTGAAGTACAACTATGGTCAATGAAGATTTGGCTTTATTAGAAGTAACCATATGTTGTCCACTTAGAATAATTTTTGTACTTATTTGCAAATTCCTAAACACTTTGATAATAGATGCAATACTCAATGGATCAAAGTATATGGAACTTAGAATATTTTTCTAAGATTGCAAAAAAGACAATGTTGGTTAATGTTGCTTTATTTATCGAACCAATATTGTTTGAGATATTACAGTTGTTAGGAGTTAACAATTGTATGATATATGAAATTGAATGTTGATGTCTTTTTGATAGATAATTGGTATTTAATTCATTGATATCTTATTTTAATATTTAAAATAGGATGCAACATAATTATTGGTATCTAAAGTACTTGACAAGTATCATACAATGATATATTGTTAATATTTTGTTGCAGATAATTGTGAGATTTTGAATTCTAGTGAATTTTTATGAGTTGCTTCATCTGACAGATTCACTACAATTTGAAATTAGCAACATAGTCAGTCTTATTAAGATTATTTATCAATACACAATGTTGTTGATTATAATTTTATAAAGATAGATTATGGAGCTTTTGATATGAATGAGAATTGCTTAGACTTTACCCTAAGTGATCAATGCTTTTACAAAAACTCACTCATGTTGAAAGACAAAATCTTTCTTTCTCTTCTTAATACTGCTAGGTCGTCAGTCTGTGTCTTATCATATCATTTATCTTTTTAGGCATAAAAACAGACTTGTGCACTCAAACAGTTTTAAGACAAAAATCAAACTTCTTTCTACATTAGTGATTGCATATTTCATTAAAATATTTTGAAATCACTATTGTACATCATTTCTCTCAAAGATTAAATGCATAATTTTCATTCATTATAGATCTTAAGTGCATTTTATCTCTATATTGCCATATGCTCTGTGATGGAGGTTCAGCCTCCAATGGCATTCTTTCATTTGATAGTCATGAGGTTGAAAACCCACAACTTCTATCCCAGACTGTAAAGACAAACACAGAACCAACCAACACTCTCTTGCCACTAAAATGAAGTATGAATGAGCGTGAGGGAGAAAGTGCCTTAGTGCACCACATAAGGAAGGTTCTGAAGTCAACCCAGCAGCTCTGTCTCCTACAAAGTTGAAATATATCAAAACTGAGACAACTGCTAGTTCAAGGTAGGATACTGATTCAATAGCCATATGTCAGTGGTCAATGTCTACCTCCCCATGACTAATAAACCTGAATGCATCTGCAGATAGTGGATCTGACATAGGTGCAGATCGGCAACTTGTTGATAGTGATTCAGATTTACCTGATGAGTCACAAGGAAATGTCTTCACAGACATTAGAAGGGAACTTTGATCTTTATACTAAATTCTTTGGATCATTGTTTACCTTCCCAGAGTTCAAATCTGGAACCCTAAAAGGGAAACTAGCAACTTGTAGATTATGACTCAGATTTATCTGACGAGTCTAACAAGGATGGGGATTTGCGAACTCCCATTGCACCACCTGTGACCTCCTTAAGGATGGCTAAGGTGATTTTCCTTGCAGGTACAGCTGGATTTTGGAGCTATGAGAGGAGTGATACACTTGTGAGAATGAGTGTAAACACGAGTGGAGAGAAGAGTGAAACACTTGTGAGATACACGAAACGGAATCACACACTCACAGTGAGGAAGAAAGACAGAAACACCATATCCCATTCCCAATCCCTAAACATGGTTCTTAGTACTTCAGGTCTCGAATCTGTTTATGATTGGAACCTAAATCTTAGGGACCTAACATTTACAGATTGGATTAGAATACTTCGGGACCTTTGGGAGCTAACAATTGGTAACAATTGGTGATCTCACAGTTGGGAGGTATAAGGAGTCGAGAAGATTGGCGAACATGATGATCAACAATATAGTCATTCTTGCAGTATTTAAAGGGACATGGTTGATCAGACTATGACTTGTTATTTCTTTTCCAACCAAGTAACATATGAGAACTCCTTCAGATAACAGCATACATAAAAGCTTAAATAATAGTTTGGAGGATTCCTCAACTAAGAGGAAGAAATAGCAGGAAGGAGGAAAAAGGTAAAGCACATGTACACTACACCAAACCATTGTTGTTTGTAACTACGGATCCTATTGTACGGGAGAGGTGGTAAACACAAGGTGATTTCCTGGTAATCAGAAGAAGTGGTTTGGTTCATCACTATTCTTCATAAGGGGAGAAGCTATTTTCCAAAAGGGGAGTACCATCAGTTCTTATCTGCGGATCCTATTGTACGGGAGAGGTGTTACACGAAGGTGATCTCCTTTAAGCAGTTGATTCTCATAGGGGGAGAAGCAAGAGAGATATGCGCTTCTCAACAGGAAATGTGGTTGTACAAAAGAAGCTGCTGATGAATACTTCAAGACTGAGAAGTATTATCTGGCAGAGATTTGAAGAACTAAGGAAATAAAGATGAAACTACTTGAAGATCAGTTCAGTACTAGAGGAACAAGCATCTTTCATTTCAGTTACTCAAGAAATCTGGAAATGCAGTATTTGATCCATAAAACCAGTAGCATTATTTACAAGTCCTGGTATATTACTTTTTCTAGTTGTTAGTTGAGTTATCATCTCTATTTAATTTGTTTGTTAAGTTTAACAATCAAATAGGGGGAGATTGTTGGTGAGACTACGTAGTTGTATGAACAGTTAAGCGATAACTCAACCCGATAACAACACTAGAACAAGATAGGTTAATAATACTATGTCTACACAAGAAATCAGGAAGAATGAAGACAAGGCAAATACAAAGAATTAGAAGTTTAGAAGAAATTCTGAAGTTTGTCTACAGGTCACTGAAAGAAATTCATTAATATGTTCATGCCTCAGTGAAGAATAAAGGTTAAAGATTTTCAGGGTTTCAGAAATGATGAAGATTTAATGTATAAAGTGCTACTAGAAGATTTCAGTGTATTGGCATTGATTGAAGATAGCAGTGTATGAAGCATAGGAATCTGAAGAATTGAAGACAGGGTATAGACAGCGGTTAAAAAAGACAGTTGCAGTCTTGAAGTCATACTCACTGACAGAAGTTCATTTATATGTTCAAGCGTCAGTGAAGAACAGTGAATGAAGTATTCAAGATTGTAGTAGCAATGAAGACTTTGTCTAAAGTACCAGAAAGGATTCCAGTGAAAGTACATTTGTTTGTTGACAGTCAGTGTGAGAATCAATGGATATTCAACCAATATGTATCAACTCAGAATCACAAGACAAATTGAATCAGGATCCTCTCAGTACTAGTTGTTTGTGAACCAGACCAGTGCACCAAACATCAACATTCAAGGAAGTATTTTGATTCAATTAATAGAAGAAAAATGGTTGATACATTGAAGAATGGTTTGACAAAGAGCCAAAAATATTCTAAGTAAAAGACAGCTCTCTCTACCTGTCACCACGGGAGATGTAACCACAGAAAAATGGCACCAAGGCACCCCTATCGCCACAGGAGATGTAACCACAGAGATATTGCTCTAAGGCAACTCTGTCGCCACAGAAGCTCTTGTCTCCACAGAGGTGTTGGAACAATTGCTCAAGGCAACTGTCGCCTAGAAGCTTGTCGCCACAGAGGTTGTCACCACAGAGAATTACAAGACAATTCTGTCGCCACAGAGCTGTCGCCACAGAGGATGCACAGAGAAAGCTTGTCGCCATAGAGATGTCGCCACAGATATGTTCATTGATTCATTTGCAGCAATTCAAGGATTTTTGTGGACACAAAAATGCCACATGTCCAATTGAATTGATAAAAGACTACACTTTGCAGCAGATCAAAAAGAAGAGTTATGTTCATCTTCTCTCTCACGAGAGCTGATGAAAACAGGAAACAAAGAGAATACAGAGAAGCTCAGCATATTGATATCCGTTTAACTTCTCACCGGAGTAATATTATAATGCCCGATTTAACTCTTGTATATTCATAGGGGCATTATAATCGTTATCCGGTAATTAAATCCTTAGACAAATAAAAGCTAGATCATTGTATAGGATTTGATTTGTAAATCTTTGCAGTAGCTAGGAACTTTGTTGTTCTTAGATTGTAGCCGGTTAATTTATTTACCGGAGTGTAGCAACACCCTCGAGGATTTATATACGAATATATATTTCCCCGAATATCTTGTATTCCTCGTTTTTATCATTCCAAACACTATTCCTCTCAAGAACACGAAAACACTAACCGAGCACTAAATCTATATCTGCTAAAGATTCGGAAGAATTTTTAATTTGGTGATTATCGTATTTAACCCCCCCCCCCTTCTATGATAATTCGGGACCTAACAGTGAGCAAGCGATTGCACGATGCTGAAACTTACTATCAAGTATGGAGAAGCTGGTTTATGTCTTGATTCTTGCGTCGAGGAAGCTACGCCCATACTTCCAGGCCCATACAATTGAAGTCTGTACAGCATATCCTCTGCGGCAGGTCCTTCATAAGCCAGAATCATCGGGGAGAATGTTAAAATGGGCTATGAAGTTGGGATAGTTTGACTTGGAATACATGCCCCGTACAGCGATTAAAGGACATGCCTTAGCCGATTTCTTGTTGGAATTTGATTCTACGGTTGATGATAAGGCTTTGGTAGTGCTACATCCCCCTCATACTGAGGAGTCTTTAGAGGAGTTTCCACATCCCTGGTGGATCTTGTATGTGGATGGGGCGGTTAATAATGGAGGAGCAGGCGCGGACATAGTACTCGTGTCTCCAGAAGGCCATCATCTGATGAGTGCAATTCACTTTAAATTTTATGCAATGAATAATGATGCGGAATATGAAGCATTGATCAATGGCCTAAATATCGCTTTGAAAATGGGAGTGCGGAACCTAATTGAAAAGAGTGACTCGGAGTTGGTGGTAAACCAGGTGAATGGGGGGTTTCAAGCTCGAGGACCACAGATGGAATTGTACTTCAGGTGCACACAGCACCTGATTGGAAAGTTCAAAGAGGTTAGGTCGGGATGTGTACCACGGGAAAAGAACAGCAACGCAGATGCCCTGGAAAAAATGGGATCCCAGCAGGAGGCTGTGTTGTTAGGATCTATACCCCTAGAAATCCAGGAGATTCCTAGTATCCCAGAGGTTGAGGTGATGCAAGTAGATGAGGCTCCCAAGGAAACATGGATGACGCTCATTCTTGCTTATATTCATAAGGAAGCACTTTCTGAGGAAAAGTTCAAGGCTAGACGAGTCCGCTACCAGGCTGCAAGGTATGTGGTATATGATGAAGTTTTATATAAAAGGGGCTTCAATCAACCACTGCTCAGATGTGTCGATAAAGAAGAGGGAAATTACATCTTAAGGGAAGTACTTGAGGGGATCTGTGGTAATCACTCGGGAGGTAAAACTATGAAAAATTTCCAAAGATTGTTTGTTTGTTAGTTTTCCTGGTTGCATGACGCGTCCTCATCACAGGACGCGCCCTGAGAAGTAATCCTATATTTACAAAGGTAGAAACAAAGTGGAAATTAAAAGGAAACTCAAGTAACTAACACGCGTTTGCAAAAAGGACACGCCCAGTCAAAAACCTATTAAATGAAATTTTAAATATAAAAAGCAAATACACGCACAATCCTGGTGGATGCTCCCTCTAGTAGGACGCGTCCTCTCTGTTAAACCTTTAATTTTATCATTCAAAATTAAGAGTTGGCGCGCTCAAACATGAGGACGCGCCCATATATTGGGCATGACACAACAAGGGTAGAAAATAGTATAACAACATGTTGTTATACTAAGAGAAAAATATACCATCCAAGAAATTCAAAAAAAACAGCCCAAGTAAATGTACTAATCTAGACGCGTCCAAGTACTTGGACACGCCCTACGGTCTATGGTGCTGAAATTGAATTAATACATAAGGAAGACACATCCTAAAATGAGGACGCGCCCTTGCAGGGCATCTTCATAGCTTGTAATGATAAAGGGGATAACAACAAGATTTGAAAGGCGACGCGTCCTCAGCTTAGGATGCGCCTATATGTATGACAGAACAAGATTAAGAAAGTAAAAAAAAATACACATGGAGATAATTAAAAAGGGGGGGAAAACCTTATGAAAGTACCAGCAAATAAAATTCAGGAATAATCATAAGTTTACAACTTGCAAGGCTTAAAAGGGCCTGCACCCTCGAGACAGTTCAGATAAAAATTTCATAAATAAATACGTCCTAGGTAGGGGGCGCATCCTGAGGCTTGTCCTGGCCTTTTTAGGAAGAGGGTGGAGGCTGAGTCTGAAGTGGAGAAGGTGTTGGGGACGCGTCGTCCTCTTCCAAGCCAAGGATGATCCTCTTGCTTTTGATGGAATCTGCAGCCCTGATCCTGAAATTATTTACCCATTTATGGGTGTCTTCATTAAATTTGGAGAAAGGATATTCTGGGTCATTTTCTATAAACCCAGAACACCATTCCTCGAATCCAGCTGCAAAACCATTTTGGTCTACCAACTTCTTCTCTTCTTTCCATCCATGCAACCTGTCGTCATTTAGAGTATCAAGCTTCAGTTGCATGGTGGAATTCAGGGTGACAACGCTCTCCATAGCCTTCTCGACATAGGTAACAGTACCTTCGAGTTGCGCCTTCTCACCCTCAAGACGTGTCATGTCTTGTTGCAATCGCTTGATCTCAGCATCCTTCTCTTGGGTGAGCAAAGTAATGATATTCTCCAAATATCTGATTTTGTCTTCAGCCTGACTTTTAGCAGTGTCAGTGACAGCAAGACGCGCCCTGAGTCTAGCAGCCATGTTGGCACTTTGCCTAGCGTGCAAATGGAGTTCGGCTGCTGCTTTCACTATGGTTTGCTCTGTTTGTTCTTCTGTCTTGAAAGTCCAGCCTCGACCTTCATCTTCAGTGAAGGCGTCAACTGAGGACGCGCCCAGGTATCTGAGAACAAAGGATTGGTCATCTGGCACTGTCTTCTGATGCTTTGAAGGCGCGTCCTCCTTATCCGAGATGTTCACCACAGTGGTGTCAATTATCTTCGGTGGGGGAGAAGGAGTTACAACAGGAAAAGGATCTTTGGTTTTTGGATTTGGCTTAGCAGAAACTTGCTTCCTGGACCTCAATTTTTTAGTGGCCCCAATGGAAAACCCCTTGGGAAGAGAAGTCATATATGTGACTTAAACGTGAAAAAATGTTAGCCAAGTAATGTGGACGCGTCCTATTTGATATGACAGTAATATTAAAATGGCAAATGCACATAATGGTTTTGTACACAATATAAAATTATAATGGAGATTGGACGCGTCTTGTGTGGTATGACGTATCCTGTGAGAACCATACAATGTAACAGTTTTATGTAAGCATCTAAACCACTTAAGGGATGTAAAGACGCGTCCTGATGTCAAGGCGTGCCGAGAGCAGAGTGTATGGATTGTCAATTCATGTATATATGTCAAGTAAAATACATGTAAGGGCATGTAAATGCATGTATATATGTCAAGCAAGATGGCCATGACGCGTCCTAAACCCATGACGCGTCCTATGTCTTATAATTCTTACCTTGCTCTAAATCCACTTGTCTACTGATGTCCAATTGGACTAATTTTGTTGCATTGAGCCCTCTAGATTTCTCAGAAGCAGTGAGGACGGGTTTCCCATTGTAAAAGTCACGATATTTGCAGATAGAGCTAACCCTTGCAGATAGAGCCCCAATCTTCTTAAGGTTGGCCTCTATAATCATATCCTTAAGGTTAAAATGCTTCTCAGCATACTTTAACACCTTCTCTGCTCTCTTTTTCTTCCTTCCTGTCAGCTCTTTCTGAGTTCTTTTATCTAAGAAAGAAAGACGAGGGTTACAAAAGGAAAAAGGAGAAAGATAACGAAAGAGAAGACGCTTCATGTAGAAGGGGATGCGTCCTAGATATCACACTTACTTGGCTCTAAGTTAAAATGAACGCGAGCCCTTTTGATATAATAGATATAGAAAAATGGTTCCTTCCAGTCTCGTTCGTGGCTGATTTTGCCTTCATTGAACCCTTTATTGTTCAACCATTTGTTGACAACAAAGAAGTGATAGTCGGGGATGGATTTTCTTATGCTGAAGAAGTAACTGAATTCTTTCATGGAGGGCGCACCCAACTCCAAATTATGATACATAATGTACAAGGCCCATGCTAGCTTGTATGAGTTTGGGGACAGTTGGACTGGAGCAACATCATACCACTTCAGAATTTGCTTGATGTATGGGTGCAAGGGCGCGCCCACACCCAAGTCAAAGTGTTTGTCCTAAATCCAATCATGTATGTTGAGTTAGGAAGAACTTTTTTATATTCCTATTTGATTTCATTGATATTAATAAAAGACTTGTTTTGGTTTTATTATGGGCTTTATCTATTTAAAGTGTTTTAAATAAGATGCTCCATAGTTTAGAGTACAACTTCTAGAATTATAATGAGATTATAATAGTGAGATCTAGAAGATGATAACTCTAGACTTAAACAGTTCCTGATCATAGGATAACTAATCGGATGTTAGTGGATCCGCAGCTACCTCAAGGAAAGACATGTTGGATTTTAATCGCAGCGGAGGCATGGTAAAACACTTTTACACATATAAAATCCAAATAAAAGCATATAAATCGTGGTAAAAACATAGGGATCGATTACTAACCTTTAATAGAGATCCAAAAGCAACGATCGGAGATCCTTATCAGCTGCTCCTCAAACGTGAAGCACTCCACCGGTATCCACCAAGAAAACGACGTTAAGGAGGAGGAGGAGGAGGTGGAGAGAATTAGGTTTTATAAAATTTTGGGATTAGAATAAAAATAGGGTTTATAATAGTATATTTATAGACAAAATTTTCAGCTGAAATTTTCCCATAAATATTATTATTATTATCCCTTTTATTATTCTCATTAATAATTAAAACACCTTTTAATTATTAATCCATTTTCTAAACACTTTAGAAATAATTCTCTCTCTTGATTTAATTTCCAAAAATTAAATCCTTTAATTAATAATATTAAGAACTTTTCTTAATTAATTTATAATCAATTAAATCTCATTTAATCAATTATTAAATTTGCCAATTAATTATTTATTTCATAAATAAATAATTATTAGCCATTATTAATTAATTCCTCCGCCATTAAATCATTCTCTTTTTATGGTGTGACCCTGTAGGTTCAATATTAAGCCGGTAGTAGAAATAAATAATAATAAAACTATTTTATCATTATTTATATAAATTCTCTAATTTATTAAATATGATTAATTAATTAATCACATTTATTCTACATCGTGAGGGATACTTCTCAGCATATCGCGACTATCCAGATAATACGAATTCACTGCTTAGAATACCAAGAACCTATTCAGTGAATAGTTACCGTACAATAAACTCCTTCTACCCTACAATGTCCCAATTAAATACAAGGCATGGATCTCGTGTCAAGCCTATCTAATTCAATCACTTGCTTACCATTTACTATGCTTAGTTCTATGCAAATTAGAAACTCCTTTCTAATTTCATTTACTCTGGCCAGAGATTCCTGAACTAGCATAAGTGGATCAGCCTTGAACATTCGCTTCCTTCACTGGAAGGGGTAGATCCTTTATTGATCATACACTATCTTCGTGTACAAATTCCTATACTCAGTAGAGCCCTAATAATTGTCCCTGGAGACTAAGAACTAAACCAAAGCATAGTTTAGTGTACACAAGATGACTATGATGACCTCAAGTCTAAGGATATTTGTACAACTATCACTATGTGAACAACTGCTGACACGTGAGTGAACTCCATCAGTTGTTCAGCTGTGCGAGTCATGTTCAGTGAACTTATTCTATAATAAGCACCTACATACTAGCTATGGTGTCACCACACAAATGTCTATGAGAACAGACATCCTTCATAATGACGCAAGCATAGTATGTACCGATCTCTGCGGATTATTAATTACCAGTTAGTAATCCTACGACCAGAAACTATTTAAGTTTAGAGTTATCATCTTTTAGGTCTCACTATTATGATCTCATCATAATCCATAAAAAGCTTTACTCTAAACTATGGTATATCTTATTTAAACACTTAAATATATAGAGCCCGTAATAAAAACAAAACAAGTCTTTTATTAATATCAATGAAATCAAAACAGATTACATAAAAAGTTATTCCTAAATCCTAATACATGATTGGACTTAGGACATATTCCTTTCAAGACAAGGGTAAAGCTCTTTTCACAAAGTCTGATACTGAGTCATCAAGTTCTGAAAGTGATGATAACTCAGATTCTGAAAGCTTGCCTGAGACTGATGCTGATGAGGAGATGATGAAGCTGTGTGCTCTTATGGTAAAAGGGATCACAAAGATTGCATACAGGAAGTTCAGGAAGGGAAAGAAGTTTTCCAGGAAAGGCACAAGTTCTGATAAGAAGAATTTCAGAAGATCTGAGGGCAGAGGAGGAAAGTCTGATAGAGGAGACTATACCAATGTCAAATGCTATAACTGTGGTGAGAAAGGCCACATATCTCCTGATTGCAAGAAAGTGAAGGGTGACAAAGGCAAGGCTCTTGTCACAAAGAAGAAAAGCTGGACAGACACCTCAGACTCTGAAAGTGAGGAGAACTATGCTTCGATGGCAAATGCTGAAAAAGAAAGTGCTAAGAGCAGCTCTGAAGCTGCTGAAACAAAGGTACCTCAGACTACTTATGCTTTTCATACTGATGATATTAATGAGTTGAGAAGATATCTTAAAACCATGTTTGTTAGTTATAGAGATCAAACTTTAACATGTGAAAGATTAACTTCTGAAAATCTTGCTTTTAAGAAAAGAAATGATTTCTTAGAAAAATAGTTAGTTATGTTCCATCAAACTCAGAAGGATAGAGATGATGCTTTTTATGTTAGGGATGAAGTGCTAAAAATGAATGAATCTCTAAAAACTGAGTTAGAAAAGTAAAGAGAGATAATCAGGACTTGGACTAACTCTGGCAGAACAACTCAAAATTGGCTAAGTAGTGAAAATTGGAAAGAGGGCTTAGGTTATGGAGAAGATAAGAATGATAAAGGAACTGTAGAAATTAAGCCTGTTATTATGCAAAAGCCAAAGTTAAAACCTGTTAAGTTTGTAACTGTAAAGTCTGATAATGAGAAATCAGAAGTTAAAGAGGGATTAACTTCTGACAAACTAAAACAGGAAAAGACAGCTGAAGTAAACATAGGCTTAATGACTAAGAAGCAGCTTAAGCATAAGCTGAAAGATGTGAAGAATGCAAACAAGGTAAAATCACCTAGGAAAAATAGGAATGGAAAGGAAGGTGTGAATAAAAGCAATGATTATAAGCCTGTTCCAGAAGCTCCTAGGAAAACGTGTCATAACTGTGGAAGTTCTAACCATCTGGCTTCTTTTTGCAGGAAGAATAAGAACATAAACTCCTTACCTTCAAAGTCAGGAGTTAAGAGTCAGTCTGTTAGATATAAGCCACAAAATCCTTGTTTTCATTGTGGTAGTTTATGGCATTCCATTTATACTTGTAAGGAATATCATAGGTTGTACTATGATTATTATCAAATAAAACCTTCTTTAAAGAAAGTTTTCATTGTTCCTTCTAGTGTAAATTCTGATTCAAAGTCTGATAGTGTAAATTCTGATAAGAAAAATGTTAACATAAACTCTGATGCTAAATCCGCTGCAAATGTTAACAAACTTGATAAGGCCAAAGGATCCAAGCAAGTCTGGGCCTTAAAACTAATCATTAGTGGTCTTTGTGATTGCAGGGCAACAGGAAAAATATCCTAGTTCTGGACAGTGGATGTTCAGAACATATGACTGGAAATAAAGCCCTGCTATCAGACTTTGTGGAGAAAGCTGGCCCAAGTGTTTCTTATGGAGATGGCAACATTGGAAAAATATTGAGATATGGCAATATCAATCTTGGGAATGTCATCATTAAAGAAGTAGCTCTAGTCTCAGGACTTAAACACAATCTGCTGAGTATAAGTCAAATCTGTGACAGAGGTTATCATGTTGATTTCTTTGAAGAACACTGTGAAGTTGTGAGTAAATCTAAAGGCAAAGTTGTTCTGAAAGGATACAGATGTGGTAACATTTATGAAGCTAAGCTTTCAACAAGTACTGATGGTTCTGCAGTCTGTCTGATGAGTAGAGCATCAATTGAAGAAAGCTGGAAGTGGCACAAGAAACTCTCTCATTTAAATTTCAACAATATAAATGAACTAGTCAAGAAAGATCTTGTGAGAGGACTGCCAAAGTCAGTATTTGCTCCTGATGGCCTTTGTGATTCTTGTCAGAAGGCCAAACAAAGAAAATCTTCATTCAAGAGCAAGATTGAATCATCAATTCTTGAGCCTTATCATCTACTACATGTTGATCTATTTGGTCCAGTGAATGTCATGTCTATTGCAAAGAAGAAATATGCCTTGGTCATAGTAGATGAGTTCACTAGATACACATGGGTGTATTTCTTGCACACAAAAAGTGAAACTGCATCTATCTTGATTGATCATGTCAAACAACTGGATAAATTGGTCAAAGACTCTGTGAAAACCATAAGGAGTGATAATGACACTGAGTTCATGAATTTGATAATGGAAGAGTTCTGCAAAAACCATGGAATTAAGCAGGAATTCTCTGCTCCTAGAACTCCACAGCAAAATGGAGTTATTGAAAGAAAGAATAGAACTCTCATTGAAGCTGCACGTACAATGCTTGAAGAAGCAAAGCTTCCAACCTATTTCTGGGCTGAAGCTGTGCCGACTGCTTGTTTTACTCAAAATGCAACACTCATTAACAAGCAAGGAAAGACACCATATGAGATGGTGAAGAAAAAGAAGCCAAATTTGAAGTATTTTCATGTATTTGGATGCAAGTGTTTTGTTCTCAAGACTCATCCTGAACAGCTATCCAAATTTGATCTAAAAGCTGATGAAGGAATCTTTGTTGAATATCCACTTTCCACAAAAGCCTTCAGAGTCTATAATTTGAGAACAAGAGTGGTCATGGAATCTATCAATGTCTCTTTTGATGACAAGAAGATTACGGGACTTGAAGATTTTATTGATCATGATCAGCTGAGATTTGCAAATGAAGACTCAAATTCTGATACTGAAAATCCTGACAATCTAAGTCCTGATACGGTAAACTCTGATGGATTAAACACTGATGTTATTGAAACTGTGGTAACTACGCCAAAGGAAGATGCATCTATGCAAGGGGAGCATACTCAAGATCTTACCACATCTCAAGTAGCATCAGAACATACATCTGGCTCTTCAAGTTCTGATTCGTCAAGTTCTGATAAGCCAAGTTCTGATAGTTCTGAAAATCTAAATTCTGAAGAATCCAACTCAGAGAGCATAGTTTCAGGGGGAGCATCAGAAAATGAAAATGAAGACAACATGGATCATGGGGGAGCATCCAGTTCTAGAGAAAACCTTCCATCTGCAAGGAAGTGGACTAAATAACATACACCTGATTTGATAATTGGAAATCCTGATGCAGGTGTCAGAACTAGAACAGGTACTTCAAATGAATGTCTTTACAATTCTTTTCTTTCTCAGACTGAGCCAAAGAAAGTGGAAGAAGCTCTTCAAGATGCTGATTGGGTGCAAGCAATGCAGGAAGAGTTAAATGAATTTGAAAGAAACAAAGTCTGGACCCTAGTGCCAAGACCAAAGAATAGATCTGTTGTTGGTACAAAGTGGGTATTCAGAAACAAAAATGACAGTGATGGCATAATTATAAGAAATAAGGCAAGGCTGGTTGTAAAAGGATATTCTCAACAGGAGGGAGTTGATTATGATGAAACATTTGCACCAGTTGCTAGGTTAGAAGCCATAAGGATATTTTTGGCTTATGCTGCTCACAAAAAGTTTACTGTCTTTCAAATGGATGTGAAAAGTACTTTTCTCAATAGAGAATTGGAGGAGGAAGTATATGTTGAATAACCTCCAGGCTTTGTAGATTCCAAATATCCAAATTATGTCTACAGGCTAGATAAAGCACTTTATGGACTTAAGCAAGCTCCTAGAGCATGGTATGAGACTTTAGCTCAATTTCTTCTGGAAAGTAGATTTAACAGAGGAACAATAGACAAAACACTATTCTACCTCAACCATGGAAAGGACTTACTTCTGGTCCAGATCTATGTTGATGATATCATTTTTGGATCTACAAATGACAGACTTTGCAAGAAGTTTGTCAAACTGATGCAGTCAAGGTATCAGATGAGTATGATGGGGGAACTTAGCTATTTTCTGGGCCTTCAAGTCAAGCAGAATGAAGAAGGCACTTTTATTTGTCAAACTAAATACACCAAAAACTTGCTGAAGAAATTTGGAATGCAAGATTGTTCAAGTGCATCCACTCTCATGGCCACTGCAACAAAACTAGATAAGGATACTGGTAAATCAGTAGATATTACTGATTACAGAGGTATGATTAGCTCTCTACTCTATCTAACTGCTAGTAGACCTGATATCATGTATGATACCTATCTTTGTGCAAGATTTCAAGCAGATCCAAGAGAACCTCACTTAACAGCTGTGAAAAGAATTTTCAAGTATCTTAAAGGAACAGCTGATCTGGGATTGTGGTATCCCAGAGAATCAGATTTTAAACTAATAGGTTACTCAGATGCAGATTTTGCAGGTTGCAAAATTGACAGGAAAAGCACAAGTGGAAGCTGCTAATTTCTTGGAGGCGGATTGGTTTCTTGGTTTAGCAAGAAACAAAAGTCAATTTCCACATCAACTGCAGAAGCAGAGTATATTGCTGCAGGAAGCTGTTGTGCACAGATTCTTTGGATGAAGAATCAGTTACTGGACTATGGGTTAACATATTTTAAAATCCCTATTTACTATGATAATCAAAGTGCTATTTCTATGATAGGTAATCCAGTTCAACACTCTATGACAAAGCACATCAGCATCAGGTACCACTTCATCAGGGAACATGTGGATGAAGGTACAGTGGAATTGCACTTTGTTCCAACAGATCAAAAACTAGCAGATATCTTCACAAAACCATTATGTGAAGCTACCTTTACAAGATTGGTAAATGAACTTGGAATGGTTTCAGGTTCTTTCTCTAAATCTGCTTAGTTTTGTTCTGATGCATCAGACTTTATGATCAGTATTTACAGAATTTACTTTCTTGTGTATTCTGTGCTTAATTGAAAAATGTGCTTAAGTACTGACAGTTGTCTGATATATGTTTCTAAACTCTAAAAATGATATGTCTGTTTGTGTAACTATTCAATCCTATGAGGATAATTGTGTTAGATGTTGACCTAATAGTCTTCAATAAATAAGGGATCCCATGTTAGAAGTAATTATTTATGTGGAAATTCATTGACACAAGCAAATTCTGATATTGAGCTTGGTTGAGTTTACTTTGTCTATCTTATTACTAAGTCACAAAATAGAATATTGCTTCTCATCTGTGAGTTCTGATGCTAGTAAATCTGTTTGGATGTACTAAGTGTTGATAAACCTCACTTATCAAAAGAATCAAGGATTAAAATTCAGGTACTCCTTTGAGATCTAGAGTACAAATGTGGAAGGAACGACCCAAGTGCATTGCTAGTATTAAGTAAATATGCATCAGAAAAGCAAAATATTTTCTTGGTGACTTTTCACACTCTATAATTACTGGAGAAATACTCTGATAATAGCATAAATTCTGATATGCAGTCGTGACTCACTTACACTGAGAAGCCACTGTAAAATGGAATTTAAAAAGATGCACAAAATTAGCACAAAATAGTTGAGGTGGACTCCAGCATGAACTCATTCAACTGTAGGTTTCAGAATAATGACAGGTTTTAGTAAAGTTTTAGTTATGCCTTATTTCTAAGATGTACTGAAGTGAATCAGACTTTACTCTTTGTCAGATATTTGGCTTAATGCACACACTAAACACTCTATATGAATGATGAAAATTCCTGTGGTGATCTATGTTGTTTTAGATGAACAGTTATTGTGTCACACTGCACAAATTCTGAGGACAAGTTCTGATTGCATGCTCTAATGATTAAGTTCTGAAGAATCTAAATCAGAATTTGTGTGAGGACTTACTAATATAGGCATTCATTTTTCGAGTTAAGAAATTATGTTCTGATGACTGTTAAGTTCTGATATAAGTCTAAGTTCTGATATTAAATTCTGATTCTTTACTTGACTTATTTGTGGATTCAATTTAAAAACAGTCTCAGTTTAAACCGGAATATGTTGAAGTGGAAGATTAACAGTCACTATATTTAGGGATAGTGGTACTCGTACATGCACAGTCAATTTTTACTTGCTACTTGTGCGCATTAAACCTTGTTTTACATTTCCAATGACTGTTTTTCTTTTTCCAAGTCTGGGGAGACGAGGTAGAATTAATTCTACCTGTCAGCATTAAATTTCTTTGCGTCTCCTGGCATTCTCTTGCCTATATAAACAACCACTTCACATCAGCCTTCCCATCAAATCTTTTATCACAAACTCACCTTCATAATCTTTCTATCAAAAACAACATGGTCAGTTACAATATGTTTTTGAACTATGACACATTTAACATGGAGCTGAGTTGTGCCGATTGGCAGCAGGAATGGCACGTTACTGCCATTCCTGATGAGATATGGGACTCCGTTCCCCAGGAGGTACTTACCCACCTCCTGTTCTTCTACATGGACTACCATCGCCATCTGGAGCGATTGGAGGAGGAAAGGCTAGAAGCTCTCCGCCAGCAAGAGCGAATCATACGACTCGCTATTCTGTTTGTCGAGAGTAGGAAGAAGAAATGATTTATTTTCTTCTTCCTATTTTTCTTCATCATCAGCCTTGCCCTGCTTCTTGAGCTAGGACAAAGGCTGTTGACGTTAGGTTTAGCAGCTTAGGGCAATCTTGTAAAAGTTCTGATATAATTTCACTTTCATGAATGTATTCTCTTGATATATTAATGAAATTTGTTTTTTTTACAAGATCTTGTCTCTGAGATATTTTGTAATGCATTGATAAATCCTGATAACTATTCATATTCTGTTGACCATATAAATTTTATTTTAAAATTAAGTTCTGATTTTCCTCTATCAGTACTTGCTCATCTGATTTATTTTGGTCATTTTCACTCAAATTTTGTTTCAGACTATTGGTGTTGAAATTGAATAAGTGGGAACAGTTTCAATTTTGAATTAAAACTGATTTACCTTGATTAATGGAATAATTGGGTAAGTGGAACGGTTTTTCCTTGAAAAACTGCAAGCGGGTAAGTAATGTTTACTGTTTTCTCGTGCCCATTAACTATCCGTTATTACTGCATGTCTGACAGGTGTCCAACGGTTACATTTTTTTTCAAAAATATAAGTAAGACAGAGAGAGGATTTTCTAATCTTTTATTCACTTTTATACTTTTTCTCTCTACTTGCTTTTACTCTCTTTCTTCTTCTAACGTTGGTTGTTCATATAGAAATTCTATCAAACACCTAACGGGCACTTATAAATCTCGATTAATTTTATGGCACCTAAGGATTTAATCATTGATGGAGCTAAATTTGTTCCAAACAACTATGCTGCAATTCTTGATAATGCTGAAGCTCCGTCTGAGTTGCATTTTGTGCAAGACCTTCTTGCACACAGTGAAATCGGGTATGCATTGACCCAACCTTCAGTCTTCTCAAGCCAACAAGTTCTGACTTTTTGTAGGACTGGAAACTTTGATAATGGTGGTCAAAATGGTACTCCTAGTATTGTTTTCGAAGTGGGTGATTCTCCATATGCAGTCACTCCTGGTACAATATGCAAGGCTCTACATCGACCAGAAGGATGTACTTTTTCAACTCCAGAGGAATCAGCTCTTCAGGAGTTAATGGCCAGTTTGGGGTATGAGCAGAGTTTGGCAAAACTTGGGCAGTTAAAACGGGCTCATATCAGGAAGGAATGGAGCTTCTTTTTTGACTGCATCACTAAAGCTTTTGGAAACAAGTGTTCAAATTTTGATGCCATCCCTTTAATGAGTCAGCACATCGGGTATGCCATCATTAACCAAACTCATTTTGATTTTGCAACTACTGTAATAGGTTTTATTGGAGATAGGATGACAGAGGATAGGAATGTTGTCTACTTTGCTAGATTCTGTCAACTTATATATACTTTTTGTACTGATGAACCTCGACTAGCCAGTACCTTAACTCCACCTTTCAAAGTTGCAAAACGTTACTTTAATGACCTGGTAAATGCTGACACTAAGAAACAAGTGGTTAGACCTTTACAGATTCCTCAGTCTGTAAAACAGATCTTACTAAATGCTGATCCTGAATCCTATAGATCTGTTTATCCTGATGTCCAACCAACAACCACCTCCCAACCACTACAACAACCATCAGAACATACCACCCAAACTACTCAACCCACTCTCAGGAAATATCTCAAATCATATCTCACAACTTCACAGAAAGTTCAATCTTCATCCTCAGAACCTCCTGTGAAGCCTTCATCTTCCAAGCCAAAGAGGACAAAGACTGTTCCTCAAACACCTCAAAAGAGAAGGAGGATTGCTTTGAGAGATGAATCTGATAGTGAGGAACAGGTTCCTACTTCAGAACCTGTTGTAAAAGAAGCTGAGAAAGTGACTTCTCAGAAGGATTCTGCAATTGGGGGATCTAGGCTTCTCAAAAGGCTTAGAAGAATGACTGTTGATGAAACTCCCAAGGACTCCATATCTTCAAAGAGATACAAGAAACAGAGGGCAAAAAGGCCAGTTTCAGATGATGAAGAAGCAGCGGCTAAGGAAGGAGATCAGGAATCTCTGATCTCACAAGAAAAGGAATCTACTAAAGTCACTACTTCTCCATCAACTCCACCTCAGGAAGCTATTACTGAAAAGGCCAACACACCATTTGTGTCTCCTGTTCAAAAGTCTGTATCTCCTGTTAATACAGGCACAAGTGCTGATATAGATATCCAGACCTTGGTTGTGTCTGAAGTCATTTGCTTAGAAGCTCCAACAGCAACTAATCCATCAATAACACCTGTTACTGATGCTGCTCAAACTCCAGAATTATCTACTACACCTTCTCTGCATCTAGATGCTGATGATCAGAATATAGGTAAGCATTAGGATATGGCTGTTGATCAGAACTTGGAACCAGATCAGCAATTAGAGGATGCCGAAGCCTCCATTGCTACTCACATTGTTGTTTTATCAGAAGATACTGATTCTGTAAGTTCTGATGCTATAAATGCTGGAGATACTGGTGATGCTGCTACAAATGCAGATGCTGATGAAGCAGGTCCTTCAGGACATGCTCCTCAACAAACTGTTCTTAAAACTGAACTTGTTAAGAAGTTTGTTACAAGAGAAGCACCAGTGCCTTGGAGTGAAATTCCTGCAGGACAGGAGTGGACTAAGGAATGGAATTCAGTCACATGTGCTCCATCTGCAAAGCATCTTGCTGAGCACTTGACTAAAGCTGATGAGATGTTAAGTACTGATGATTTAAAAATACAGCTTAGAGTCACTGCATTGAGTACTAAACATTTACAAGGTCTCCATTCAACTACTCATGCAGAGCTACACAAGATTCAAGAAGAATTCATCAAACAAGAACAAGTTCAAAAGATTGATAAGAAAAAGTTCTTCCAACCTACCTTTGACAGGATTGCTTATACTGAGAAGACTCAAGAGACTCAACAAGCTCAGATTGATGATATTCTGAAAAATCAAGTTTCTCAGCAATCACAACTTAATGAAATCCAAGCCTCAGTGGAATTGCTTGTCTCTCTTCTATTACCTGCTGATGCCAAAAAGGGGGAGAAAGTAATTAAGTCCAAATGCAAGACTGTTAAGACATTGAAAGGGAAGGATGATGAAAAGGATGATCAAGGAAACTCTGGAATGGGTAGAGGTCATAGTCAAGGTAGAGGTTTCTCATCAAGAAAAGCTGAAATCACAAGTCACAGGACAAGTTCTGATACTGGGAAAAGAATTAGTTCTGCTACTGGTAAAAGGATAAGTTTTGATGAACTTCTAGATCTTGATGAAGAAATGTCAAGACAGTTATTTCTTCAGGAAAATCCAGGAATGGACTTGGAGAGTTTAATGGAAGAAGAAGCCAAACTTAAATCAGAGAAAGTCACATCTAAATCTGAAGCTTCTGGTAAAGAGACACTTCCAAAACTCAAAGGCATTGTGATAAAAGAAAGGACAAATACTGAAGCAATATTGGCTTAATCACAACCGCGGATAGATCCAAGATCCAAGGGTAAAGAAAAGGTTGGTGAACCTATCAAGGTTTATGTGCCTCCTGAAAATGAAGAAATCGCTGATGAAAAGGATGATCTTGCTCTGACTTCGAGAAAAGTTCTTAAAACAACCTCTGACATGGCTTAAGTTGTTCAGAGTCAAGAGACTGTAAGTTCTGATATTTTGAAGAAGCAAGTAACCTCTGACACAGCTCAAGTTAACTTGATATCAGAAGATAGATCAAAGAAACTCCTACCAGGATTCACTAAAGCAAAACAGACTCAACCTTTGAAGACTGCTGCAAGTGGTTTTGAAGCAAGAGTAGTTACTGGAAAGGAAGCAAGAGATAAAAATGGATTGGGAAGTGCTGATGAAAGAAGAATACAGAACACTACCAATGATCCAACTTCCTTGAGTGAACCAGGTATTGGAGCAACTCCTGAGAGATTGAATCAACTGGAATCTGTACAAATGGTTTACCATACCTACTTGAAAGAACACATCTTTGTGTACTTCATGACAGATGGTAGGGTTTATCATATAAGGCAAAATGCCATTCCATTAAAGTATTTTGAAGAATTGGAGCATGTACTATTCTTACTTCAAGTGGATGACAGATTGACAGGAAGTGCTGCAAACTATTTGAAGGATCAGGTTCAGAGACAGAAAAGGTTTTATTCTGTTACGTCTGATATCACATATGTTCCAAAGTACAGAGATCACAAAGGTGATATAGTTGAAATGAAGCCCAACACTGCTAAGATTATAACTACCTTTCTGGGTTACAGGGCTGTGGAATTCAATCTTGAGTCTGATAAGGCATATTTGATCAGACTGGATCAGGATATAAGAAAAGCTAAGATTAATGATCTCAGGGCTGCAATCTTTCAAATTGGTGAAGATACTGCAGAGCTTAAAGATGCTAAAAGGAGGATGATTGATGAACTTAGATATGCTGAGAGATGTTTGTTGAAGAACTATCTCAGAACAACTCCTGACATCAGAGAGATCAGAAGATGAAGCCAAGTCAAGATCTACAACTGGTTAAATTCTGATCTTTGTACAGACTGAAGCTGTTATCAGAAGTTAAATATTGGTAAAGCTTTAAGGACTGTTATCTAGTCTAATTCTCATGCATTTGTACTTAATGTTTTTGATATTATCAAATATTTATTGAACTTGTATATTATGCTAATTTACAAGTTGGGTGAGATTGTTAGATATATTTGATAATGTCATGGCTAATATGATTTATGTTTAGTTTTCAGATCTTACTTAAACATGATAAATCAGTACTTACTGGAAGTCAGGACTTAAGGATATCAGTACTTATATTATCAGGAGATAATCATCAGAAGATGGATATCAGAACTTAAGTGCTGAAGGACGATCAGATAAGGACAACAGCTGATTAAAGGAAAGAAGATCGAGATAAACATAAGAAGAGATATGCATGAAGAAGGAGTTCTATGAAGAATAGAATACTTGGAAGAAAAGATATCTGATTGATATATTTTAGGAAGCAAAATTATATTCCATATCAATTAGCGATTATCTTGTAACTGTGTAGTATAGATATAGGGTTTACACTAAAAGTGTTATCATATTCGAGAAGATTATTCAATATAACCCTAGCAGCTCTCGTGATATTTGTTCATCACTGAGAGGTAACAGTCCCATACTGTAACAGAGTTTATTGTTTCAATAAAGTTTGTTTTCTGTTACTTGAGATATTAAAGTTCGATTTGATTGTATTTTACACTGTATTCACCCCCTCTACAGTGTGTGTGACCTAACATTATAAAAGCTTGATTTTAAAAAAAGCTTCATCGAAGAAGATCATTCTTGGTGGATACCGGTAGAGTGCTTCATACACTGAGGGGCAACTGCTAGCAACCATAATCATAAAGCTTCGATTTTCAAGGTATGGTTACGATTTCTCCGTTTTTCTGATTTATATATTTTTCTATATGTGCGAAACATGGTTTTTACGGAATAATTGTTATATCACGCTTTCGCTCATCCGTAAATTCCTTCATTGGCATCAGAGCTAGGTTTTGCATATATAGATTCATATAAAAAAATTCAGATTTTTTAATGCATATATGGATTTGTTATGATTTTTGCAAGTTTATTTAGATTTAATTATGAATTAATTCGAAATAATTTTTGCATAAGATCTTGACTACTGATCTGAGTTCTACAAGTGTTGTAGATCATCTAGGTATTTTTTCATAATTTTGTGATGTGTAGATTATTTGTTATGAATTTTTTAAAATTGTTTTAATTAAAATTCATGAAATAATTATGCATGTGAATAATTATGATTAAAATTTGTACAAGGACTCATGGCTGATTTGATAATTTTCTGCTACTTCCTGATTTAAGAAATTATATTATTTTGATTTTTATTAATTTATTAATTAAATGTTAATTAATTTATTAATAATAAAATTAAAATAATAACATATTAATAAAGGTTATTAAGTGGGGGAGTAATGGAAGGGGGTTACTCCTCTTTTTGTAACAGCAGTCAGCAAAAGAAACGGCAAGGAGAAAACAAAGAAAAAAAACTGAACAACAACAACGGTCGGCTGTGCAAGCGCGTGTAGCGCACGCGCGGGGGGGAGGGTTGTCGCGCATTCCGGGAATGCGTTACACCTTGTTGCGTATTCACGGAATGCGTTACACCTTGTTGCGCATTCACGGAATGCGTTACACACATTATTGGCCTAATCGTGTTGTAACGCATTATCGGAATGCGTTACAGCCCTTGTAACGCATTCCTGTAATGCGTTACAGCCTGTCTGTCCACATTAAATTTGATTTTTTGGGAGTTTCGTAACTCCGTTTTGGGAGTGCAATATATCGTTGGATTCGATTTTCCGAGACGGATCTAATGGAGTGGTCAAATATTTTTTATATAAAAGTTTTGAACTTTTTATATTCCCGAAAGTGTTTTAAAGCATGTTTTAATTGTTTTAATTGTTTTTAAATGCTATAATAAATCCATACATCATTATATCAATGTGTGACATGATATTACTTACATGCTTACTTGTTTATTTATTTTTATATATGAGATATGCCTATGTTTACCATGCGATGATAGATTTAGGTGAACTTAAATCAAAATAAGGCGTGCTCTAGAAAATCTAGAATATGAATCGTTTCTTGCCTTAACAATAATTTTATGAATACAATCATGAGATTCTTGTGTTTATGAAACATGTAATTAAATATGAATTTTCAATTTTGAGAGAAAGGATGATTCTGTAAAAATCAGATTACGATCTGTAAGAAAGGGGTATTAACTGACGCCTCTTGATAATGCTCCCCCCGATCTGGGAATCATCTGATTATCGATTATTGATTTGAAATATTTAATTTAAAAGGAAGAATCTCTTTATAATATGATTATGATTGTACCATAATATAATCCCTCTAAAATTAAATAATATCAAGTAGTAATTGGCCAATGACACAACGAGCTTGTGTCGGTCAAAGCCTTCTAACATGGTAGAAAGTAGTTCTTATTTTTAAATCATTGTCGTTTCATGCTACAGCCGAGGGCTTCGATTTCGAAATAAGAAATACTTTTCTATTACATAGAGATGTGTACATTGAATTAGAATCTAAAGGTCGTTACGTGCTGCAGCCGTAGGCCGTTGGAGACTGATTCAATTATACGAAATTTTGGGTTAGACTTGACTTAGAATATTGAGTCTCTCGTGCTACAACCGTGACTCAATTATTCAAGAGGCTAAAGTTTTATTAGGGAATAACATAAGATGTAATTGATAAGAGTTGTCTGCCTATTGAACATCACATGACATTTCGTGCTACAGCCGAGGTTGTGTGATGGAATGTAGGATCCCTATTCCCACTAGCATTATGAATGCTTAATTTTTCACTTAAGGGGGTTGCATAAATTAGATAAACTAGTGGGAGCCGCTTATGAATAAAGACCCAATTCATATAGTATTTTGAAATGAAATTGAATATTTGCTAAGTGTTGTTATGTGTTCATCATTTACAGATTTACTATATACGTTATGTCTTCTGCACTCACTCCGAAGCATACTAGATGCTCACAAGTCGACTGGTCCTAATTTTGCTGACCGGCTTCGAAACTTGAGAATTGTTCTCAGGGTTGAGAAGCTGGAATATGTGCTTGACTCACCTAAGCCTGCTGAACCTGCTGACGATGCACATAATGATGAACATGTTGTGTATCGTAAATAGATAGATGATGCAAATGTTGCTCAATGTATCATGCTAGCTTCCATGAACATTGAGCTACAGAAGCAGCATGAGCATATGGATGCTCACACTATCCTTATGCATCTACAAGAGTTGTATGATGATGGGGAGCTGAGCCAAGTCTTGGTCTTGCAATCACTTTCGGGTTCATTTTCGCAGTTTTTTGTGAACTTTCACAAGAATAACTTGGATGTCAGCCTGGATGAACTCCACAACATGTTGAAGACTGCGGAATCGAATTTTCCCTCTAAGAAGAGCTCAGTTCTTCTAATTGGTGAAGGTTCCAATCCTAAGAAAAGGAAGAAGAACCCTTCCAAGTAGAAGAAAGTAGGTGAGAAAAAGCATGTTCCACCAAAAACTGAAGACCCCAAGAGCAAAGATGTTTGCTTCCACAGTAATAAGGTGGGGCACTGGAAGGGTAGTGAGACTACCGCTTCTGTTTCAGGTATGTTCATGATTGAAGTGAATATGTCATTAAATCAAATTTCTACTAGGGTATTAGATACCGCCTGTGGTTCTCATATTTGCAATTTGTTGCAGGGACTAAGGAGAAGTAGGACTCTTGAGGAAGAGGAGGTGATTCTACGGATGGGAAATGGAGCAAGAGTTGCTGCTGAAGCTGTAGGATCATTTCATTTACATATGCCTACGAGCAAGACTATTGTTTTAAATAATTGTTATTTTGTTCCCTCGATTGCGAGGAATATTATTTCTATTCCCATGTTAGACTTGGCTGGATTTTCGTTTGTTATTCAGAATAATAAATGTTCAATTCTTAGAGATAACGTTCTTTATGGAAGTGGTATTTTAAATAATGGTCTGTATGTATGTGATGTAGAGCATAATTTACTAAAAATTGAACATACTAATAAAAGAAAAAGGGATGATGAAAATCTCACCTTTTTGTGGCACTGTAGACTTGGTCATATTAGTGAAAATACACTGCAGATATTGTATAAGGAAGGGTTACTTGACCCCATTGATTTTGAATCATATCCTACATGCGAGTCTTGTCTATTGGGTAAAATGACCAAATCTCCATTTAGTGGACATGGAGAGAGGGCTGCAGATTTGCTAGGATTGGTACACACGGATGTATGTGGACCAATGTCTACACAAGCCATGGGTGGAATTTCATACTTCATTACTTTCATAGATGATCGATCTAGATTCAGATATGTGTATTTGATGAAACACAAGTCTGAAGCCTTTGCAAAGTTCAAAGAATATAAGCATGAAGTGGAGTAACAAACCAAACATAGTATTCTAACTCTTCGATCAGATCGAGGTGGTGAATACTTGAATGGAGAGTTTCTAGATTATCTCAAAGAAAATGGTATAGTCTCCCAGTGGACTCCTCCATATACTCCACAGTTTAATGGGGTATCTGAAAGGAGAAATCGAACTTTGTTAGACATGGTTCGGTCCATGATGAGCTATGCGAATCTTCCAGTATTCCTGTGGGGTTATGCATTGGAAACCTCAGCATATTTACTGAATAAGGTTAAAAATAGCTTTAATACACTAATGTTAGCTATAAACAGTCCGAAACAATTTCAGAAAATATAATATAATATACCATTAGATGTGTCTCCAAAAGACGAATCCAACGGCACCAAGCACGCCCCAATCTGACCAACCACGAGCCCTCACGCGCCCCGAGAAGCTCTGCCACGCGCCCCCACGTGCACACACGCTGTCAGGCGCGTGTCTGTCAGTCAGCCACACGCCCCCACGCGCACACGCGCCTCACGCGCCCTGACAGCTGTGTTGACATCAGCATGATGTCAGCATCAACATTGACCGTTGACCGCGCGTGTCTGACACGCGCCGCGCGTGACACACAAGCGCGTGAGCCCCACGCGCGCTAGCCAGATGCGCGGCCCTTTGCCCGTTTCAGACTTCAGCCATTTTTTTTATTAAATCGCCACCGCCGCCGTACAAAGCATTGGAAGTCGTGCCTCCATCAACATACTGTCTTCTCTTTAATTACCAGCAGTCAAACAAATATATATATATATACTTTATATACATATATTTAATTATGAATTTTAATTAAAACGACTTCAAAAAATCATAATAATTAATCCACACATCAGAAAATTATGAAAAAAATACTCAGACGATCTACAACACTTGTAGAACCCAGATCTATAGTCAAAAAAATTCTGAGAAACAATTTCTAATCAATCATAATTAATCCATGATATAACTTGCAAAAATCATAATAAATTCATACAAGATCATAAAATTCTGAAATTTTTATCACAGATCTATATGCATACAACCTATGCTCTGATACCATTGTAGGATTTTAAACATCACAAAAGCGTGGTAAAACAATTTTCTTGATATTAAATCCTAATAAAGACATACAAATCGTGATTAAATCATATGGGATCGTTTCTAATCTTTAAAAGCGGTCCAAGAACGACGAGCGGAGATCCCTAACAGCTGCTCCTCAAGTGTGAAGCACTCCACCGGTATCCACCAAGAGATCAATGTGATGGAGGAGGAAGGGGTGGGAGAATTAGGGTTTTCTTCAATTTTTAGGTTGAGGCAAAATAAGGGTTTATAATAGTATATTTATAGGCAAAATTTTCAGCTGAAAATTTTCCCATAAAATATTATTATTATTAACCCTTTATTCTTATTAACCTATTAACTAATAATTAAAATATCTTTTAATTATTAATCCTTTTTCTAAACACTTTAGAAATAATTATCTCACTTTATTTAATTTCCAAAATTAAATTCTTAATTAATAATATTAAGAACTTTTCTTAATTATTTTATAATTAATTAAATCTCATTTAATCAATTATTAAATTTGCTAATTAATTATTTATTTCATAAATAAATAATTACCAGCCATTATTAATTAATTCTTCCACCATTAAATCATTCTCTTTTATGGTGTGACCCTGTAGGTTCAATATTAAGCCGGTAGTAGAAATAAATAATAATAAAACTATTTTATCATTATTTATATAAATTCTCTAATTCATTAAATATGATTAATTAATTAATCATATTTATTCTACATCGTGAGGGATACTTCTCAGCATATCGCGACTATCCGGATAATACGAATTCACTGCTAGAATACCAAGAACTCATTTAGTGAATAGTTGCCATACAATTAATTCCTTCTACCCTGCAATGTCACGATTAAATACAAGGTATGGAACTTGTGTCAAACCTATCTTATTTAATCATATGCTTTCCCATTCACTATGCTTTGTTCTAATTAATGTAAATTAGAAACTCCTTTCTAATTTCATTCACTCTGGCCAGAGATTCCTGAACTAGTATAAGTGGATCAGCATTGAACATTCTCTTCATTCACTGGAAGGGGTAGATCCTTTATTGATCATACACTATCTTCGTGTACAAATTCCTATACCCAGTAGAGCCCTTATAATTGTCCCTGGAGACTAAGAACTAAACCAAAGCATAATTCAGTGTACACAAGATGACTATGATGATCTCAAGTCTAAGGATACTTGTACAATTATCACTATGTGAACAACTGCTGACACGTGAGTGAACTCCATCAGTTGTTCAGCTGTGTGAGTCATGTTCAGTGAACTTATTCTATAATAAGCACCTACATACTAGCTATAGTGTCACCACACAAATGTCTATGAGAACAGACAGCCTTCATAATGAAGCAAGCATAGTATGTACCGATCTTTACGGATTATTAATTACCAGTTAGTAATCCTACGACCAGGAACTATTTAAGTTTAGAGTTATCATCTTTTAGGTCTCATTATTATGATCTCATCACAATCCATAAAAAGCTTTACTCTAAACTGTGGTATATCTTATTTAAACACTTAAAATAGATAAAGCCCGCAATAAAAAATAAGACAAGTCTTTTATTAATATCAATGAAATCAAAACAGATTACATAAAAGTTATTCCTAAATCATCATACATGATTGGACTTAGGACATATCTCTTTCAGACGCGTCCTAAAAAGTCTAACTCAGGGAAATTTTATTAATATGTATGGCCTAAGGTGCGTCCTAGTCTGATGAAACGTTAACTCTCTTCATGTTATGATGAATTAGCTTATGACATTTAGATTATGCGAATAGGTAGGACGTGCCCTATAAGGACGACGCGTCCACAGGAATTGAAATACAATAGAAGTTAAATTGACTGTGATCAATTTGGGGGAATTCCACAAAACCCTAAAATCACGTAATTAGAGAATCAAAAGAGAAAAATATAGAGGATGACATATACATACATATATATATATATACAAAGAGAAAAGAAGAACAGTTCATGGAGGAAAAAGGTATACGAACAGTTTTTTGATTATTACAGTCAATCTAATCGATGAAATGAAGAAATAAGAAGAGATTTACATACCTTGTAAGTTGAGGGGTGGTTTGGCTACAAAAAGTTGAGAAATGAGTGGAGAAAATAGCCGGATTTTTGACCTTGAAATTTTTGCTTGAACGGCGGCGACGGCGGTTGTTGAGAGAGTAAAGTGATGATATGAATTTCATTTTAGGGTATTTATAGAAGAGGGCATGCTGATGTGGATGACAACTGTAACGCAACGGGTATAAAGTGAATGAAAAGACGCGTCCTCAACCAACGACGCGTCCTGTGTTTGTAAGCCAAATTTCGTTGCTTGGGTTTAAGGAGAAAAATTCCAACTTTGTTTTCAACTGCGTATGGAATTTGGGGGTAGTTGTTATACCCAAAATTTGGCATTGGATCAATGCGGGTCAAACGCGGGTTGATTAGAGTCAAACTCGGTGCTGCGTTGCAAAAGAGGTGATGCGCCCAAGTCTGTAGGACACGTCCACTTTGGTGGAAGTGTTTACCAAAGTGGTCCTTTGACAAGGAAGATAGAAGACGCGCCCATGAACGTAGGACGCACCCAAAATTTGTGGAATGTTTATTAATGATAATTTTGTGGTAAGGAGGTTTGAAAGCAACTATATGGTGTAGGACGCGTCCAGGAACAGAAGACGCGTCCACCGTGGAGGACGTATCTAGCAATTGTGGTCTTTTAGCAATGAAGGTTGGAGTACGCGTCCAATGTCTTAGGACGCGTCCTATGTGTGGTAAATGCATTCTCAAGGATGAGCTCAGGACAAAGCATGCGTGAAAAGGAGCAATGGAGGGTTATTTCTATTAATGTATTTGTTGCAGGCACTCTTTGAAGAATTCCCTCTTTGAGACGGTCAAGGAGGGGGATGTCCGTGAAAAGCTAGAAAGCCTCCAGGGGTATGCCTGATGATTGAAGGCCTCCTCCTGTATTCAACGGGTGTCCTCGTTGGGGATGTGGGGTTAACTTTGGTGTGTGCTTTGAGAACTCTGTTCTTGTATTCAACGGGTGTCCTCGTTGGAGAACTTTGGAGTCATCCTGCACTTTGCACCCAAGAGCTTGGGATCATCTGTCCTGCTATCTGGTGGGTTATCCTCATTCGGGGGACAGGAATGCGTCTGGTATTTGAGATAAACCGTGGCTATACCTGCGTCCGTAAATCAAGGGAGATAGTTGTAGCGGAGTGTTATCCTTGCGCTGGAAGATGCACTATCCGTGAAGTCCTACGATTACGGACGAGTCTTGGGCCTTCGCGGTTGGGCCTCATAGTTGGACATTCCTAAAGCTATCGGAAAATGGATTTTGGATAGGTTTCTACCGGGCCTAGGAATAAGAAGTCTAAGCCCATTAGATTTCTTGTTCCCCAAGAACTACGTTAGGTTTGATCCCTATATAAAGGGTACGTAGACACATTGAGATTAAAAAGTTGAGAACAGATAAGTTAGCCACCACTTACTCTGATCAATCTCAGCTTAAAACAACCACAAACCACCACACACCTCTTGATTTTTCGGCAAAAAACCACTATAATAGATTTTAATTCCGGCTAAAAATCTCAAATTTTGTTGTTACCAGATTACTCCGTGAACCTCTTCCTTTGTAGCGCATCTCTATTGCTTCTCTTATAGCATGTCAAGAGTTCAAAGTGTATGCTTCTGTTTAATTAGCAAAAAAATTTGAAATGGTATGAAATTTAGCAGACTGAAAAGACGGTTCACTGTTCACTGACAATAGTGTTAAAAAAATGTTTTATCTTAATGTTGGATTTATAAAGTGTCATCCTACCCGATGCTTGATCAGCAAGATTTTTGTAAGCTGGGAAGTTTCGCCAGAGTAGACTAGATGATCCTGTCAAAGGGGGAAAAAGAAAATGCAAAGTATGATATTCTAATCTGCAAACTGCAATTTGTAAACTAATCGTATTTTTAATTATAATATTCTAATACTTCATCCATCTCATATTATGTGTTCTGTTTTAAATAATTTCTAGTCAATTTTATCATATTTTGACCGTAAATTACATTTAATTTATTATTAGATAAATTTAAAAACTTACACCATTAAAATATATATATAAATCTCTTTAAAATATATTTTTTAATTTTTTAAAATAATATATAAATTTTTCTTAATTACCCGTCAAAAACTAGTAAATTTGACTATTTAAAAGTCAAAAAAGAGATATAGAAGAGAAGCTTGGTGAACACCAAGTTTAGTAAAAATTCAAAAATTGTATATAGTCCAATGCATGTCTATAGGCATACTTTTTGTTAAAAGGCATGCACAAATGGCATGTCATTATCAATTAAATATAATAAAATTTAAAATATATTTATTATACTAATATATAATGAATTTGAATGTAAAATTAAAGTGAGTTAATAGTAACAACCGAATACCATCATAATACTCATTTACATTATTAACTTTTTAGATATTCAAATATATGTAAATATTTTATAATTATATTTATTATTTCTAGATATTTCTAACATTATAATAAATATTAAATTTTTTTTAATAAAAAGACATTTCAAATCATGAAAAAACATACTAATTACGGCGTGACATGCACCCTGCTTGGAGGCCCAAATATACGCCCAATATAAACATTATGGTTTCCTGTATGACATTGACGTTAGGACTTGATCACAGAAAAGGAGCACCGACGGTAAGAGTTGATACTCGGCTATTTTGGTTTTAAATTATCTGCCCTGAATTCGAGAACATTTTTATCATATTCTAAATATATTAAGAGGAAAAAAAAATTAAAGTTAACTTGAGGAAAGTTATATAAAGTGATAAGGATTTTGTTTATAAAGTTTGAATGTCATTTTTGTAATAATAAAATTAATTTTAGTTACTTAAAATATTATTTTTAAAATATATTTAACAATTATGACTAGAGTACAATTTCCGTTTAATTATTAATTATTATTTTAGCGAACCAATGTCCTATAATGCTCTAAACCACACAAATCAAAGGTAAAAGAAAAGGTGTTGCACAATCAAAATTTAAAAATAACGGTGTATTTCGATATTTTATGATGGGAAATATTATTTCCAGAACTCTTTTTTTGTTTTCAGGGCAAATAAATTGTGAAAAAATCAAATTAACTTTACATTCATATTTTTTAATGCTTTAATTGTAAATATAGGGAGGGTAGTTTTGTCTTTTCATACTAATATTGCTCTGTAAATGAAGAAATAGCTCTGGAAATATCATTTTCCTTTATGATCTCGTGACTTTACTACAAATAAAGTTAGATTTGTCTTAAAACTGTGGTTATATGTTTAATTTAAATTTTATTTCTGTTAAATACTTTTTTTCTTTTAGAGAGGGACAAAATGAACAGGTGACCCGTGACACCATTACAGTCGGATTAGAATTAAAAATTAGTCGATACTTTTCTTCACTTGGATGGATCTTTAGCTGGATCACCTTTCTAACGGTTAGCAATAATAATAGTCACGTAAGTACTTGATTTAACATGTCCCAAAACATTCTGTCTGAAATTCGGTTATATTTAACAAATGTTGCGTACATGTATCTATGTTATTAATCACAAGTGTGGCCACTTGCCTTGTCAATTTTGTTCATTGTATTTTTTATTTACTAAATAAATTAATTTCTTAAGAATAATAAAAATATATCCTAAACTTGTACAATTAAAAGATACATACTTTTAGGCATCTTTTTTTTAATCTAATTAATCCGTATCCGCTACCTTTTGGGTGCGCACTGTATAAATTATTCGGGCTCACTTAATAGCATGTACTTTTAGGCACTTTTTTTATCGTAAGTAATCCGCAGCCGCTATCCTTTGGGTGCGCACTGGGTAAACCCTACGGGCTCACGCAATAGCCTGCAAATCACGTGAATCAAGGTAAACCGCATTTAAGTGACAGACTCTGACTCAGGAGGCATAATCATAAATTCTCCTCCCGTGGGATTCGAACTTGTGACCAAGATAATAGTTACAAGATTTGCCCCATTTCTAGTAATAATATTTTTTAAAAGAAATACAGTGGTTACAATTTTTCTTGCAAAAAATACATATATAACAAGAAATGTTACTTTACAACCTCGTACGTACATCTTGCAAATCGGACAATTCGATCGATTCCCGATATGATCAATTTCATATCGAATTTACTTTAGGATTAGGATATATACTTAGAGACCACCGGATTGAATTAAATCGAATGTGATTTGATTCGGGTCTAATTCGGATTGAAATCGGATGAAATTCGCTTTAAGATAGAACAAACTTCGGTTCAAATTAAGTTCGATTTAAATATTTTCAGATCATAACTTATTAATTTTTTAATTTGTAAGATTTAAAAAGGTATCATTTTATTAAATATAGTATTTTTAATATTATATAATGTACTTTTACAAAAAAAAATAAGCATAATTTTGCGTGATTCGGGTCATATTCGGTTCAGATGATATATTATTCGGTTTTGATTAGTTCCAAGTTATAATCGGTTCTAGTATTTTGGATCATTTTTGGTTATATTTTCGGTTCGAATAATTTTCGAATAGATTTAAATTGATTTTCATATAATTATTGAATTACATAATTAGGATCTCATTATGCGCTATTTACTATTCACAAAAAATATATATAATTTGTTTATTTATTGCTATCTGCTACCTCATTTTCAGTAACAGAGTTTGAGAGCTCGGATTGTAATAATAATTGTGTTCGCGAATACTGAGATACATATTTTTTATCTTACCGAAATCATCACGCTCAAGTATCGAATGTATCAGATAAATTTGCTTCAAGATCTAAATAAAATGATCGATTTCCCCATAAACAAACACAATGAAGAAAAAGAACATACACATCCATATCAGAGCATCACCTCAACCAAAATAAACAAGCTTAAAGAAGATAAGATGACACAAGTTAAGTGCCAATTAATTATTGAAGCCATTAATTTAACAAACAGATTTATGTATAATCTAAGTGCATGTCTCCCTGGATACACCAAGCCTTGAGTTTGGAACATCAAAGAGAACTCTATGGTTTTGTTGTTGCAAGCTGGCAATGACATTGAGGACAGAGTTCACATTATCTGGTGCCCCTGCCATGGCCAGGCAAGTTGTGCTACCAGAGCTGCTGTGGATCAGGAAATTGTCTTGAGGGAGTGTCACATTCATGCCCGAGAACATGAATGTGATGGATGGGATAGTGATCGGGACCGAATAACACGTGTCGAATCCGCCTAGTGATGAGACGGTTCCGGTTTTGCCCATACGTCTGCGAAATTCATTTCTTACTGGAATGTAGGCTGATTGTACAAGCCGAGTGAAGGTGGTGCCTGATATAACAAAACAGAAAATCTCGATTTTTAAGCACGGAAACAAAATTATTATTTCAACCATTAAATCGTTCCCTGTAATTTAAGTTATAGGTACATGGCACAACCGCATAAGGCACGGGTGACGCGTTAGTGTGGTGAGTGTGGTCCTTTTTTGACAAATTGGCACCAACTCGTGCCTACAAATTTTTTCACCTTTTTTCCTATGTTATTATTCACTAATGTGGACCGAAATGATATCTAAGAATGTTAGCATCAAAGTTAAGTTTTTAATAATGAATTATCTAGTCACCTAGAATTTAAATCTGAAATATTACCTGAATCGAAAACAGTTCCTGCACCGGTAGTTGGATTGAATGCGAATGCGCTAGCCGGAATGTCGACAACTCTCTTGCCAACTTTGATGGCAAGTAAGTTGACATAGTAAAGTGATGATCTTCTAGGATTCTTGAGTAATTGGGTATACTTGATCCGAAAGGGTTGAGCAGTGGGACCCAACCGGAGCGAACCGGAGAAGTTAGGTGACTTGTAGCTAGGCAAGCAATAAGAGAATGTGGATTTGTAAAGGCTCTGAGTTTGTGACAACAGTGACAATGGACCTCTGCCTAGACCGAGAAGACCTTGCGGTGGCACCGAGTTGCCTGTGGTCTTCTGAATGCAGCCGAATGTGTAGCTTGGAATGATGTCCAATGCGAGTTTTAGGGAATCTTGCGAGAGGTTTGCCGCCACAGTGGAGCCTCCGTAGGTTGTGTTGAAGCTGCAAGCAATGGCTGTGCAAGTGGTGGGGTTCAGAACCTAATTATTTCATCACAAAGGATAATTAGTCATGGAACTGAAAAACTGGTTACAACAATTTTTTTGAGTTGTTCAAGTGCCTCCCTGGCACTTTCGAGGATTCGAATCCCTAAGTGAATGAAAATACTTGACAAATGTTTAGATGTTAGTGTTACCTGTTTGCATTGAGGAGCTTGACAACCAAGAGTCTTAAAAGATGTCGATTTTTCGGAAGCAAAAGTAGAAGAAGGGCAGCCAATGCAGCCAGAGCAAGGCACCCAAGCAGCATCACTACTAGTATCCACAGCCATAAGGAATGTTTGAGGTGGTGTTCCAACCATTGCCCTCACAACATATGTTGGGCTTTGTATAATCCCTCTCCCTGAAGCAATAGGCACCACAGACTTCTTTGCAACCGCGAGGCTTGACAAGTAGAGGAGCCTGGATTTGTCTTCTGACTGCATTTGAAGCACACTTTCTTCCCACGAGACGTGGTTTTGCGAACGGAATGGCGAGCATTGGCTGTTGACATGGAAGACTTGGAGGGTTGAGGCTTGTTGTGGCTTGTCACAGTTATTGCCTTGGGCAGTAGAAATTAAGACCAGTGCAAATGTAAAGAAGATAATGGGGGAGAGGGTTAAGGGGCTTGAGGCCTTCATTGCTGATAGAAGAGTGATGGTTTTATTAGTAAGAGCTTAAGGGGTGTGTGTATATATAGAAAGGAGTGTTGTTTTAGTTTATGACTCTTGGCTCCCCAGTGTTTAAGTGTAGTGAATTATGTTCTGTATTCCAGTAAATTTGTGTTTGTCTTATAGCCAACACATGCCTCTGGTTTCCCCATAGGCCCCCCCCCCCATTCTTGATGCAAAAGAAATATAACACTACCCATTGTCTAAAGCCAAAAGAACCAATGGACCATTAATCTTTGCATTAGGGAAATGTTATTTGGCAGCACACTTTTATAATTTACATGGCAAAAAAAGTATGAAAAAACTAAATTTTTTAATAATTATTTATTGTGTATTCAAGGTCATTTTTGTCTTTTCATCTCGCATTTGCTCTGAAAATCAACAAATGATGAATTAGAGTAGTGTTTGAGCTAAATTAAGACTTAAAAGAAGTAATCTTGGGTTAGTTTTTTAGGAAAGTGACACTCATGACTCATCCAATAATTTTGAATAGTAGGATAAATGTAAACACATATTCACTAGAATTTTGATATGGGTGTATTGTGCTTTTGTGCGAGGTACAGGTCGACTTGGGAGTGGGAGGTGGGACTGTGGAGGAGTGCAAACATACATTATAGAACAAAGCATGGGGACGAAAAGGTGTATCAAAGAAGTTAATTATAGTGCCATTTTGCCAGCACTTATTGATATCATGACGTCACTCTTGAATACTACCTCCTACCTCCTTGCCGTTCGATTCTATACGTTTATTATTTGCACGTGCTTTTATAAAGTAAAGTTTGATAATGTTTTTTTCAAATTTTTTTTTTAATAAAAGTTTAAACATGAAACTTTTATTCAGAATTTTTTTTAAAAAAAATATTATGGAATTATGTTTTAAATAAATATTAAAAAGCGTACCGAAAAGTAAGTATAGAATTCAAGGGGATATAGGGAGTATAAAGAAAGAAGTCGGTAGCAAAGTAGCCATTGGTTTTTAGAATGAACCATGGCGGCTTAAACCCTCGTGGGCACCTCCTTGAGCAAAATCTCATTTTAGTTATCACATTTCCTTTTATAGAAGTCAGATTGATCATTTTTTGATCAAAAATTAAATATTACTCTTATATTATTTCACAAAACTGAAAATTATATATTAAAGTAGATTAAATCTACTTTTCACTGATATAACTTTTTTATTTTGTTTAGTTATAAATTATTAATAAACTTCTGTCAAACTTAAGTCAATTTGAACTACACAAATCCAAATGTGACAATTAAAATGGGATGGAGGGAGTAATAATATATACTACCCCTCCATTTACACATATTTGGAGACTTATATAAAATACGGTTTTATAATATTTTTTTAATTTTTTTATATAAAAGTTTAAACATAAAATATTTATTGAGAAAGAAAAAAATTAAAAAAAAATTATAGATCTATACTTTAAACGAGTATTAAAAAAGGAGATATAATTATCATATTTTTATAATTTTATTGGAGATTTATGTTTTCACTAATATACTTGTCGATCTATTTGATTTAAAATTGTACATTTTTGTTCTTAAAGAATTGAAAATATTTTTTATTTGCGGACCCTCCAATATACACCTTTTTCTAGGTTAAGGGTGAAAAATATATTTTATTACTTTAAAAATTAAAAGGAATATTTTTACATCACGGGCTAAACGACTGTGTTAATGTAAACCTTAAAGCTTAATAGGTCCGCATATTATTCGTTCAATTTTATACAGTTTTTTTTATACATCTGGCTCAATTATATATATTTTAAAAATGATAAAGAATATAAATCATTACATGCATTTATATCCACTACTTTTTTTCAATACACCTATTTTATATATTAAATAATAACTAGGTATTAATCCGTGTGAAGCGAATTAATTTATTTAAATAATTTTTAAAAATCATAATAGTATAGATGTTATATCAAAAAAAATTATTTATACTTACAAAGCCCAATCCAAACTATCCAAAATATCCCGTGGTGAAAAGTATTGCCCAAAATATCCATTAAACACGAATATATATCACAAAAATGTATATTTTGTATATATTTATATATAAACATGTCGAACATGTATGTTTTTATAATATTTTTTTAATATATGATACGCACGTTTAACATTCGTATTTAGCAAACTCAAAATTTTAATTGCATGATCACGCGTAAAAAACATGTGTATAGTTCAAATAAAATATTAGTACGCATTAGTTGACCGGTTTTTTAATCCCTACTGCACGCTAATATTTATTTTCGGGCATCCGAATTTAAAAAAGGGGTAATCCGTACATTTTCTCATTATATATCACCATAATTATCTCAATATATTATTTATTACAATATAATTGATTATTAATAAAATTACAATTACAATTACAATATAATTCTAATAATCATATTAATTTATTGAAAAATAATTTACAACTGTACAAAATATATGAATCTAGACGTGAAATAAAAGTTAGACAAATCGGGAATTGAAGTTATTATTAATTTATTTTTTTATTTACAATTATTTTAAGAAAAGTAAAAAAATTGTAATATACATGTGATAAATAAATTACTTGCATTAGAATTATAATGAAAAAAAGATTATAATAATACTAATGATTTTACTATTTCATTAAAAAAATACTATATGGTTATATAGAGTCATATCAGAAATAAGATTTTGGAGCTGAAATAAAAATAGAAATAATTATAATAAGATTTTAGCAATTTAGTTATATTTCATTAAAAGTAAAATAATATAGAGTTGTATTAAAAATAGGATGAGTAGAGTGAAACCAAAATATGGGTCAAATAAAAATAAAGTGATATCAAATTTGGGACCAAATAAAAAGGGATTTCGCTTATTATAATATTATTAAATTATTTGATATATATATAATTAAAACCTAAAGAATTTAAAATATTTGATAAAAGATTTTATTAATAATTTAAAAAATTTACAAAAAGTTAACTTAAATATTTTATTAGAAAATATTAAGTAAATAATGACTTAACATTATATCGAGGTGTTAAAAAAATTGTACGTAAACATAATTATCATTTTTAATACTTTTATTAAATTAAAGTTCATAATCTAAGTTTTAATTTGATATAAAAATTAAAAATAATATCTAATATATCAAGTTTTAATCACTTTAAAGTATGTGTCATAAATTTAAATATGAGTTAAGTGGGAGTATCATTAAATTAATATATATTTTTTTAAGTAAGGCCTCTTATTTAAGATTGGTCAAAGGTCTTGACGGGCCCCTGCCCCCAGTAGCTTATGCCTGCAAGATTTTTTGAATTTGTAGGTAAATATTATATCTGATTTTATTACTAAATGTATATACGCTCCTACCGACACACAAAATTCTTGAATTCAGAATCTAAACTATGACGAATGTTTTTCATTGATGTATCGGACTGAATCACACCAAGTTCAAGATGCAAATTATTTGTTAGATGCTGTGTATACTATTAATTATGCTAATGTAATTACCAAATGTAGGTACTTTAAGTGTTAAACCGTGGGGGGTTTCCAGATCTTCGTATAAACAGGAGGGGTCCGTTTGAAAAATATTAAAATAAATAATTTATAATTTAAAATGAATAAATAATTTATAAGTGATAAGTAAATTAAAAATTAGAAGTTATATAAGTATTTGGATCACTTTACTTAGAAGTCAGAATTATTTTTATTTAAATGAACTAAAATAAATATTTTTTATATACAATTATCTTAATTCATGAGTTTCGAATTAATATAATATTTATAAAAATCTATTTTAAAATTAAAGTTAATAAAAAAATAAAATATTAAAATATTAAGAAAAAATATGTCGTTGTTAACATTCAATTTATGAGTTTATAAATTATAAATTCAACTTCTAAATATGATCGACAAACACTTCTTAATAAACTGTTAGGAACCTATAAAATCATATAAAAAATAAGTTATAAATTGTCACACGAACACGCCCAAGATCTAGATCCAAATGTATAAAACCAAAAGTTAACAACATCAGGAGAGAAAGGGCCATTAGACTTGACAGAGTAATATAATCAAAATCACTTTATATTAGCAAGGGGGCGTAATTTTCGTGGTTCCAGATCCCGAGTCCTGACCGATACTCTCTCGTCCCCCTAAAAACGTTTCCTATTTGTGTTAAACACGTTTATGCATACTTTTGATGGTTAATATCTTTAATTTCTTATTAGTATTAAATATTAAAATTTTTAAAATACTAATAAATACGAATTTAACAAAATCACTCATAACTATGTTTGATCTTATAAATTAGATATAAATTAGTAGTCAATTGCTTAACATGAACAACACAAAAAGTCAAAATAGGAAGAATATTTTGGGACGGAGGGAGTAATAATTATAACGTATTCTATTATAATTTCAGTAAACATTATAATTGTTTTTAAAAAATATAGTGTGTTTTTGTTAGTAAAATTCATAATAATAGGCGAAATTCATTACTTCTTTTTTTTTTCCAGGCGAAATTCATTAAGAAAACATGAAACAACACATAAAAAATAGGATGATTCACTTTTTAGGGGAAAAAAGGTTTGAGGTATCTAATACAGAGTCTGATAATCCCCGATCACTCCGGGGTCTTCTCCTGGCTGGGCCCGGACTCAAACTCCTTTTGGACGGCGACGGCGGCGGCGTGCGGTGTAGCTGTAGGGTGAGAACCTATAAAACAGAACCGGAGGGGGGTAGCAGCCCCGCGGCACCTCCGGCGTGAGAATGAGAAAGGGTTCTTAAGGAGAAGAAGGGCAAAATGGGGGATTATGCGAATATCTTTATGGGGTGTACGTGTGTGCATGTAAGTATAGGTGAGAGAGAGAGTATGTGAGATCGTAACCTGTAACCTTCCTTCTGTTCTACCTTTTATAGGCCTCGTACTAGGGTTCAGGGGTTTGTCCCTTCTCATCTGGACCGTGGGTTGACCTTTTGGACTGTAGGGCATCTAGACGTCTGGGATGCGTTAGAGTACTATCGTATCCGGACCTTAGGAACGTCTTGGGTCCCGGGTACCTGGACGGTGGCGATGCTGCCACGTGTCCTGGGCTCCTCAAGGTCAACGCTGAATCCGTCAGAGTACTGCCAGATCCGGACCGTAGAAATGTTCTGGATCTCGGGAACCTGGACGGTGGTGATGCCGCCACGTGTCCTGGGATCTTGTGTTTGGGCCCTGGGCCTCTTCACTTGGGCCTGAATTGTTATGGGCTATCATTTGCCCCCCACTCCCTTATGCGGGTTTACCCGGATGGGGGAATAGAGTAATTACCTTTGTGCCGCGACGCCTTTGAAAAATTTTGGGGGTTGTTTGATTTGTTGTCCCCTAACCCCGGGGTCAAATGAGGATGAGACTCCGGGGTTGACTTGGTTAGTCATTTGACTTGAGTTCAAGGTGAGATTCCTTGACATACTTAGAAAAGTTTTGGGGGGTTTTTATTTGTTGCCCCCTGACCCCGGGGTCGAATGGGGATGAGACTCCGGGGTTGCTTTGATTAGTCTTTGATTTTGAATTTGAATTTTGTGCGTGGTTTGGTGGAAAAGTATACCCCTGACATTTGATTTGACCGGACTCTGAAAGGTTGATACTGCGAATCCGGGGTGTCAGGCGACTGTTGGGATTCCAGCCGGGGTCAAGGATACGTACGTTTTATACATATCTTTTGAGTGTACAGGAATTTTAACTCCCCCCATTTTTTCTCCTTAAAAGACGTGCCTTTTCATCATTACCTTGACAGTCGTGGTAATAACGGCTGTGTAGTTAATTTCTGGGGGCGAATTGGAGGTTGCCACGTGGGGGAGGCGTGCAGTTACTTTTTACACCACAAAATCGTTCATCTTTCTTTTGTCCCTCTTCCTCCTATAAATACCTCCCTTCTTTCTTTTTTCTTTTACGCGAACACTTTCAACAGAGAGCGAAGAGAGATTTTTCAGAGATTTTCGGAGTATTTCTTGTTGAAGCCTTCATTTTATCTCCTGCTATTTGTAAGTACATTCTTCTTGCTTTCTTCCACTTTTATGCCATGCATGCCACTGGTTTTGCTCGAGCGTCTCTCCATTATTGTGCAGTTTTTTGTTCGAGTAGTGTGAATGCTTTGTTGCTTTGAAACTAAAATCGTGCAGTTTAATTGATTTTGCATAGCTTTTTCAGTGGTTTTGTGTTTGATTTGTGCAAATAACATGGATTTTGGTAGTTTTGTATGCGAATAAGTGGGTTTTCAGTAGTGTAAAAAGTTGAAGGGCCCGGGGTGTGTTCTTGATATATGTTTTTGGTTGTATATGTATGTATATGCTGTAGATCTTGTTTTTGGGGTAAGATACGTACACGATTTGTTTCTAAATTTTCTCTGTTTTTTGTTTTGTTTTTGTTGTTGTTGGGTTCGGGTTTGGCATTGACTCCGGGGTGCGTTTATATAGACACACATAGTATATGCCAGGTAGCCGTTTTAAACGTATTGCTACTCTTAGGAACCGGTATCCCGAGCGTCCTGTCGGATTAGGCAAACTTAACTCCTTCTACCCTTCTTCTTCCTCTAGCAGTAGTTCAGTAGAGATGCCTCCCCGGGTTGACCAGTCTCAACAAGTTTTAGCTCAGACCCTAGTGTTAGGTCCCGGGGGTACCTTATCGAATCCGGATGGGTCATGGGAGGATGTAGATGAATACTTTGTCCAGTGCAGAGTGAACCCTAAGCCCCTGGGCTTTTATTACAGAGATTTATCCGAGGCATATGGGGGCCCGGATGGTTTGGGAGGCAGGGAGCCCTATAACGAGGATGACATGAACAGGAAGTTCTTCACCGCCCCGGGGACTAGGTATGAGTGCGGGGCGGTTCATAAAGAGGTCCAGGAGAAATATACGGACGCTGAGGTAGATGACGCCCTTAGACTCGCCTTTAACCTTGATGATACATACCAGTGGAGATGGCCCGAGGAGCATGAAAGGGTATACCACAGACCAGAGGGGGTATAAGTTGGAATTCCATTGGAGCATCTCCGGGGCATGCGCCTCGGATTACATCAGTTCACCAAATCCCTATGTCGGGATGTTTATGGTATCCCTTTTACTCAGCTAGCCCCGAATTCGGTGAAATGGATCAGCTGGTTTTTAGCTTGCTGCCATGCCAAAAATTACCTCCCCACCTTCAAACTTTTCCATCATATTTTTAAAATTAAGAGATCCACCGCTCGGCCGATTTATGAGTTCATGTTTAGGATAGAGGACTGTGGGTATCCCTCTGATAAGATGGTTCTCCCGGTTAGTATGTTGACGTCGCTTAAGGGATGGCACCGGGAGTTCATTTTTGTCCGGGGTGGGGATCTGGAGTTCATGCCACTCCATAAACATGAAATTAAAACAGATAGGTTTCCGGTCCAGCGGCTCGGGTAAGCAGCTCTCGCGATGGTTTATGCCTTCTGTGGGGCACTTGGGACGCAGTGGACCCGGGACTATTTTACTAGCAATGAGAACATGCATGCTGCCGGATGTAAGTCTATTGCCTTAGCTTTATTTTGATACCGTAACTTTTATTGATTGCTTGTATCCGGGACTGATATTTTGTTGTTTTCCTTTTCAGGTATTCCGAAGTTAATCCCCTATCCCCCCAATATGTCTGCCCAACTTAAAAATCTGTCGGCCAAACTGCGAAGGATTGGGGGAATGACGAGCTTGGACGCTGGGAAGAAGAAGGTTGGAGAGGGTGATGATGCGGCCCGGAAGGCGGCGGCGTCTCGCCCGGGGAGGACAACAATCGTGATCAACGAACCCCGGGCTGGGGACGTGCAGCAGGGGGATGTGATAAGGGTTCCAGCACCTCGAAAGAGGAAGAGCACCCCCGCGAGTTCCGGGGACAAAGGTGATGATGTGTACGAGGGCCCGGTTTCGAAGAAGACTGCTGTTGACCTGGCCCCGGACACTCCGGAAACTTTGAAGGCCCTGCTTGGTAGTTTCACCCCGGAGACTCGCCGGAGGGAGCTGTTTGAGAATTATGCTAGCACGGCGGAGAGGAAGAAGTACAGGAAGGAGCCTCTCGACGACTTCCTGGTCGGGCTTCAGGAGGATATCACTGATGTAAGCCTTTTTCTTACTTGTCTTCTTCTTGTGTTCTTGTAGTCGTGTTACCTAATCGCGTTTTATAATGTTTTCAGGCTAACTCCCGGGTTGCTGGGCTGGTTTGCATAACCCGGAGCCTTCAGGCGAAGGCTGATGCTGCTGAGGTCTACAAGACTGAATCCGAGCGGCTTTCCCGGGAGATACAGGAGCTGAAGGAGGCGAGTGCAAGGGAGGCTGCTGCTCATAAGAAGATTCTGGACGAGATCCGGGAGAGGCAGGATCGGGCTGAGACTTCTGTTCGGGAGATGAGGGCTGAAAATCAGAAGTTGAAGGATGATCTTGCTGCTCGTCCCACTCCCGAGGAGGTTCTGACAGGGTTCCGGGGCACTCCTGCATATTTTTAAGAACTGAACGACAAGGCCCTCGAGAAGATCCAGATCTGCTGGAATGTTGCTTCTAAGTATCTTGTTGAAGAGCCTCAGGGTACCATTGATGTCTTCCTGGAGAAGTACATTGAGGAGGAGACTCGGCTGGAGCAGGAGAAAAAAGCCATCCAGGTAAGGGAGTCTGGTGCCGAAACTTCTAACAACGTTCCTTCCTACCCCGGATCACCACTTGCTGAGCAGCCTCCCGTACCAGAGGGTGATCCGGAGCAGCCTCCTTCTCCTCCCACCAATCCTGGCGTCGAAGCTTGAAGACTGCCATTTTTTGGCATGTAATTTCTATTTTCCTGTTTTTAGATTAAGCTGTTCCGAACTGAGCCTTTTGGCTTTATTTTTAACTTGTTTGTAATCTGACTGCTTTCGATTTGCCCCCTAGGGTGTGTTTCCCCAGGGTAGTTTAATGTGATTGTGCTTCGTTTCCTTCATATTGATTTGTATATTAGAACTTCTGACTTAGGATTTCAGGAATAGTTAGGAATTTTCCTAAGGACACATGGGCTGTGTTTTAGCGGACCCCGGGATGGGGTAAAATTTTATGGACACTCATAGGCTGAGCTTTTATAGGACCCCGGGTAGGGGTAATTTTCAATTTGATAGAAATTTTTTATAAGTACACATGGGCTGCGTTTTTGCGGACCCCGGGATGGGGTAAAATTTTTTTATACCCTTTTCATAAAGTCTTTGAGTACACATGGGCTGTATTTGTTTAAATTTGATAGCAAATAAAGGAACAACGTAATGAAACTGATTCAAGCTATGGAACGCTTAAAGTAGAGTTTTTCATCCATATTGAAAACAAAAATTACATTCTGGGGTGAATGAGGACAATGCTTACATCAAAATATCATAGTATGAATGTAGAGGTGTTTTCAGAGTGTGCACCTTTTCCTTATTGGTAGAATTTCCTTAGGCGGGTTCCATGCCAGGTATTGGGGACCTCGGTTCTGCTGAGGTAGTTCAGCTTGTAAGTTCCCGGACGGATCACTTCTTTGACTATATAAGGGCCTTCCCAGTTCGGCTGCAGTTTCCCCTGGTTAGCTGGGTCCGAGGCTTCAGTGTCCCGGAGCACTAGATCTCCCGCCGCATATTCCCTTATCCTGGTCTTCTTCGCAAAGTAAAGCTTTGTTTTTTCCTTGTAGCTTTCCATTTTTTCTACGGCCCGGTCTCTTACTTCATCAAGGAGTTCGAGGTTGGTTCTGAGGCCTTCTATATTAGAGTCCACATCAAAGTTGGTCACTCTATGTGAAGGGGATTCGGTTTCTATCGGTAACCGGGCTTCGGTACCATAGGCAAGCTTGAATGGAGTCTCCCTGGTTCCTGTCCGGGGGGTAGTTCTGTATGACCATAAAACCCTCGGGAGTTCATCCGGCCAGTTCTTTTTAGAATCTTCCAGTCTCTTTTCCAGACCTCGGAGTATGGTTCTGTTTGTGACCTCAACCTGTCCATTTCCCTGTGGATGGGCGACAGATGCTTTTTGTGTCTAATCCCGAGCTCTTTGAGATAAGCTTCAAAATCCGACCCTACGAACTGTGGACCGTTGTCCGAGATTAAAACCATCGGGATCCCGAACCTCATTACAATCATGTCCACAAACTTGATGCAGTCTTGCTCGTTAATGGTTCTCATAGCCTTGGCCTCCGCCCACTTAGTCATATAATCTATTGCTACCAGAACATAACGGAGATCCCCTTTTGCCCGAGGGAAAGGGCCCATGATGTCAATTCCCCAGACAGCAAATGGGAGCGGGGAGAGAACGGACCCAGGGAAGCTTGAACCTTATTTTGGTACGTTGCTGAACTTCTGGCACTTATTGCATTTCTTGACATAGGCCACTGAATCAGCGTGGATTGTTGGCCAATAATAGCCTTGTCTAATGACCTTGTAGGCTAGAGCTTTAGCGGCTAGGTGGTCCCCGCAGATCCACTCGTGAACCTCCCGGAGACAGTAATCCGCTTCATCTGGATCAACGCACTTTAGAGTTGGTGCAGAGAACGTTCTCCGGTATAACTGATTGTCTTCTAAAAAGAAGCGTGCAACCTTATACTTGAGGTACCGGGCTTTGTCCTGATCTTCCGGGAGGGTACCGTCCTTGAGATAGGCTATGTAAGTAGTCATCCAGTTCTCCGGGCTACTAACACATAATACTTCGTGTCGATCGGTGCTGGGAGCTCCGAGCTCCTCGAAGTAAACCGAGCTGCTTAAGTCCGAAGTATTCTGGATGAGCTTGGACAGCTCGTCTGCTTTCACATTTTCTTCTCTGTTTATCTGCAAGATGGTTGAGTCCGGGATGGTTTCCAGGGTTGCTCTAACCATTTCCTGATATCGGGCCAATTTAGGATCTTTTGCGACATATTCGCCATTGGTTTGCCTTACCACAATCTGAGAATCACTATAAATTGTTAGTTTCCTTACTCCAAGAGATTTAGCTAACCTGAACCCGGAGAGTAGGGCTTCATATTCAGTCTGGTTGTTTGTTGCTTTGAAGGCGAAGGTGATGGCCTGCTGGATTGCGAACCCATCCGGGCTGGAGAGGATCAGGCCGACTCCGGACCTTTCGGTTGTAGCCGAACCATCGACATATAATGTCTAAGAATCCCGGTTATTAAACTCTTTTTCCCTTTTGGATCTGGTTTCAGGCGTCTCAGGGGTTTCCGGAAAAGTGCATTCCATGACAAATTCGGCCAACGCCTGGGCTTTTATGGTTGTCCTCGGGATAAATTTGATATTGAACTGGCTCAACTCGATTGCCCAATTGACTAACCTCCCGGAGGCGTCTAACTTGTGGATGATTTTGCGAAGTGGTTGATTAATGATTATCCTGATTTCCCGGCCTTGGAAGTATTGTCTTAGCTTTCTACTCGAGTGCACGAGGGCTAATGCGAATTTTTCCAAGTTTGGGTACCGGGTTTCAGCATCTTTCAGGACTTGGCTTGCATAGTATACCGGGGCATGCGTCCCATTTTCCTCCCGGATGAGTGCGGAAGACACTGCTCTTTCTCCGGCTGCGATGTAGAGATAAAGGGGCTCCCCGGGCTTTGCTTTTGATAAAATAGGCGGGTTCATCAGATGTCGCTTTACTTCCTCAAACGTTGTTTGGCAATCCGGGGTCCAGTCGATTAGCTTTTTGTTCTGGGCTCCTTTTAACAACTCGAAGAAAGGTAGGCATTTCTCTGCCAACTTTGGGATAAATCTCCGAAGTGCTGCTAGGCATCCTGAAAGCTTTTGGATGTCCCTTTAAGTCCGGGGGACTGTAATTTCCATTATAGCTTTGATCTTCTCCGGGTTGGCTTCTATTCCTCTTTCGCTGACCAGAAAACCCAGAAACTTCCCGGAAGGGACCCCGAACGTGCATGTCTCTGGGTTCAACTTCATGTTGTACTTCCTCAAGTTGTCAAAACACTCCCTAAGGTCCTGGATGTGCTCAGAGATTGTGACCGACTTGGAGATCATATCATCAACATAAGATTCCATGTTCCTGCCCAGCTGATCTTTGAAGATGGTATTCATCATTTTTTGGTATGTTGCTCCGGCGTTGATTAACCCAAACGGCATCATGACAAAGGCGTAGACAGCCCGGTGTGTGCCGTCTTCGCGATGTCTGCCGGATTCATCTTGACCTGGTTGTATCTCGAGAAGGCATCCATGAAACTTAACATAACATGGCCCGAGGTCGCGTCTATCAGCTGGTCAATGTTGGGCAGGGGGTAAGAATCTTTAGGACACGCTGAATTGAGGTTTGTATAATCCACGCACATTCGCCATTTTCCATTGGGTTTCTTGACCAGCACAACGTTTGCTAGCCAATCCGGATACTTAATTTCACAGATTATGTCTGCCTTTAACAACTTTTCGACTTCTTGGTCGATTGCCTGTTGTCTCTCCGGGGCAAAGTTCCTTCGCTTTTGTTTGATTGGTTTTTTCTTTGGATCTACATCCAGACTGTGCATGGCCACAGATTCATCAATCCCCGGCATGTCTTCCGGGGACCAGGCGAATACATCAGCGTATTCTTTTAGTAGATCAATGAGCTCCTTTTGGAATGTGGTTTCCAGGCCTTTTCCGATTTTGATTTTTCGGGTGGGGTTCCCGGGTTCCAGATCTACCTCGATTGTCTGTTGGGCAGGTTCTACCTTTGTCTTCTCCTTGCTCTCTACAAATTTTTGAATCCGGGCATCAGCGTTGGTTACGCTGTATCCGGAGTCTTCGATCATGTTCACATCCAAACGGGCCCTTTTACTAAGGTGCTCTCGATGCTTCTTTCTGCTTTGTCCCTTGGGTAGGGACATTATCTTCTTCCGGTTTTCCGGTTCCGTTTCTGCCATGACGAGTGCTTGACCATAGCATTTACCTGCCATGTCCCTGTCTCCTTTCAGTTCTCCAATGCCTACCGGGGTGGGGAACTTGAGTTTTAAGTGAATAGTTGAGGGGATCGCCCTGAGCTTGGTGATAGTGGGCCTTCCAAGGATCATATTGTATGAGGAAGTTGCGCTTATCACATAGAATTTCATCATATGAGAGACCTGCCGAGGTGCGGTTCCAAAGATGATGGTAAGATAAATGATACCCCGGATTGGAATCATGGTGTTCCCAAATCCGTACAAGGGGTCTTCAAGACAGGGATCCATTCGGAGGTATCCGAGCTCCATCCTGTTAAGTGTGTGCTCGAATACAATAATAGCAGATGAACCATTGTCAACTAAAATTCTTTTTACCTCGTTGTTTGTGACGTCAAGGGTCACCACTAATGCCAAGTTGTGATCCGGATCGAGGCCCTCATAATCAGAATAAGAGAAGCAGATCGGCTCATCCTCCAGAGTCTAGATCATCATCACATCATTCTCCCGATCCGGGCTCCGAGGTGGAGAGGCTGTGCCTCCAAAAACAACATTCACCACATTTTTGCCTCTTCCCCGGGCTCTGTCTTTGTCATTTGACCCCCTTTGAAGATATTGGTTCATGTTTCCTTTCTTGATTTGGTCATCTATGAACATCTTGAGGGAGAAACAATTTTCAGTGGTATGGTCATGATCCTCCTGATAGCCACAATGCTTGTCCCGGGCCCTGTTTTCGGGAGGCGCCAGCAAGGGTTTTGGCGGATAATAGAACGGTTTGCCCTTGACTTCGCGCAAAATGTCGGCCCGGGGCCTGTTGAGGGGTGTTCACTCCGGTTCCGGCTTGGATTCCTTCTGAAGGAATTTACGGATGAGCGGAAGCGTGAAATAACAATTATTCCGTAAAAACCATATACCGCACATATAGAAAAACATATAAAAGGGAAAAGCTGAGGAATCGTAACCATACCTCGTGAATCGAAGCTTTATAAAATTGGAGTGCTAGCAGTTGCTCCTCAGTGTGTGAAGCACTCTACCGATATCCACCAAGAACGATCCGCTTCGATGAACCTTTTTATAAAACTAAGCTTTTATAAAAATGGAATTTTGGGGGAGAGAGAGAAGAAGAAGATGGAGGCTAGGGTTTTCACAAAACCAAAGTTGTGTGTCTTATTCTAAATGAGCCATCCATCTCATTCTATTTATAGGACTCTCCTAGGGTTTTATAATATATCTTTATATATTTTATCCCCCATATTTTATCTTCATAAAATGCTTTAATAATAATTAAAACTATTTTAATCATTATTTTTTTTTCTTAACTATTTAGAAAAATAATTCTCCCTCTCATTATTCATCAAATGAAACATTCTTTTATGGTGTGACCCTGTAGGTTCAATATTATGCCGGTAGTAGAAATAAATAATAATAAACTTTTTATTAATTATTTATATGAATATTAAAATTCACTAAATATAATTAAATGATTAATTATATTTATTCTACATCGTGAGTGATGCTTCTCAACATATCGCGACTATCCGGATAATATGAATTCACTGCTTAGAATACCAAGAACCTGTCAGTGAATAGTTACCGTACAATTAACTCCTTCTACCCACCAATGTTCTGATTAAATACAAGGCATGGATCTTGTGTCAAGCCTATCTAATTTAATCATTTGCTTTCCCATTCACTATGCTCAGTTCTATGTAAATTAGAAACTCTTTTCTAATTTCATTCACTCTGGCCAAAGATTCCTGAACTAGCATAAGTGGATCAGCTTTGAACATTCTCTTCCTTCACTGGAAGGGGTAGATCCTTTATTGATCATACACTATCTTCGTATACGAATTCCTATACCCAGTAGAGCCCTAATAATTGTCCCTGGAGACTAAGAACTAAACCAAAGCATAGTTCAGTGTACACAAGATGACTATGATGACCTCAAGTCTAAGGATACTTGTACAACTATCACTATGTGAACAACTGCTGACACGTGAGTGAACTCCATCAGTTGTTCAGCTGTGTGAGTCATGTTCAGTGAACTTATTCTATAATAAGCACCTACATACTAGCTATAGTGTCACCACACAAATGCCTATGAGAACAGACATCCTCCCGAAGGGAGCAAGCATAGTATGTACCAATCTTTGCGGATTATTAATTACCAGTTAGTAATCCTATGATCAGGAACAATTTAAGTTTAGAGTTATCATCTTTTAGGTCTCACTATTATGATCTCATCATATTCCATAAAAAGCTTTACTCTAAACTATGGTATATCTTATTTAAACATTTAAATAGATAGAGCCCGTAATAAAAACAAAACAAGTCTTTTATTAATTATCAATGAAATCAAAACAGATTACATAAAAGTTATTCCTAAATCCTCATACGTGATTGGACTTAGGACATATCTCTTTCAATCTCCCACTTGTACTAAAGCCAATCACTCTGGTATCTAATACCCATCTTGTCTTTATGACGATCAAAGTGACTTTCAGAAAGTGGCTTTGTGAGTGGGTCTGCTATGTTGTTATGTGTGTCAACTCTCTTTCAATACAATACAAGAAATGTTACCGCGCTCCCACTAACCCTTTTGTAGACACATGGTTCATCTACGTTTTTGATAAAACCAAACTCTTTGATTGTCTCATCAAAACGGATGTTCCATCTACGAGAAGCTTGCTTTAAACCACATATGGTTCACAGCAGCTTACACACTAGGTTTTTCATTTCCCTTGGAAAGAAAACCATCTGGCCATCTGCCAGATCTCATAGTCGTAGTAAGCAGCAATCGCAAGCAAAATCCGAACTGATTTTAACAGGGCTACAGGTAAAAGGTTTCATCAAAGTCAATCCATTGCCTTTGTTTGAATCCTTTTGCCACAAGCCTGGCTTTAAAGGTCTCCACCTGGCCATCTGCTCTAATCTTTCTTTTGTATACCATATACATAGATTTCATTGCGGATTTCATGGCACTTTGCCATTTCTCTGAGTCAACACTACTCATAGCCACATTATAGGTCACAGGGTCGTCATCATCAATGATTGACAACTCATTGTCATTCTCAATGAAAAGGCCATAATACCTCTCAGGTTGGAGAGACACTCTCTCTAACCTACAAACGGGTTGTTCCACAGAAGGTTGTTCAGGCTGAACAGGTGTTTCCGCTTGATTCGTAGTAGTTTGTGCTTCTTGAACTTCATCAAGTTCAATTTTGCTCCCACTGTTTCCTTCAAGGATAAACTGCTTTTCCAAGAAGGTAGCATGTCTGGAGACAAACACCCGATGATTGGTGCAAAAGTAATACCCCAAAATTTCTTTAGGATATCCCACAAAACTACATTTTACGGATCGAGATTCCAGCTTATCTGGGTCAACTTTCTTGACATAAGCTGGACATCCCCAAATCTTAACGTGTTTAAGACTCGGTTTCCTTTCTTTCCATATCTCATATAGAGTTTGAGGAACAGATTTGGAAGGCACCTTATTCAGTAAATATGCTGAGGTTTCCAATGTATAACCCCATAGGAATACTAGAAGATTCGCATAGCTCATCATGGACCGAACCATGTCTAACAGAGTTCAATTTCTCCTTTCAGATACCTATTTGGAGGAGTCCACTGGGAGACTATACCCTTTTATTTGAGATAATCTAGAAATTCTCCATTCAAGTATTCACCACCTCGATCTGATCGAAGAGTTATAATACCATTTTGGTTTGTTTCTCCACTTCATACTTATAATCTTTGAACTTTTCAAAGGCATCAGACTTGTGTTTCATCAAACACATATCCGAATCTAGATCTATTATCTATGAAAGTAATGAAGTATGAAAAACCACCCATGGCTTGCGTAGACATTGGTCCACATACATCTGTGTGTACCAATCCTAGCAAATCTGCAGCCCTCTCTCCATGTCCACTAAATGGAGACTGCAGTGCCACAATGAAGTGAGATTTTCATCATCCCTTTTCTTTTATTAGTTTGTTCAATCTGAAGTAAATTATGTCACATACATACAGACCATTATTTAAAATATCACGTCAATAAAGAATATTATCTCTAAGGATAGAACATTCATTATTCTTAATAATAAAATGAAAAACCATCCAAATCCAACATAGGAATAGAAACAATATTCCTTACAATCGAGGAAACAAAATAACAATTGTTTCAAACAATAGTCTTGCTCGTAGGCATATGTAAATGAAATGATCCTACATCTTCAGCAGCAACTCTTGCTCAATTTCCCATCAATAGAATCACCTCATCTTCCTCAAGAGTCCTACTTCTCCTTAGTCCCTGCAACGAATTGCAGATGTAAGAACCATAGGCGGTATCTAATACCCAAGTAGAAATTTGACTTAATGACATATTCATTTCTATCATGAACATACCTGAATCAGAAGCGGTAGTCTCACTCCCCTTCTTCTTCTTTAACTCTGCAAGGTATACCTTGCAGTTCCTCTTCCAGTGCCCCACCTTGTTACAGTGAAAGCAAACAACTTTGCTCTTGGGGTCTTCAGCTTTTGGTGGAACCGACATTTTCTCACCTACTTTCTTCTTCTTGGAAGGGTTCCTCTTCCTTATCTTAGGATTGGAACCTTCACCAATTAGAAGAACAGAACTCTTCTTAGGGGGAAAATTCGATTCCGCAGTCTTCAACATGTGTGGAGTTCAGCCAGGCTGACATCCAGCTTATTCATGTGAAAGTTCACAACAAACTGCGAAAACGAACCCGGAAGTGATTGCAAGATCAAGTCTTGGCTCAGCTCCCCATCCATGGCAAAACCAAGTTGTCCAAGATGTTCAATCAAATTGATCATCTTAAGTACATGGTCATTCACGGATGATCCCTCAGACATCCTACAACCGAACAGCTCCTTCGATATCTCATATCGAGCTGTCATCCCTGCCACATCATACAACTCTTGTAGATGCATAAGGATAGTGTGAGCATCCATATGCTCATGCTGCTTCTGTAGCTCAATGTTCATGGAAACTAGCATGATGTATTGAGCAACATTTGCATCATCTATCCACTTACGATACACAACATGTTTATCATTATGTGCATCGTTAGCAGGTTCAGTAGGCTTAGGTGAGTCAAGCACATATTCCAGCTTCTCCACCCTGAGAACAATTCTCAAATTTCGAAGCCAGTCAGCAAAATTAGGACCAGTCAACTTGTGAGCATCTAGTATACTCCGGAGTGATAGTGCAGAAGACATAACGAATATAGTAAATCTGTGAATGATAAACACATAACAACACTTAGCAAATATTCAATTTTATTTCAAAAACACTATATGAATCGGGTCTTTATTCATAAGTTGCTCCCACCAGTTTATCTAATTTATACAACCCCCTAAGTGAAAATTAGGCATTCATAATGCTAGTGGGAATCGGGATCCTACATTCCATTACACAACCTCGGCTGTAGCACGAAACGTCATGTGATGTTCAATAGACAGACAACTCTTGTCAATTACATCTTATGTTATTCCCTAATATAATTTTAGCCTTTTGAATAATTGAGTCACGGCTGTGGCACGACAAACTCAATATTCTAAGTCAAGTCTAACCCAACATTCCGTACAATTGAATCAGTCTCCAACGGCCCACGGCTGTGGCACGTAACGACCTTTAGATTCTAATTCAATGTACACATCTCTATGTAATAGACAAGTATTTCTTATTTCGAAATCAAAGCCCTCGGCTGTAGCACGAAACGACAATGATTTAAAATATAAGAACCACTTTCTATCATGTTGGAAGGCTATGACCGACACAAGCCCGTTGTATCATTGGCCAATTACTACTTGATATTATTTAATTTTAGAGGGATTATATTACGTTACAATCATAATCATATTATAAAGAGATTCTTCCTTTTAAATTAAATATTTCAAATCAATAATCGATAATCAGATGATTCCCAGATCGGGTGGAGCATTGTCAAGAGGCGTCACTTAATAACCCTTTCTTACAGATAGAAATCTGTTATTGACAGAATCATCCTTTCTCTCAAAATTGAAAATTCATATTTAATTACGTGTTTCATAAACACAAGAATCTCATGATTGTATTCATAATATTATTGTCAAGGCAAGAAACGATTCATATTCTAGATTTTCTAGAGCACGCCTTATATTGATTTAAGTTCACCTAAATCTATCATCGCATGGTAAACACAGGCATATATCTCATATATAAAAATAAATAAACAAGTAAGCATGCAATTAATATCATGTCACACATTGATATAATGATGTATGGATTTATTATAGCATTTAAAAGCAATTAAAACAATTAAAACATGCTTTAAAACACTTTCGGGAATATAAACAGTTCAAAACTTTTATACAAAAAATATTTGACCACTCCATTAGATCCGTCTCGGAAAAACGAATCCAACGATATATTGCACGCCCAAAACGGAGTTACGAAACTCCCAAAAAATCAAATTTAATGTGGACATACGGCTATAACGCATGTACGTAATGCGTTACAACACTTTTGAGCCATTTACGCGTGTAACGCATTCCGTAAATGCGCAACAGTGTGTAACGCATTCACGGAATGCGCAACACACCCCCCGCCCCGCGTGCGCTGCACGCGCCTGCAGCAGCCAACCGATAGCAGGTTTTATTTTTTTTTTCGTTTGTTCCTTCCTGCCGTGGCTGTTTGTCTGCCTGCTGTTACAATTAGGAGATGTAACCCCCTTTCCCTTTACTCCCTTATTAATAACTCTTTATTAATATTATCATTATTTTAATTTTATTATTAATAAATTAATTAACAGTTAATTAATAAATTAATAAAAATCAAAATAATATGATTTCTTAAATCAGGGAGTAGCAGAAAAATACCAAATCAGCCATGGGTCCTTGTGCAAATTTTAATCATAATTATTCACATGCATAATTATTTTATGAATTTTAATTAAAACAATTTTAAAAAATTCATAACAAATAATCTACACATCACAAAATTATGAAAAAAATACCTAGATGATCTACAACACTTGTAGAACCCAGATCAGTAGTCAAAATCTCATGTAAAAATCATTTCGAATTAATTCATAATTAAATCCAAATAAACTTGCAAAAAATATAATAAATTCATACATGCATTAAAAAATCTGAATTTTTTTATATGAATCTCTATATGCAGAACCTAGCTCTGATGCCAATGAAGAAATTTACGGATGAGCGGAAGCGTGAAATAACAATTATTCCATAAAAACCATATACCGCATATATAGAAAAATATATAAAAGGGAAAAGCTGAGGAATCGTAACCATACCTCGTGAATCGAAGCTTTATAAAATTGGAGTGCTAGCAGTTGCTCCTCAGTGTGTGAAGCACTCTACCGGTATCCACCAAGAACGATCCGCTTCGATGAACCTTTTTATAAAACTAAGCTTTTATAAAAATGGAGTTTTGGGAGAGAGAGAGAAGAAGAAGATGGAGGCTAGGGTTTTCACAAAACCAAAGTTGTGTATCTTTTTCTAAATGAGCCATCCATCTCATTCTATTTATAGGACTCTCCTAGGGTTTTATAATATATCTTTATATATTTTATCCCCCACATTTTATCTTCATAAAATGCTTTAATAATAATTAAAACTATTTTAATCATTATTTCTTTTTCTTAACTATTTAGAAAAATAATTCTCCCTCTCATTATTCATCAAATGAAACATTCTTTTATGGTGTGACCCTGTAGGTTCAATATTATGCCGGTAGTAGAAATAAATAATAATAAACTTTTTATTAATTATTTATATGAATATTAAAATTCACTAAATATAATTAAATGATTAATTATATTTATTCTACATCGTGAGTGATGCTTCTCAACATATCGCGACTATCCGGATAATATGAATTCACTGCTTAGAATACCAAGAACCTGTCAGTGAATAGTTACCGTACAATTAACTCCTTCTACCCACCAATGTCCTGATTAAATACAAGGCATGGATCTTGTGTCAAGCCTATCTAATTTAATCATTTGCTTTCCCATTCACTATGCTCAGTTCTATGTAAATTAGAAACTCTTTTCTAATTTCATTCACTCTGGCCAGAGATTCCTGAACTAGCATAAGTGGATCAGCTTTGAACATTCTCTTCCTTCACTGGAAGGGGTAGATCCTTTATTGATTATACACTATCTTCGTGTACGAATTCCTATACCCAGTAGAGCCCTAATAATTGTCCCTGGAGACTAAGAACTAAATCAAAGCATAGTTCAGTGTACACAAGATGACTATGATGACCTCAAGTCTAAGGATACTTGTACAACTATCACTATGTGAACAACTGCTGACACGTGAGTGAACTCCATCAGTTGTTCAGCTGTGCGAGTCATGTTCAGTGAACTTATTCTATAATAAGCACCTACATACTAGCTATAGTGTCACCACACAAATGCCTATGAGAACAGACATCCTCCTGAAGGGAGCAAGCATAGTATGTACCAATCTTTGCGGATTATTAATTACCAGTTAGTAATCCTATGACCAGGAACAATTTAAGTTTAGAGTTATCATCTTTTAGGTCTCACTATTATGATCTCATCATAATCCATAAAAAGCTTTACTCTAAACTATGGTATATCTTATTTAAACATTTAAATAGATAGAGCCCGTAATAAAAACAAAACAAGTCTTTTATTAATTATCAATGAAATCAAAACAGATTACATAAAAGTTATTCTTAAATCCTCATACGTGATTGGACTTAGGACATATCTCTTTCACCTTCTTTGTCTTGGGTTTCCTTTCACTCTTTCTTGATTCGGTGTATGTGTCCTGGGGTGGGGTTCCCCGGGACTGCTGAATGTAGTTTGCTTGCCTGTCAAGTTTGTACCTTTTGTCCCTTCGGGACGACAAGCGTCGCTCCGGAGACTCGTCATCATCATGTATTCTTCTATTCATCTTCATTGATTTGAGGAGATCGTTTTCCTTTATGAACTTTGATGCCAACGCATATGCTGATGCCAGGCTTTGGGGCTCCCTATGAATCAGGTCTTTAACATAGCCTTCACAAGATATCGGGTGTAAGTTTCTTCGAAAGATGTTTACTGCCTCCTTTTCTTCTAAGTTGGAGAGTTGGTTGACCGCTTCCTAGAATCTTTTGATGAATTCCGGAAGGGGCTCCTTGCTTCTTTGCTGGATTGTTTCCAGATGACACATCTGCAGCTCGTTCATCCGGTTGGCCCTGAATCTTTTCAAAAATATCTCGCGGAAGTCCTTCCAGGAGTCCACACTCCGGGATGGTATGCGGTTGAACCATTTCTGAGCGCCTCCCTTCAACGTTGATGCGAAGAATCGACATCTAGTCAGGTCGCTGTAATCATAAATATTGGATATTTGCTCAAAATAGTTCAGATGCTCCTCGGGGTCAGCTAGTCCGTCAAAAGAGTCAAAATTGAAGTGCTTCAGCCCTGACTCCCTGGGGGTGGATTCCAGATTCTTTGTGAACGGGGTTGCTGGCATGCTGCTGCCCCTACTTCCATGTCGCCTTCTACTTTCCTTTTAAGGTCTCGAAGGACCCGGGCCATTTGTTCTTGCTTGGATTCCTTCTCTGGCTCCGAGTCTGAAGAAACATGAATCCAGTGGGCCTTTCTCTTTAGCTTGGCCTCCTCCTCCCGGACTCTCCTTTCTATAGATTCCTGGGCTTTAGCCTCTTTTTCTTTCTGGATTCTCTCACGGAGGGCGGCTCTTTTTATTTCATCTCTGGCATCCTCTGGTGGCCTTTTGAAGTTCTTCGCAATCCGGTCGAAGACGGATCCCCGAGATTCTCCGGACCGCTCTCGCTGATCCCCTGGGCGGGTCTCAGACTCGGCGTCCTGCTTTTCCTTCCACAAGTCCATGGCCGCCTGTATCTGTTCCGGGGTCATGCTTCCCCAGGGATTGGTGGGAACCCCTGTGTGTTTGTGGGCTGCTCTTTCAATAACAATTCTCTGGTCTGCTGGTTGGAGATTTTGAGAGGGAGTTTGGGTTATGGGGAGCCCTTCGTCCAGACCTTCCATGTCTCCATCCCTGGGTTGGGGAGGAGGCGGAAGGAAAGAGGCAGAAACTGCTGCTTTGCTTTTTCTCGTAGTCATGGTTATTTAAAGGTGTGGGAGATGGTGTTTCAAGTTTCTGGGCGGTGGGGCTGCGGATATGAACACCACTGATCGGAGGTTCAGCCCCTCCTTCTAGCGTCAATGATAATCCCCGATCACCCCGGGGTCTTCTCCTGGCTAGGCCCAGACTCAAACTCCTTTTGGACGGCGACGGCGGCGGCGTGCGGTGTAGCTGTAGGGTGGGAACCTACAAAACAGAACCGGAGGGGGGTGGCGGCCCCGCGACACCTCCGGCGTGAGAATGAGAAAGGGTTCTTAAGGAGAAGAAGGGCAAAATGGGGTATTATGCGAATATCTTTATGGGGTGTACGTGTGTGCATGTAAGTATAGGTGAGAGAGAGAGTATGTGAGATCGTAACCTGTAACCTTCCTTCTGTTCTACCTTTTATAGGCCTCCTACTAGGGTTCCGGGGTTTGTCCCTTCTCATCTGGACCGTGGGTTGGCCTTTTGGACTGTAGGGCATCTGGACGCCTGAGATGCGTCAGAGTACTATCGTATCCGGACTGTAGGAACGTCTTGGGTCCCGGGTACCTGGACGGTGGCGATGCTGCCACGTGTCCTGGGCTCCTCAAGGTCAACGCTGAATCCGTCAGAGTACTGCCAGATCCGGACCGTAGAAATGTTCTGGATCTCGGGAACCTGGACGGTGGTGATGCCGCCACGTGTCCTGGGATCTTGTATTTGGGCCCTGGGTCTCTTCACTTGGGCCTGAATTGTTATGGGCTATCAGAGTCATTTCTTACTACAACATGTAGCGTATAACTGCAATTAAAAAAATTGTAAACATCGGCTTCATTGACATTTTATTAGCACAACGCATCTTTGAAAATGCCTCTTAAAATACTTAACTCAATACACGAATGTTCAATTCATATTTCCTTCTATTTAAATACATAAAATCTGGTGGACAGAGGAAGTACAAAAATTGTATGTTGCAAAGCCATCCATGCTATATGAGCAACTCCAATTTCAATAACTTCAATATGGGCTTCAAGTTTTACATGACATTGACATTCTTGAATGTCAATCAATAAAAATGTCAAGAATATTTGAAGAATATCAAGAAAATTAATCAATTTTAACAGTGTCTTGGCATCCTTAGTATATTCAATAACTTCAATATGTGCTTCAAGTTTTACGTGACATGATATTCTTGAATGTCAATCAATAAAAATGTCAAGAATGTTTGAAGAATATCAAGAAAATTGATCAATTTTAACATTGTCTTGGCATCCTTAGTATAGCTAAAAATTCAATTTTTTTAAGAAATATATATATAAATTTTATCTTTTGGATTATATTTTATTTATTTATTTATTTATTTATTTATTTATATGGTGTTGATTTTATTTAAGTTAGTGCGGGAATCATTTAAGTGATTTAAGAAAGTGCTAGTCATTGAAATTAAAGATGTCAAGTTTGACATGAACGATAAATAAATTAAAAAATAAATATTTTAGATGAATTTACAATGATTGTCTAAAGACTAAAGAGTTTCTCGACCGAAGATGCACGAGGGAAGCCCATTTGTAGTATGATCTATTATACTTCAAGTTATATATTGTACAAAATCAGATTTTTCAACAGACAAGAGATCCGGATCTCAAGGAATAACTCAGTATGTAAGTATAACATGGAATGAAAGAGAAAGCAAACATACTTTATAGCCCAAGTCATACTTTACATTCTTCCCCGTTTATAAACCGTATTATAAAAACTAACAAAGGGAAATAAACTTTGGTAGAAATGCAGAATTAAAAATATATTATACACACGGACGGAGAGAAAATGAATGTCCACATTTCTTCCAACTCAGTAAAGTCATTAGTCACTACATCATTTTTTTTACACAGAAGGTTGTTATTTCGAGGTAAGATAAACTATGCTAAGTACAAACTATAGAATAAGTCAATAATACGCTTCTTAATGAGAATAGGGAACCGAGATGAAGAACAAAAATAAATGATAATGAAATGGAATTTGGAAGAGCAGAGGGGTTTGATTTACCATCATAGATTCATGTCCTGAATAACTACAAATTGTTAGCTCAAATACCATTGCACCGAATTAAGGTTTCCATTGTTGTTAACGAGACTCATTGATCATCAATCACGTCCAACACAAGTCAAATGTCTAAAAAGCTGCTTGTTTTTTGTATGAACCAAAAAACGGCTCATCATTGAAATTTACTGGGCTTGGTTGAACTCAAAGACACTTTATGATTGAAATTTTTCGAACCAGGAAATTAGAGAATTTTGAGATTGTTAAATAGGGGAAGCCCCTTTAGCCAGGTTTTAAAATAAGTCCAATACAATGTTATAAGTGATGTCATTTCTATAATTTAAAATCAAATGTCAAAAATTACAATTTCAAATAAGTTTTATATTTGGATACAAATATACATATATGCATCTTTGGTTCTAAATTTGAAACCAAGGATGCATATCAAACTACTAAATATTCTAGTGTTTTAAATATAATTTAGGGGAAAATAACAAAATTTAGGTAAATTAGGAAATATTTGGTTTCAAAATGTATCCAGCATTAGAGTTAAAGTTTTATTTTAGCATTAAAAGACAATTTTTGATGCTAAATTATAGGAATAACAATAAGTATTTTGTATCTTATATTGAACTTGCTCTTATTCATGTATAATCGAAATACCTTTAAATCTATGGTGGCTAAAAAATGCAGTAAAACGGAGGTTTTGAGTCTCAGTAAGTACATGTAATCGAGTCTTCAAATTTAGCAGTATTACCAAAATTTGCAATTTGTGGAGTAGTAATGAAGCTGTAAGCCTGTAATAAAGATCTGAAAAAAAATTGCACCGGAGAATTTCAGTATAGTACGAAGTAGTCAATGAAAAATAATGAAGGTAGGCCACAGACACATCCTGGTAAATTCTGTGCAGTCAAGATCTTGAAATGATGAATTTGTCAAGTAGTGTTGTACAGAAGCTGGATTACTATTGTGCATGTGAGTGCACTGTAAATGCACTTGGACAACTTAAATAATCTGACTTTCTGAACATATTCTGACTCCTGTAATACTATTCAATATGCTACTTTTATTATCTGTATTATACATATTTAACCTGTACCTTTCCCCATGTCAAATTTTAAGAGCCAGAAACCTTTTAATTTGCTTGGATTGATTTTTTCCAATGAAAATGACATGTTCTAAATTTATGGTGGGAAGCCATCAGCCATATATATCTAACTCTCACAAGTCACAAGTGTGTTACCAATGTGTCATGGTAAGAAAGTGGAGACAAGGCCCAAGGGGTTTACGATTTCAATTAGTTGGAAATATAATATCGTTAACACTTAACACCAGATCATATTGTTAGAATATCATATTCTAATTCTTTGAAAACAACAAATAATTATCCTTCCATTTTACCCATGTGGGTTTTGGGTTGGTACCCTAGTTAGGATTTTGTTTTCTCTGTTTGCCAGAATTTAGTTTGTTTTATTTTGTTATCAGCGATTACAGATCTTCATGATTGATTTCATATTGGTTCGTTAATTTTGATTGCATCATTGGTTGCTCGAATGTGTTTGACAAGACATATATGCGGTAAGGATAATTAAAATTTGTTTCATGCATATAGATACATTCCACCCATAATTGACCCGCCGATCATATATCTAGGCCGTCAAACAGATAATTCGGATACGGATATGCCTATATCTGCATCCGCATCCGCATTCGCAATTATCGTATTCGAATACGGATAATATCTGCTTTAATTCGGATACGGATAATATCCGATTTTTCTCGGATACGAATACGGATATTTCAGACGAATATCGGATTTTTTGAATTTTTTTGTTGCCCCTACCGTTTTGACGATGATTATAGAACATTTTATACGATTAAATACACATAATATATTTATATATATATATATATATAAAGTAAGTGTATAATATATATATAATTTGTATAAACGTATTATTTAATACATTACACACATTATAAACTAAAAAAATAAATTTAAAATTATATATAATTTTATATTTATATAATTTAAATATCATATATGTATTTAGTTTCGGATTCGAATATCCCAAATTCGGATACGGATAATATCCACTTTTTCTCGGATACGAATAATATCCGTTTTTTCTCGGATACGGGTGCGGATTTTTCGGACGAATATCGGATTTTTCGAATTTTTTTGACAGCCCTACATACACCCGAGGAGCCAGATTTCATATTTCAAATCGTTAACTTCTACTTCTGACTTATATAACTTATACGCCCATCTGTCCCTCTCATTTGTTTACGCTTTCCCTTTTAGGATGTGCCTTCCAATTGTTTATATTTCAAAAATTTTAAAAATAGTAAATTTTTTATAATTTTTAAAATAACTACATTCACTAATTATCTCTCCCATACACACTTTATACCTATAATATTAATCGGTCTCACTACTTTACTCACTTTTTTTAACTTTTCTCCACTATTTTATCATTTTTCTTAAACTCCGTACCAAATCCAAATGTAAACATTTGGGAGGGACAGAGGGAGTAAAGGTTTTGGTTACTTGCGTGCCCAGCTCCGAAAAAATACGAATCTACTAAACATCAAAACTTGAGCACGAGGAAATGACTCCGTGATTAGGGGCTTATATTTTCCCACGATTTGGGTTTGATTTTCGCCCATCCCGAAATTTTATTTGAACATATACTCAACTTTAAAACATATAAGTCTAATTACTAGAAAAATATCAAAATTTTGGTTTAACAGATTTTGATCATTTACTTAATAATATTATTATAAACATTTACTTTTATTCCCAATAATATAACAACTGCCTTTTCAACTAAAACATGTTACCTTTATTTTTTTTTAAAAATACGTAAACTTTTCTATATCTCCCAACTAAACATCTCATTCTTCAAAAATATCACGGGCAATAATAACCAATCAATTAATTTTTTCAACTAAAATACCAATTACCTGAGCACAATTGGTTAAGGGCTTATTTTATATTGTTCGGTTCGACTCTGACCCAGTCCAAGAATTTCATAGAACATATACTTATTTATAAAGATATAAGTCATATTTGTCAGAAAAAAAATACTAATTACCTTTTTCAACTAAAACATGTTACCATATATATATATATAGTCTTACTCCAACATAAACTAAATTAAAAAACAAAATATAAATTTATGTAAATCACTAATTGAGAAAATCACTAAATATAAAATAAACTATATATTAACAATTTAGCGGCATTCACTAAATTATACAAAAATAATCACGAAATTACTAGAAATCAGTAAATTACATGAGTAGCGCCACCTACATAAATATATAAGTGGATTATTTTATAATCACTAATTATACCTACATCAATCAGTAGTTAGTCACTTATTTGTAGTTTGTATTTTAATATTGGTTTGTATTTGATTATTTGTGTATATATATATATATATATATATATAGACCTTTACTCCGTATATAACCATCTTAAATGAAGAACTGTGGAGAACCATTGATTTTATTATAGAACCTCATCACAAATTGTAAAATTTTATTTCAAAAATGAAATTCGATGCTAATCTAGAATAATAATTTTATTTGAAAATAATAAAAAATTTAACAATTAAAATTTGATAAAATTATTTGATTTTAAATTTGATTCTATTATGAAATAATGTTTAATAAGTGTGATTGTACTATAGAACAAATTTAAACCTTTTCATTAATTTTAATGATTTTTTAAATAAAAAAATTGTGTAACTTCGATTTTTAACTTGATAATTAAAATTTAAAACTATATATGGGAAAATAAAATAAATTATATTTTTTACATTTATTAAATAATAGTTTTTCACGATTTTCTATATAAGAGGGTTCTCGATGGAGTGCTACCTCATATATATATATATATATATATATATATATATATATATATATATATATATATATATATGCACATGATCAAATAGAAACTAAAATTAAAATGGAAACTAGAAACTAATATAAGCCATTAGATCAATCTAATCTAATGGTCTCCCTAAAAGCACCACACCCAACTAATATACACCATCCCACACACAATCTCGCCTTTTCCTCCCCTTTTTTTTATTTAGTTTTTTTCGTCAAACGGTAAGTTTTTTTTTAAATCCGACTTCACTGTATTTTTCTACATCTCTCAACGATCGATTTGCATACCATATATGATATATTTCAAAGTAATTTAAAAAAAAATTATTTGGTTTCTAGTTCTATTCTAAAATTGGTTTTTATTAGAGTAACCCCTCCTATATATATAACATAATTGGACCAAAAAATATTAATATAAACAGCAGGGAGAGTAATATAAGACTAAGACATGGTATGCATATTATATATAACTAAGTCATGGCAAAACATAAGAATTAACATAAAATATTAAAACATGATATGAACAAGAATATGATTTGAAATTACTTCGATTGGAAACGCTTTTGATTATACAACTGAAAGCAATCTGCTAGTCTTTGTGTACAATTTGATAAAACTTGAGAATAAACCTGGGAAATATGAACTGCTATCACTGGTACAAGATGTGTATGTTATCTGCTCTCTAATTTCAAGTGTGACTATTACTCTCTTCTTCTCTTTATTTATAGGAGGATGAGGAGCCTAAATTCTTGAAACAACATCATTTTTTTCTTGTAGTGGAGTTCTGCTTTCCTGAGTGGGCTGCTTTACTTGAGTGGGGGGGTCCTCTTTTTCTTAGTGGAGAGGTTGCTTTTCTGAGTGGGAGGCTGCTTTTTTCACAAGATTTTGAGTATGATTTCTCTTCCACCGAAAGTTGCTTTGTTTGAAGAATAATGTTTAGTTTGTCTCAGTGGGAATCTTCTTTTATGTCTTTTTTGTCTTCTTTTGAATAATGCTGAGTTAGTCTCAGTGGAAATCTTCTTTTGTGTTTTGTTTGTCTTCTTTTGTGTCTTCTGCTTTTTTCAAGGGTTTTTGAGGTAGAAATACAGATATAATGAAAACTAGATACAAAATTTAAACGTTGTACAATTTTTTTAAAGTACTTTTTACCGTTTTAACCCTAATAATTTGGAGTAAAAAACTATCTATACAAACTGATTACAATAATGAAATAAAGGAACACTAAATAATATGAAATGATGTATATTTGCATAAAATTTATGGGGGTATTTTGGACTTTTTTTTTAATCAATCAATCAGTGGAAACTACAGGGGAAAATATCCCGTGACAGTCATCTCCGTTGTCATCTCCTAAATGAACCTGACTACTTTCGTCGTCGGAATCATAAATTGAATTTGCGAATTGAAGTAATGATTCTTTGTATTGGCTTCTCATTTTTGCTTGGGCTAATAATGCTTGGGCATTTGATTTTTGGGTAAAGAAAGTGGTAACTTCTTTGTTGGTAATAAAATTTTGACTTGATAACCATTTGTGAATGATCTCTTTGGAAATCTTTTGGTCTTCTTTGAAATCGCTCCACCATTTGACTTTAAAAGACCGAACAATACAGGACTGCATTTGGGTGACATGAATTTTAAACTCCCAAGAACAGACCCATGAAATAAATAAATTTGAACATAACATTTAAGAGGAGGAAAAAGTGTAATATCCGGGATATATCGTGTAACTATTTTTGCTAATAAATAATTATTATGTATGTTCAGTATCTATTTTGTGAATTATTTGTTAAGTGTTAAATATGTTTGGATGTTTAAAAATATTATTAATTGAGTATTTCAGTTTTTATATGTCCAAATTAAAATATAGATAATTGTCATATCTTCCTAATTATTTTTATGTTAATTTATGAATTTATAGGAATCATATGGATTTTATAAAATCTTTTTCCGGGTATTTAAAACCTATTTTATAAAAACGGGAACCAACCACCGTTATCCATTTTTACGTTTTTAGAACCCGAAACTCTTCCGAGAACTCCTTCCTAACCTAATTGTAATATTTCGAGCATTTTCCGTGTTTCGACTTTTTCGATCCGGCGTACGGTTTGTTCTGCGTGGGTCCCGACGCAACATTTTTGATACATTATTCGTTTCGGTAAATCAGTAAAACTCGTATTTTTGATAAACAAGAGCTTTTTATTAAACTATCACAATTATCACCTCGTAATACGTGTAACCAGGCGCTGAGACCAAGACCGCAGTATAAATTGTACTGATTTGGATAATTATCCCGAAAACCGGTACCGTTTGGATCCGTTTTTATAAATAAACGTACTATTCTATATCCGGAATGATCCAACGAGATACTAATTTTTCGTAAATATTAATAGCCAATACAGTATTGGAATTCGGTACAGCTAAATATAATAATACAGTAAAATGCATAATTATCCAGAGAGGCGAGTTGTGTTCTTCGTGTTCTTTGCGTACTTTACAATCAAAACAACATTTGAAGATGATTCTGGTGTCCAAACTGCAAGTATGAGTAACCAGATTAAAGGTGTTGATCTATTCTATCCATATTCTGATGGATTTTCAACGCAGCGGGGGCATGGCAAAACGCTTTTACACATACAAAATCCAAATAAAAGCATATAAATCGTGAATAAAAATTCGAGGGATCGAATCTAACCTTTTAAATTAAATTCGGAGACAACGATCAGAGATCCTTAGCAGTTGCTCCTCAAGTGTGAAGCACTCCACCGGTATCCACCAAGAAAATGATGTTAAGGAGGAGGAAAGAGGTGGAGAGAATTGGGTTTTCCAAAGTTTTTGGGTTTTCGGGTTCGATGTGGGTTCGAATAAAATAGGGTCTATAATAGTGTATTTATAGGCAAAATTTTCAGCTGAAATTTTCCCATAAATAATATTATTATTATCCCATTTATTATTCTCATTAATAATTAAAACACCTTTTAATTATTAATCCTTTTTCTAAACACTTTAGAAATAATTCTCTCTCTTGATTTAATTTCCAAAAATTAAATTCTTTAATTAATAATATTAAGAACTTTTCTTAATTTATTTATAATCAATTAAATCTCATTTAATCAATTATTAAATTTGCCAATTAATTATTTATTTCACAAATAAATAGATATTAGCCATTATTAATTAATTCCTCCACCATTAAATCATTCTCTTTTTATTGTGTGACCCTGTATGTTCAATATTAAGCCGGTAGTAGAAATAAATAATAATAAAACTATTTTATCATTATTTATATAAATTCTCTAATTTATTAAATATGATTAATTAATCACATTTATTCTACACCGTGAGGGATACTTCTCAGCATATCGCGACTATCCGGATAATATGAATTCACTGCTTAGAATACCAAGAACCTATTCAGTGAATAGTTACCGTACAATAAACTCCTTCTACCCTACAATGTCCCGATTAAATACAAGGCATGGATCTCGTGTCAAGCCTATCTAATTCAATCACTTGCTTACCATTTATTATGCGTAGTTCTATGCAAATTAGAAACTCCTTTCTAATTTCATTCACTCTGGCCAGAGATTTCTGAACTAGCATAAGTGGATCAGCCTTGAACATTCGCTTCCTTCACTGGAAGGGGTAGATCCTTTATTGATCATACACTATCTTCGTGTACAAATTTCTATACCCAGAAGAGCCCTAATAATTGTCCCTGGAGACTAAGAACTAAACCAAAGCATAGTTCAGTGTACACAAGATGACTATGATGACCTCAAGTCTAAGGATACTTGTACAACTATCACTATGCGAACAACTGCTGACACGTGAGTGAACTCCATCAGTTGTTCAGCTGTACGAGTTATGTTCAGTGAACTTATTCTATAATAAGCACCTACATACTAGCTATAGTGTCACCACACAAATGTCTATGAGAACAGACATCCTTCATACTGAAGCAAGCATAGTATGTACCGATCTTTGCGGATTATTAAGTACCAGTTAGTAATCCTATGACCAGGAACTATTTATGTTTAGAGTTATCATCTTTTTAGGTCTCACTATTATGATCTCATCATAATCCATAAAAAGCTTTACTCTAAACTATGGTATATCTTATTTAAACACTTAAATAGATAAAGCCCGTAATAAAAACAAAACAAGTCTTTATTAATATCAATGAAATCAAAACAGATTACATAAAAGTTATTCCTAAATCCTAATACATCTGGCCATCTGCCAGATTTCATAGTCGTAGTAAGCAGCATTCGCAAGCAAAATTCGAACTGATTTTAACAGGGCTACATGTAAAAAGTTTCATCAAAGTCAATCCATTGCCTTTGTTTGAATCCTTTTGCCACAAGCCTGGCCTTATAGGTCTCCACCTGGCCATCTGCTATAATCTATCTTTTGTATACCGTATACATAGATTCCATTCTGGATTTCATGACACTATGCCATTTCTCTGAGTCAACACTACTCATAGCCTCATTATAGGTTATAGGGTCGTCATCATCAATGATCGACAACTCATTGTCATTCTCAATGACAAGGCCATATTACCTCTCAGGTTGGCGAGACACTCTACCTGATCTATGAATGGGCTGTTCCACAAAAGGTTGTTCAGTCAGAACAGGTGTTTCCACTTGATCCGTAGTAGTTTGTGCTTCTTGAACTTCATCAAGTTCAATTTTGCTCCCACTGTTTCCTTCAAGGATAAACTTCTTTTCCAAGAAGGTAGCATGTCTGGAGTCAAACACCCGATGATCGGTATAAAAGTAATACCCTAAAGTCTCTTTAGGATATCCCACAAAACTACATCTTACGGATCGATATTCCAGCTTATCTGGGTCAACTTACTTGACATAAGCTGGACATCCCCAAATCTTAACGTGTTTAAGACTCGATTTCCTTTCTTTCCATATCTCATACGGAGTTTGAGGAACAGATTTGGAAAGCACCTTATTCAGTAAATATGCTGAGGTTTCCAATGCATAACCCCATAGGAATACTGGAAGATTTGCATAGCTCATCATGGACCGAACTATGTCTAACAAAGTTCGATTTCTCCTTTCAGATACCAATCTGGAGGAGTCCACTGGGAGACTATACCATTTACTTTGAGATAATCTAGAAACACTCCATTAAAGTATTCACCACCTCGATTTGATCGAAGAGTTATAATACTATGTTTGGTTGTTTCTCCACTTCATACTTATATTCTTTTAACTTTTCAAAGGCCTCAGACTTGTGTTTCATCAAACACATATCCGAATCTAGATCTATCATCTATGAAAGTAATGAAGTATGAAAATCCACCCATGGCTTGCGTAGACATTGGTCCACATACATCTGTGTGTACCATTCCTAGCACATCTGCAGCCCTCTCTCCATGTCCACTAAATGGAGACTGCAGTGCCACAATGAAGTGAGATTTTCATCATCCCTTTTCTTTTATTAGTTTGTTCAATCTGAAGCAAATTATGTCACATATATATACAGACCATTATTTAAAGCACCACGTCCATAAAGAATATTATCTCTAAGAATAGAACATTCATTATTCTCAATAATAAATGAAAATTCAGCCAAGTCTAACATGAGAATAATATTCCTCACAATCGAGGGAACAAAATAACAATTATTTAAAACAATAGTCTTGCCCGTAGGCATATGTAAATGAAATGATTCTACATCTTCAGCAATAACTCTTGCTCCATTTCCCATCAGTAGAATCACCTCCTCTTCCTCAAGAGTCCTACTTCTCCTTGGTCCCTGCAACAAATTGCAGATTTGAGAACCACAGGCGGTATCTAATACCCAAGTAGAAATTTGATTTAATGACATATTCACTTCTATCATGAACATATGAATCAGAAGCGGTATTCTCACTACCCTTCTTCTTCTTCAATTCTGCAAGGTAAACCTTGTAGTTCCTCTTCCAGTGCCCCACCTTATTACAGTGAAAGCAAACAACTTTGCTCTTGGGGTCTTCAGCTTTCGGTGGAAACGGCTTTTCTTCACATACTTTCTTCTTCTTGGAAGAGTTCCTCTTCCTTTTCTTAGGATTGGAACCTTCACCAATTAAAAGAACAGAACTCTTCTTAGGGGGAAAATTTGATTCTGCAGTCTTCAACATGTTGTGGAGTTCAGGCAGGCTGACATCCAACTTATTCATGTAAAAGTTCACAACAAACTGCGAGAACGAACTCGGAAGCGATTGTAAGACCAAGTCTTGGCTCAGCTCCCCATCCATGGCAAAACCAAGTTGTCCAAGACGTTCAATCAAATTGATCATCTTAAGTACATGGTCATTCACAGATGATCCCTCAGACATCCTACACCCGAACAGCTCTTTCGATATCTCATATCGAGCTGTCCTCCCTGCCACATCATACAACTCTTGTAGATGCATGAGGATAGTGTGAGCATCCATATGCTCATGTTGCTTCTGTAGCTCAATGTTCATAGAAGCTAGCATGATGCATTGAGCAACATTTGCATCATCTATCCACTTACGATACACAACATGTTCATCATTATGTGCATCACTAGCAGGTTCAGTAGGCTTAGGTGAGTCAATCACGTATTCCAGCTTCTCAATCCTGAGAACAATTCTCAAGTTTCGAAGCCAGTCAGCATAATTAGGACCAGTCAATTTGTGAGCATCCAGTATGCTCCTGAGTGATAGTACAGAAGATATAATATATATTGTAAATCTGTAAATGATAAACACATAACAACACTTAGCAAATATTCAATTTCATTTTAAAACACTATATGAATCGGGTCTTTATTCATAAGTGGCTCCCACTAGTTTTCCTAATTTATTCAACCCCCTACGTGAAAAATTAAGCATTCATAATGCTAGTGGGAATAGGGATCCTACATTCCATTACACGACCCCGGCTGTAGCACGAACCGCCATGTAATGTTCAATAGGCAGACAACTCTTGTCAATTACATCTTATGTTATTCCCTAATCAAACTTTAGCCCCTTGAATAATTGAGTCTCGGCTGTAGCACGACAAACTCAATATTCTAAGTCAAGTCTAACCCAACATTCCGTACAGTTGAATCAGTCCCCAAAGGCCCACGGCTGTAGCACGTACCGACCTTTAGATTCTTATTCAATGTACACATCTCTATGTAATAGAAAAGTATTTCTTATTTCGAAATCAAAGCCCTCGGCTGTAGCACGAACCGACAATGATTCAAAAATAAGAACTACTTTTCTATCATGTTGGAAGGCTATGACCGACACAAGCCCGTTGTAACATTGGCCAATTACAACTTGATATTATTTAATTTTAGAGGGATTATATTACGTTACAATCATAATCATATTATAAAGAGATTCTACCTTTTAAATTAAATATTTCAAATCAATAATCAATAATCAGATGATTCCCAGATCGGGTGGAGCATTGTCAAGAGGCGTCACTTAATAACCCTTTCTTACAGATAGAAATCTGTTGTTGACAGAATCATCCTTTCTCTCATATCGAAAATTTATATTCAATTACGTGTTTCACAAACACAAGAATCTCATGATTGTATTCATAATATTGTTATTAAGGTTATGAAACAATTTCACTATACTAGGTTGTCTAACAAACGCCTTATGTTCATTTAAGTTCACCTATATCTATCATCGCATGATAAACTAAGCATATATCACATATATCAACATGAATAAACATCAAGGTAGGCATGTTATATCATCTAGCACATTAGTCTAAGCATTTTACATCTCTATGTATCACATGAAGCATTTAAAACAATTAAAAACAGTCAAAAACAGCTTTAAAACACTTCATGGAAATATAAACAGTTCAAAACTTTTATAATAACTAAAATTGATCACTCCATTAGATCCGTCTCGGAAAAACGAATCCAACGGTATATTGCACGCCCAAAACGGAGTTACGAAACTCCCAGAAAATCAATTTTAAAATCAACAGACGGGCTGTAACGCATTACAGGAACGCGTTACAAGCCTTGTAACGCATTCCGGTGATGCGTTACACCCCTTTTAAGCCATTAAAGGGTGTAACGCATTCCGTGAATGCGCCACACAGCGCCACAGGTGTGTAACGCATTCCCGGAATGCGTTACACCCCTATTTTTTTTTTATTTTTCAGCAGCCGACAGCTTTTCCTCGGAAAACGAGCCTGACAATCTCTGTTTCTGTCTTCCGTGCAACAGTAATCAAACAGCAACAACAACATATGCAGATGACTTACAGATGTACATATATATATATATATATATACGTACAAATAATATATATATATATGATTTATTTAATTACGAATTTAATTGTAAGAACTTCAAAAATTCATAATAAAAAATCTATACATCCTAAAATTATGAAAAAATACCCAGACGATCTACAACACTTGTAGAACCCAGATCAACATTCAAAATTATTCTGAGAAACGATTTTTCATCAGAAAAAATTAATCCATGATATACCTTGTAAAAATCATAATTAATTCATACAAGCACATAAAATTCTGAAATTTTTACCACAGATTTATATGCATACAACCTATGCTCTGATACCAGTGATGGATTTTTAACGCAGTGGGGGCATGACAAAATGCTTTTACACATACAAAATCCAAATAAAAGCATATAAATCGTGAATAAAAATTCGAGGGATCGAATCTAACCTTTTAAATTAAATTCGGAGACAACGATCAGAGATCCTTAGCAGTTGCTCCTCAAGTGTGAAGCACTCCACCGGTATCCACCAAGAAAACGATGTTAAGGAGGAGGAAGAAGGTGGAGAGAATTGGGTTTTCCAAACTTTTTGGGTTTTCGGGTTCGATGTGGGTTCGAATAAAATAGGGTCTATAATAGTGTATTTATAGGCAAAATTTTCAGCTGAAATTTTCCCATAAATAATATTATTATTATCCCATTTATTATTCTCATTAATAGTTAAAACACCTTTTAATTATTAATCCTTTTTCTAAACACTTTAGAAATAATTCTCTCTCTTGATTTAATTTCCAAAAATTAAATCCTTTAATTAATAATATTAAGAACTTTTCTTAATTAATTTATAATTAATTAAATCTCATTTAATCAATTATTAAATTTGCCAATTAATTATTTATTTCACAAATAAATAGTTATTAGCCATTATTAATTAATTCCTCCACCATTAAATCATTCTCTTTTTATTGTGTGACCCTGTAGGTTCAATATTAAGCCGATAGTAGAAATAAATAATAATAAAACTATTTTATCATTATTTATATAAATTCTCTAATTTATTAAATATGATTAATTAATCACATTTATTCTACATCGTGAGGGATACTTCTCAGCATATCGCGACTATCCGGATAATATGAATTCACTGCTTAGAATACCAAGAACCTATTCAGTGAATAGTTACCGTACAATAAACTCCTTCTACCCTACAATGTCCCGATTAAATACAAGGCATGGATCTCGTGTCAAGCCTATCTAATTCAATCACTTGCTTACCATTTATTATGCATTTTTCTATGCAAATTAGAAACTCCTTTCTAATTTCATTCACTCTGGCCAGAGATTTCTGAACTAGCATAAGTGGATCAGCCTTGAACATTCGCTTCCTTTACTGGAAGGGGTAGATCCTTTATTGATCATACACTATCTTCGTGTACAAATTTCTATACCCAGAAGAGCCCTAATAATTGTCCCTGGAGACTAAGAACTAAACCAAAGCATAGTTCAGTGTACACAAGATGACTATGATGACCTCAAGTCTAAGGATACTTGTACAGCTATCACTATGTGAACAACTGCTGACACGTGAGTGAACTCCATCAGTTGTTCAGCTGTGCGAGTCATGTTCAGTGAACTTATTCTATAATAAGCACCTACATACTAGCTATAGTGTCACCACACAAATGTCTATGAGAACAGACATCCTTCAAAATGAAGCAAGCATAGTATGTACCGATCTTTGCGGATTATTAATTACCAGTTAGTAATCCTATGACCAAGAACTATTTAAGTTTAGAGTTATCATCTTTTTAGGTCTCACTATTATGATCTCATCATAATCCATAAAAAGCTTTACTCTAAACTATGGTATATCTTATTTAAACACTTAAATAGATAAAGCCCGTAATAAAAACAAAACAAGTCTTTATTAATATCAATGAAATCAAAACATATTACATAAAAGTTATTCCTAAATCCTAATACATGATTGGACTTAGGACATATTCCTTTCATATTCACCATCAAATCATCCCGAGAATGGGTAATTTTCATTCTGAAATTCTAGGGTTCTTATACAAATTTAGGGGTTTTCAATATACGGATTGTTTGCTGATGTTGATGATTTGTATAGTTTTAAAACGTAGTTTATAATCGATTTATGTATATAATTGATGTATTGAGTCCCTAGAACAGTTAAACCGAATTCGTTGTTATTGTCGTTTTTGGAGTTCGATTTTCCAGATTATTTAAGCTATGGCTGTTACTGTGGATTGTATGAATAGTTTGGGTATGATTTAAGCTTCGTTTTTACATATAATACGTCGAGTTTGGTTGAGTATTTTGGAAAATCGAATTATCGCCGGAAAACTTGAAACATTGGCCGGATTTCTCACGTTGTAGTTGATTCTGACATGGATTGTTGTGGTTATTCTGTTATATGGATTTCTGGGAGTGTAAGGAGCGATTTGGAGTAAAAAATACGGTTCAAACCGTATCGTTTGTTGTTAGTAAAGGCTCGGCCGAAATTATTCCCGGCGACCAGAACCGGTGTCCAGAATATGGGTTCCCCAGAAACCGGCTACCTGTTCTTGGTTCTGCCGGTCCGCCGCCTGATCCGGCCACGTGTTTGCCGTCCCTTGATCTATTCCTGCAGAAAAGAAAACATAGAACTTGTTTCTGTCAAATTCTTTTTAATATTAATTCAAAAATTCTATTTTTATTTCCTAAAATTCATTTTTAATTCCAAAAATACTTTCAATGATTTAAAAATTTAGAAATAAATCTGAATTATTTAATTAATTAATTTTAATTAATAAATAAATATTTAATTAGTCAATTAATTTAAATATTAATTGATTAATTGATTTAATTATTTATTAATTAATTTTAATTGAATATTTAATTGGATTTAATTATCTAAAATTGATTTAAAAATTCCGAAAAATAGTTTTGAGCTTTAAAATATTATTTTAAATTATTTCCAAGGCTCGATAATTATTATAAAATTGTTTCGAAGCCAGAATTGGCTAACCGAACTTTGTTTATTACTCTGAAATTGATCCAACGACCCGTTTTAATTCCGAAAAATGTTTTAAAAATCATTTTAAATACCCGAAAGCCTGTTTATGACCCGAGACTCCTTTATAAGTGATATGTCATTGATTATTTGACGTGTTATGTGTTATATGTGACTCGTTGATTGACTATCAGTCTATATGTTCGGTGATTACTTGTTTATAACATAACTTTCAATCCGTTAATCGGATTTGGGTGAAACTAAGGGTAGTTGAAACGTTATGATGTTCATGTGACGACTAGAACAATGTGAGATGAATATTAATAGATGATTATGATGCCTAGCAGAATAAGCAAGGCGTAAGAAAGGGAAGCATGTGATCAGAAAATAGAATTGATATGTAGAAAATACAGCAAGTGATCAGAAGATAGAAGCGAGGCATAGGAGAAGCAAACGAGTGATTGTTGAATGGGGTCATTAGACAAGTACAAGTGAAGTTGAAATTGATTATGATAAAGTAAGTATTTCTAAACCTTTTTCAAGATACAATGCAAATATTTCTAAATTCTTTTGTAGCATACTATTAATACCCAAAATATCTCTATTTTATACTGTACATACTTTGAATCCTTCAGCCTTTAACCTGAGCCACATCATTTGATTTTTGAGCCGTAAGTCTTATTCTTTGTAAACCATTTCTTGTTGATCTACCAGATACTAAACCACACAAATACGATACTACTCCACAAATATATATACCCATCATATACCAAACTCTGGAACACAATTGTTTAAAGCTACTGAAACTTTTATGCTCAACCATACCTTGCGACCTCAAAGAGCTAAATCCTGTAAACCATTGTTCCTCTAATACCCCAATTCTCCTACAAGCTGGAGGCCATTTCTTATACATACTTTGATAACCCATGTGATACTCATGAAATACATTATGCCTTTATACAAAAGTTTCATCACTGTTGATTATGATCATGTTTTATTGAATTATATTGTTTATCATATTGAACTGCTTTAGAATTGGATAGTTTTTATATAGAGACCAGATTCGTGGTCAGACCATATCAATGGTCAAGTTAGGCCAATGTGTGCCTTGGATCCAGTAATGAGAGCAGTGTTGTGTGCTTTGCTCGGGGTTAGTGCGTGACTGATCAGCAGCCTAACCTTGGTTTTAAAAACTTAAAATGAATATCCAATTCTATTGGTTGTTTAACAAGAAACTTGATTCCTTTGAATTATCTCGTTTATTATTGTTTAACCCCAGTTATTGATAATATGACTTGCTGAGCTAGTTAGCTCACTCTTGCGAATCTTTTTATGTATTCTACAGTTAAGAAGGATACGGCTGATAGCGAGGTTTCCCAGTTCAATGTTCAAGCTAGGATTCCAGATTTTGATTGATCGAGCGAGCAGGAGCTTATTGCAGTAGTGAGATAGTAAGGTTGTAAGAATAATTTCATATAAGTTGTAAATTAAATTAGTTGGGATTTGGTACATTGTAATAAAAGTTAAGGTTATGGCTTATTTTCATACTTTAACCTGTTGCGATCCGTGGTTATGTAAAGCAGGGTCATTGCAAATAATATTTTATATACAGGTTTATATATTGAGTATGTGTTGTGGACCCCAAACTTCTGACCCGGGTTTGGAGGGCGCCACAGGTTGGTATCAGAGCTACATGTTATAAGTCACTAAAACAAGCCTAGATTGTCGGGATTGGGTAGAGGGTTAGGATTAGGAATAGGAAATAGAAAGATATGTCATTGTGAGGTTGAGTGCGACTGTGTAGTAGGCCTCCGGCACGGTTCGTGTTGTGATTCGGGATTCTTGACTAGCAACGTGATATCCAGGCAACGACAATGGCAGATCCTGATTTCCCTGCATTAACTGGTCGTTTGGAAGCTTTCCGTTTAAGGATCGTCATCTTCTCCCAGATTCGATTTGCGCCTTGTTCTTCCATCAGTATTAGCGGTATTACTTTCTGTTATGACAGTTGCGCCTCTCCAAGTTATTCAACGCTATTCTATCATCTCTCGATATGAGACTGCCTATTCAAGAACTTTCATTTGCTTAATCTTGTTCTTTTGAACACTATGAATATATCTTTTCTGTTTACTATACACCATATTCTATATCCTCAGTTTTAAAAACCCTTCCAATGAAACAACGACATTTGTGAAAAGAGGACACGATAGCTGCAGTAAATGGTGAGTATTGAGATACAAATTAAGGTAAGAAGGAGTTTAGAAAGAAGATTCAAGTGTTTTGGCGAATGGCTGTTATCAGGAGCTATTAGTAATTAGGCCACTCATGACTAGCTTGTGAAATGAAGTAGAAAAATGTTGAAGAGAGAGAGTTAGAGAAGATTAGGGATCTGAAGATTTCTTGAAATCAGAAAATGGTGTTGTCATGATGTGAGATATATTTTAACAAGATGATGTGACATTAGCTGACTTGTTGACTATTGGATAGTCTGTTCCACTTAATGATTGCAAAGTGGTTAACGGGAGTACTACCAGTATGGGAGCCTTAATGTGAAGCTATGAATAAGATAACGTGCAACGACAGCAGAAGTTTTCATTGATTACGGAAAGTAATAGACCCCAATGAAGGAGAGGAGATAAATGGAAGAGAATGGACCTTTGAGTGATCGTTCTTTAACTTGGTATTTGGTCATAAGAAGGACAACAACCAACTCATATAGTGAGGACAACCAGAGGTGTGATTTTCAAAAATTTTAACAAGTTTTCGAAAAAGATTTTTCCTCACATTTATTTTTTAAAAAAAAAGCCTTTTTGAATAAAATAAGTTTTAAACCTTGGTTGTCAAGTTACTACTTGAGTTTCTTGTTTGTTAAAAGACCCGGATTACCTGGAAGGATGCTGTTTCAGACTCAGTATTGTTAATTTGGAGAACGAGGTAACCTGCGATTATGAAGAAGTTAATTATTCCTAACAGCAAGGTGCAAGTATTGTCTGATAGGATTAGCAACAGAACCAGCGTACGGAGTAACTATTCATCCAATTACTGGGATTATCAGAGTTCGAAGAATTCATTGATTTAACGGAAGCCTGCGCATGACCGAAGAAGATTGGGAAGATTTCCAGACCTTTCTCAAAGAAGAATATTATTAATAAAAAGATCGCTATGTTGAATGATTCATGGTTATTCCAAATTAAAAAGAGGAAACTCAAGGTTATCTGATAAGAATGCCATTATGATCGAATTGTTAAAGTATTATACGTGTAGGTGCGATATTACAGACGCAAGACTTAACAAGTAAGAATCTACCATAATGCTTAATTGCAAAGGCATTTTAGCATACTTTTAAAGTTGTTATATGATAGAATTGGGATATGATCGATCAAACTCGAAAGATGAATACAAGTGAAATGTGGATGGTGACCAATGGTATTATTCTTGTCCTCAACATTACAGCGTATATTCCTTTTTAATTCCTAAAAATGTATGAACTCCTTTTCTTAATAAATTCTTTCTGATGATATCAAAATGAAGGATTTTGCATTCCTTTCAAATCCAATTGTTTCCCTCAAGTTTTGCTTTCTGATTGGGACAAACAGTGTTATAATGAGACACTTTGTCGAAATAACAAAGAGTCGGGTGGGACGCCACCTAATCATGTGCTGTATGCCATACGGTATGAAAGACTGGCCATCTTAAGTACCAATGTGGTTGTCTCATTCATATTCAAATCATTACTTCTTCTTTCTTTTCAACTCTAAGTTTATTAAAATTGTGAATCCTTCTAGTTGTTTCATTGTACCGTTGATCTTTGCGAGAGCTTTTCAAGCAAAAGTCAACATATTATACACCCAACGGGCAAAGTCTCATCTACCTCTCATGCATGGAAAGGAAACAAGGGCATATGGTGAGAATTACAAATCACTGGCCCTAGCCAGGAATGCATTAAGAGCCAAGGGAATCTACTTCAATAAGGGATACGTCTCCGAGAACGAGAATTTGCGATTTTTCCTGAGAAATATGTTATTTAAAATATGGATGTGATGACGTGGAAGATTATTACGGATACCTTATGAGTTAAAGTATTGAAAGATGTGGGAGCAATTTGATCATATATCTCTCAAGGTTTTATTGATAAGATGAATTATCCTGTTGAATTAATAAGTTTATGACTAAAGGACTAGCAAGTTAAGAACGTGCAATTATTGAATAAGTAAGTACCAATGGCGGAATCGATATTTCTGGCAATAAGTTGTGAAGAATTGATATCATTTGAGATAAGAGGATTTGACATTATTCTAAGGAGTGGATTAACTATTCAAGTGTGATGCTCAGGTAGACCGTCGTGATGGAAGATAGTTCTGAAGACGCCAAATGCGAACATGAAGAAGTTTAAAGGACAAAGGAAAGTAAAGAATTTGTTAAGAACGATTTAAGATTACAGTGACCAAAATATAAGTACTATGACGATTATAACTAAGAGTCCGGAGCAAACCGAACTTGAAGATTTTACAGTCTCAAGATATATTTCCAGATGAGTTACCAATATTTCCTTTAGATAAAGAAAATGTGTTTATGATTGATTTAGCACCTGAAATGAAGCCAGTGCCCAAAACCCCGCACAGAATAGCACCAGATAAAATAAAGAAATTACCAGAGCAAACACAGGAGATAATTAGAAGAAAAAGCAACTGGACCAGCATACCCCCTAAAGTGCACCGACACGATGTGTTAATAAGAAAGATGGAAGTGTGAGATTATGTGTTGGCGAAAGCTCAACAAGTTTACTCTCAAGAGCAGATATCTGTTACCTCGAACCAATGATTTGTTTAATTAAATGAACAAGGCAAGGTATTTTTATAAGATTGATTTAAGACTGGGTATATTACCAAGTGAAGATTGAACTTATGGACATATAAAAGATAATTTTCAGAACTCAGTACTGTTGTTACAAAATTCTAGAAATGTTAGTTGGATGAACTGATATACTAGTGATATTTAAATTTGATAAGTAGAATCTTGAAGGAGGAATCTGGATAAGATGTACTTGTGTTACTTAAGGAGAACCATGCAACCTATACAATGATAGCTGAGGAGTCAAAGAAAAAGGAGGCGGTATAAAAAGGTTACCAGGTGAAAACTTTAATGCCAGGAAGTGTAATTCTTAGTATAGACCGTCAGTAAGGAGGAGACAAAAAGGGGATTCAGCAGAAGAGTTTAAAGATAGTATGAATGAAGAAAGACCAGAAGCACCAACAAAAGTAAGAAGTTTTATCGTGGACCAGTTATTATCAGAGATTGTGCAAGATTCTTAAAAGTTGTAATATTTTGAATGAGGCTAAACCGGAAAAGCAAGAAAGTTATATGAAATGGAGAAGGGTGAAGAAAGTTTTGCGGAGTTAAATGAAAGAATGATTACAACACCTATTTTATCACTTTAAAAGTACCAGGGAGATTTGGTAGTTTATAGTGATACTTCTCGTAAGGGAATAGGATGTGTGTTGACGCAAAGCAATACAGTTATTGCATATGCATCCAGACAACCGAAACCTTATGAGCAGAAGTACCCTACTCATAACTGGGAATTTAAAAGCAACCATAATATTTGTTTTGAAAGATTGGGAAATATTATAAATATAGAGAAAGATGAAGATATATATACGAACCATAAGAGTTTGAAGTATGAACTCCCGAGGAAAAGCAAATGTAGTGGCAAGAGATGGGTAAGAAGGAGGGAGAATGAACATAGAGATTGTACAAGAAGAATTAGCTATGGAATTCTAGAAAGTGGAATTGGAAATCAGAGTTCATGATCCAAAAAGGAGTAAGAATGTATAAGTATAACTTTTCAGTCGGGATTGTTAGAGAAAATAAAGAAGTGTCAGGAAGAGGTAGTGGATCAGGATATAAATCATTTAGTATGTGAAGAATAGTGCACGCAAAAAGGGCGATCAAGGTATTCTTAGGTTTTCTTCTAGAACTTGGATTCCACCAGTGACGGAATTGAAGAATGAAATTTTACAGAAAGCTCATAATTCAAGGTATTCAATCCATTCAGGGAGTACCAAGATGTATAAGGATTTAAAGGAAAATTATTGGTGGCCAGATACGAAGAGAGAAATTACGGAATGGATTAGCAGATGTTACATACGTCAAAGAGTTAAGGTAGAACATCAGAGACCAAGTGGATTGCTATAGCCATTGGAGGTTCCAGAGTGGGAAGTGGGAGCATATCGCCATGGATTTCATAGTTAGGTTACCAAGCACAAGAGATAATCATGATACCATTTGGATTATAATGGATAGATTTATCAAGTCAACTCATTTTATGTCTATAGATGGAAGATTTTCACCGGACAAGTCAGTTCATATGTACTTAAAAGAAATTATAAGTTCGTCATGGAATTCTTGTGTCCATCGTATCCGATCGAGATCTAAAATTTAATTCAAGATTTTGGGAGAATTTTCAAGAATGTTTGGGAACAAGACTGAATATGAGTACGGCTTACCACCCGCAAAAGGGACGGCCAGAGTAAAGGAACGATCTAGACAATCGAGGACATGTTACACGTGTGTACTATTGATTTAAAGGAAATTGGGATGAGCATTTACCCCGGTAGAATTTGCTTACATCAACAGTTATCACGCCAGTATTGGGATGCCACCCTATAAAGCCCTTTAGGGACGCAAATGCAGATCTCCAGTATACTGGAACGAAGTAGGAAATAACGCAAATTTCTTGGACCCAAATTAGTGCAGCAGACAAAGGAAGCTATTAAAGTTATCCAGAAAAGATTGATAACAACACAAGATCGTCAAAGGAAATATGCAGACTAATCAAAGAAAGATATGGAATTCGAAGAAGGGAATTTGGTATCACTAAAAGTATCACCGTGGAAGGGATTAACGAGATTTGGAAAGAAAGGAAAACCGTGCCCCAGATATGTCGGACCTTTTGGAATTTTAAAGCACGTTGGTAAAGTAGTTTACGAGTTGTCGTTATCCCCGCACATGGAGCACATTCACAATGTTTTTCACGTATCGATGATTAGAAAGTATAATCCAGACTCCAAGCATGTAATAGAATAGAAGCCAATAGAGCTTCAGACAGATTTACCATATGTAGAGAGTCCGATAGAGATTCTAGAGTAAAGAGAGAAAGTATTGAGGAATAAAGTGGTAAAACTAGTAAGAGTGTTATGGAGAAACCCCAAAGGTTGAAAAGTCAACCTGGGAGTTAGAAAGTAATATGAAGGAAAAGTACCCTCATTTGTTTTCTTAGGAGATTCTGAGGACAGAATCCTTTTAAGGGGGGAAGGATGTAATATCCGGGATATATCGTGTAACTATTTTTGCTAATAAATAATTATTATGTATGTTCAGTATCTATTTTGTGAATTATTTGTTAAGTGTTAAATATGTTTGGATGTTTAAAAATATTATTAATTGAGTATTTCAATTTTATATGTCCAAAATAAAATATAGATAATTGTCATATCTTCCTAATTATTTTTATGTTAATTTATGAATTTATAAGAATCATATGGATTTTATAAAATCTTTTTCCGGGTATTTAAAACCTATTTTATAAAAACGGGAACCAACCACCGTTATCCGTTTTTACGTTTTTAGAACCCGAAACTCTTCCGAGAACTCCTTCCTAACCTAATTGCAATATTCCGAGCATTTTCCGTGTTTCGACTTTTTCGATCCGGCGTACGGTTTGTTCTGCGCGGGTCCCGGCGCAACATTTTTGATACATTATTCGTTTCGATAAATCAGTAAAACTCGTATTTTCGATAAACAAGAGCTTTTTATTAAACTATCACAATTACCACCTCGTAATAGGTGTAACCAGGCGCTGAGACCAAGACCGCAGTACAAATTGTACTGATTTTGATAATTATCCCGAAAACCGGTACCGTTTGGATCCGTTTTTATAAATAAACGTACTATTCTATATCCGGAATGATCCAACGGGATACTAATTTTCCGTAAATATAAATAGCCAATACAGTATTGTAATTCGGTACAGCTAAATATAATAATACAGTAAAATGCATAATTATCCAGAGAGGCGAGTTGTGTTCTTCGTGTTCTTCGCGTACTTTACAATCAAAACAATATTTGAAGATGATTCTGGTGTCCAAACTGCAAGTATGAGTAACCAGATTGAAGGTGTTGATCTATTCTATCCATATTCACCATCAAATCATCCCGAGAATGGGTAATTTTCATTCTGAAATTCTAGGGTTCTTATACAAATTTAGGGGTTTTCAATATACGGATTGTTTGCTGATGTTGATGATTTATATAGTTTTAAAACGTAGTTTATAATCGATTCATGTATATAATTGATGTATTGAGTCCCTAGAACTGTTAAACCGAATTCGTTGTTATTGTCGTTTTGGGAGTTCGATTTTCCAGATTATTTAAGCTATGGCTGTTACTGTGGATTGTATGAATAGTTTGGGTATGATTTAAGCTTCGATTTTACATATAATACGTCGAGTTTGGTTGAGTATTTTGGAAAATCGAATTATCGCCGGAAAACTTGAAAATTTGGCCGGATTTCTCACGTTGTAGTTGATTCTGACATGGATTGTTGTGGTTATTGTGTTATATGGATTTCTGGGAGTGTAAGGAGCGATTTGGAGTAAAAAATACGGTTCAAACCGTATCGTTTGTTGTTAGTAAAGGCTCGGCCGGAATTATTCCCGGCGACCAGAACCGGTGTCCGGAATATGGGTTCCCCAGAAACCGGCTACCTGTTCTTGGTTCTGCCGGTCTGCCGCCTGATCCGGCCGCCTGTTTGCCGTCCCTTGATCTATTCCTGCAGAAAAGAAAACATAGAACTTGTTTCTATCAAATTCTTTTTAATATTAATTCAAAAATTCTATTTTTATTTCCTAAAATTCATTTTTAATTCCAAAAATACTTTCAATGATTTAAATATTTAGAAATAAATCTGAATTATTTAATTAATTAATTTTAATTAATAAATAAATATTTAATTAGTCAATTAATTTAAATATTAATTGATTAATTGATTTAATTATTTATTAATTAATTTTAATTGAATATTTAATTGGATTTAATTATCTAAAATTGATTTAAAAATTCCAAAAAATAGTTTCGAGCTTTAAAATATTATTTTAAATTATTTCCAAGGCTCGATAATTATTATAAAATTGTTTCGAAGCCAGAATTTGCCAACCGAACCTTGTTTATTACTCTGAAATTGATCCAACGACCCGTTTTAATTCCGAAAAATGTTTTAAAAATCATTTTAAATACCCGAAAGCCTGTTTATGACCCGAGACTCCTTTATAAGGGATATGTCATTGATTATTTGATGTGTTATGTGTTATATGTGACTCGTTGATTCACTATCGGTCTATATGTTCAGTGATTACTTGATTATAGCATAACTTTCAATCCGTTAATCGGATTTGGGTGAAACGAAGGGTAGTTGAAACCTTATGACGTCCATGTAACGACTAGAACAATGTGATATGAATATTAATAGATGCTTATGATTCCTAGCAGAATAAGCAAGGCGTAAGAAAGGGAAGCAGGTGATCAGAAAATAGAATTGACATGTAGAAAATACAGCAAGTGATCAGAAGATAGAAGCGAGGCATATGAGAAGCAAACGAGTGATTGTTGAATGGGGTCATTAGAAAAGTACAAGTGAAGTTGAAATTGATTATGATAAGGAAAGTATTGCTAAACCTTTTTCAAGATACAATGCAAATATTTCTAAATTCTTTTGTAGCATACTGTTAATACCCAAAATATCTCTGTTTTATACTGTACGTACTTTGAATCCTTCAGCCTTGAACCTGAGCCACATCATTTGATTTTTGAGCCGTAAGTCTTATTCTTTGTAAACCATTTCTTGTTGATCTACTAGTTACTAAACCACACAAATACGATACTACTCCACAGATATATATACCCATCATATACCAAACTCTGGAACAAAATTGTTTAAACCTACTGAAACTTTTATGCTCAACCATACCTTGCGACCTCAAAGAGCTAAATCCTGTAAACCATTGTTCCTCTAATACCCCAATTCTCCTACAAGCTGGAGGCCATTTCTTATACATACTTTGATAACCCATGTGATACTCATGAAATGCATTATGCCTTTATACAAAAGTTTCATCACTGTTGATTATGATCATGTTTTATTGAATTATATTGTTTATCATATTGAACTGCTTTAGAATTGGATAGTTTTTATATAGAGACCAGATTCGTGGTCAGACCATATTAATGGTCAAGTTAGGCCAATGTGTGCCTTGGATCCAGTAATGAGAGCAGTGCTGTGTGCTTTGCTCGGGGTTAGTGCGTGACTGATCAGCAGCCTAACCTTGGTTTTAAAAACTTAAAATGAATATCCAATTCTATTGGTTGTTTAACAAGAAACTTGATTCCTTTGAATCATATCGTTTATTATTGTTTAACCTCAGTTATTGATAATATGACTTGCTGAGCTAATTAGCTCACTCTTGCGAATCTTTTTATGTATTCTACATTTAAGAAGGATACGGCTGATAGCGAGGTTTCCCAGTTCAATGTTCAAGCTAGGATTCCAGATTTTGATTGATCGAGCTAGCAGGAGCTTATTGCAGTAGTGAGATTGTAAGGTTGTAAGAATAATTTCATATCAGTTGTAAATTAAATTAGTTGGGATTTGGTACGTTGTAATAAAAGTTAAGGTTGTGGCTTGTTTTCATACTTTAACCTGTTGCGATCTGTGGTTATGTAAAGCAGGGTCATTGCAAATAATATTTTATATACAGGTTTATATATTGAGTATGTGTTGTGGACCCCAAACTTCTGACCCGGGTTTGGAGGGCGCCACAAAAAGTCTTTCATATTCTGTGGGTTTGAAGTGTGTTTTGAACAGTTTTAGACATTCAGATGCATTTGGAGTAAGAATTTCTTCAATTGCTCAAATAAAATCCTACCATTGAAGGAACCAAACAGGGAGTTCCTGGACTTGGATTTTGGTGTTGAAATAAAATAAACAGGAATGACTATTCTTCTGATTTTGGATAAAGAATGAATTGTGTCACGCTTGCTGGTAATCCCTATCGATCCAGTATGTGATCGGTTTTCCTGATGAAGTACTCACTTTGCTTTGTTGAGTGACCGGGTATTGTCCGGGAAAGGTTGGGTTTTTCCCCCATCTCTGCCTTTTCGGGGCATGAGACTATCTGTTTTGTAGAAACTCACGGGTCAGGAAATCAGGGACACAGTTCATATGTCCCTTAATGTGTTCAATATCAAAATAAAAATGCTTAATAATGCTTTCCATCTGGCGAAAATTTGTTTTGATGCAATATTTTGGACATCTTTTTGTAAAACCTCTTTTGCAGTTTTACAATCGACTCTAAGGAGAAATTTTTGATTTGATAAATCACTCTAAAATTTTGTAATACATAAAACAATTGAAAGTATTTCCTTTTTTATAGTAGAATAATTTCTTTGAGAATCATTCCAATGTGCAGATATAAACTGAACTATTTGTTCTTTACCATTGGCTACTTATTTTAGTATACCATTGTATCCTAACTCAGAAGCATCTGTTTTGACTACTTTAGAAGCATTTGGATCATCAAGGTGTAGACAAGGGATTTCTAGAACCCGAGCTTTGATTTGTCAAACAATTTCGGTATGTTCAGATGACCAAGGGACATGGTTAGTTTAAAGGCGGTCATGTAAGGGTTTGGCTATCCTATTGATGTCAGGATAGAAGTCAAAGACATAGTTGAGACTTCCTAAAAATCTTTGGAGTTGAGTTTTATCTGTGATTTTATCGGGAAATTTTGTTGCAAAAGTTAGGGCTCTCTCAATTGGTGTAACTGTTCCTTTTGATATGTGGTGACCAAGAAATCTTACACGAGTTTGAAATAGGGAAATCTTGGATTTTGATATGACTAAACCATTTTTCTTAGATACATGACAAAAAGTTTTAATGTGTTTGAAATGTTGTTCAATGGATTCCGAAAAAACTAGAACACCATCAATATATACTATACAGAATGTAGAATAATAATTGAATATGTCATTCATAATTCATTGGAATTCGCTAGGGGCAGTTTTGATTCTAAATGGAAGGACATTCCATTCATATTGTCCGAATGGGACCGTAAAAGCAGTTTTATATCTATCTTTTAGGTGGATTTGAATCTGCCAAAATTCTGATTTTACATAAATTTACAGAATATTGCCGAAGATCTTAATTTTTGTAAAAGGTCTTTTTTATTAGGTATAGGGTATCGTACCCATTTTAGGGCTTTATTTGGAGGCTTATAATTGATAACTAGTCTTGGTGTCCCTTTCTCAATTTCAGCATTTTTGTTTACATAGAAAGTTGCACAGGACTACAGGGATCTGGATTTTGATATGGTTCCTTTGGATTCGAGATCGGTGATCTCTTTTCTGAAATGTTGCTCTAGGTCGGAGTTCATTTGGACATGTCTCGCTTTTGTTGGTATTTCCTTCTCATCAAAATCTTTTTCATAAGGTAAATCAATTATATGTTGTAATCTATGCCAAAATGTATTTGGTAGGTCAGAACAGAGTTCCACTTCCATTTATTTTAGTAATTTTAAGATTTTTTCTTTGATAAAGTGGTCTTGTAACTGCTTCTCAATCTTGTGAGAGGAAAGGTCTTGTTTTAGATGTGATAATTGTATCTGTTTGCCTTGAATCAAGGCATTTATCTCGTTATTATATATAGAATATGCATTTATTGTATTGAGGTTCCTTGTTTTGGGTGTTTCAAGAAATGGGAAGGTAAGTTTGGTGTTATGAGTTTTGAAAGTAATACCTTCGTAGGTGACAGTATAGGGGGTTATTAAATTGAAGAAATGTATACCTAATATGAAAAGATGATGTATTCCTTTAACTAGGAGAAAAGATGTCTTAGTTTGGAAAGTTTTATTATTTATAGAGACATCAACCTTACTAACTACATTGAGGTTTGAGTTATTAGCAACAGTTAATTTTTCGTTGGTATGTTGATAAAATCTTTTTGGTATTATTCTTCTTTAATGCAATTCAAATATGCTCCTGTATCGAATAAGGCAATGGTATCTAAGATAAAGTCATCTGAAAAGACAACTTTGACTTTTATGAGATATTTTCGGTAGATAACTTGTCTTAATTCAAATAATAAATCTTCATCTTGTTCAGGAGTATTGTTTAAAGTGCTTAGTTATTTTTGTTCAGTATTTTGCTCTTCTACTTCACGAACCAGAAGGATATTTAATGCTTCAGAATATATCTTTTGTTGTTCTCTAAGGATTTTTAATTATTCTTTGATTTCTTTGATTTCTTTGTTTAGGTCTTGTATTGTTGGAACAGATTTCTGGTTGGGTTTTTGCTTTTTTAATATTATGGTCAAGTCATATGTAGTTTTTGTTGATGGGAGAATAGAAGATTTTTGTTCTGGTTTAGTTTCAATTGGTTGTTGGAGTAATTTTTCTAAGAGCTCTTTTCTTATTTGGGGATCAGTTATCTTTTTTATAATTTTGAGAGATTGTTCCTCATTTCTGGTTAGGATGTTGATTCGTCTATCTTCAGAGGAGGAATTGTGAGAGGAAGAAGAGCTTGTTGCAATCTCATCTATCTGAAGAGGTTCATCATTTACATATATTTCAGATGTCTCAAAGTCGGAAGATTCAAGGAGTAAAGTCGAGATTTTATTGGATTAGCTTTATTCTATGTTTAACTCTTGTATTTTCCTATTAAGTCTACAGAATCTAGATATATGTCCCTTTTTCCGCATTTTTAACAAGTTATATCTTTATTGATTGGTTAGGTAAATCTATTTTGTTGAAAGGTTTTTTGTTGTAGGAAGGTTTATTGTTATTATTAAAGGAAGGTTTATTATAGAACGGTTGTGATTTTTTGTAGAAATGTTTAGACTTTGTGAAAGACCTTTTCTGATAAGGTCTTTGATATGGCTTGCATTTGCCATCCCATTTTGTTTTTAAATAGCTTTTGTTGGGATTATAGTCAAACTGTTGACAGAAAGTACCTAATTCCTGCTTTGTTCTTTTCATTTCCCATTTGAGATGTCTTTGGAGTTTTAAATCTTGACAAATCTTTAAGCCTTCTCGTTGTGTCTGGCTTATGAGTTGGCCATATGTCAGGTTTTTGTAAGGTATCGGGCTTCCATGTTCAGTTATTAAAGAGGTTCTAACTCTTTCACCGAGTAAGGTTGGAATTCTGGCTAATAATTTTTCCTTCCAATTTGCATGTTTCGAGTCTTCTCTAAGCATGACTCTGGTAAGGAAAGTAGTTTTATATCTTTGGAAATCACTAAGTTTTTTATACTTGAGATTATGTAAAAGCTCAGCATTCTTATCTCTCAAGTGAGAAGGGTCACCGATGAAGTGGTGTGTTATGACTAGAATGAGTTGTGCTACTGCTCCTTGGATAGGGTGTCCTTGTTCATCTAAAATGGGTTTTCCCTCTTCATCTTCCCTAACGGAATTTAGGATTTCAAGATGATTTTCAGGAGTAAGGTGATAGTCCCACCAACCTTTTAATTGGCCAGAGAACCCTGCTATGAGTAATTTAGCTATAGCTTTGTCCGGGGTTCCTATTTTAGTTGTATAAGCATTGGCTTCCATGGTCATTTGTTGTAAATGATTTAGAATGTTATATTCAAACATTTCGTTCTATTCATAAACAGTGGATGCATTGAATTTAGATTGGGTTAAAATTTCAGGTCTATTTTCAACTCCAATGTCCGGGGCTGTGATTTTTGGAATCATTTGTCAGAGGTCATGAACTTGGGGTATTTCATTTATGAAAGCATCTTCATCTGAGTCATAATGTATGACATTCAATTGTTTAGATGAAACACTGTCAACAACTATTTGGGTTGTGAAAGAGGAAACTTCAAGTATGCTAAATGGTCTTTGATGGGTTTAACGAATTCTGGTCTATTTGTTTGAATTTGTTGTTGGCTTTACCTTGAAACTTGGTATGCTTTAAATATGGGTTCTTTGGAATTAGGTTGGTTATTAATACTTTTGGGGAAATCTATTGTTTTTTGAATCCGGTTTTCTATTCGGTTTAGTTGACTTCCTATGATATTTAGGTGGGTGTTTGTGTAATTAACAACAAGGATTGTATTCTTAGTATTTTTTAATATGTCATCATCTGGTCTCTTGATGGGTGTGCATCAATTTTTTCACTATGAACTGTTAGTGTGACAATTCTAAAAGGTGGGTGGTGCGATTCTATAGTTCCGTTGTTTGTTTCCCGTTGTTTGTTTCCCATTGTTTCTATTTTTGGTTCATGCTTCGAGTGACGGGGTTTAGGGAATTTGTGAATGGGAAGAATAAGTTTTGGTCAGAGGAGTAAATTTCCAGCCAATCAAAGAATAACATCTGGATTTTATTTTGGTTGAGAAATTCATAATTAATTTCTTGAAGTTGTTTGTTTTGTTCTTTGAAGTTGGTAAAAAACCATTTTCTTTTTATAGTATTTTAGGGAGAGTAGAACTCTTCTCGGAGAAAAGTTTTATTGATTTGAAATTCTATTTCAATTACATTTAGCTCACTTGGAATTCCCATATTCTCAGTTATAGCATAGAAGGTTTGGGATGTTGGTGATGAAGGGGAAACCGTGTTTTGGTTTAATGGTAATTGACTTTATTTATAGAAAGGTTGAGGTATATTGGAAGAATAATCCACACCACCCATAGATTTACTAGGTAAATCTGATGTAGAGTACCTTGGTCTTTAGGAAGTGTTAATGATAGAAGGGATTTGAGAAATCCTTCCAAAATTTAAAGTTCTTGAGGAAGCATAGAATATCGAGAACTAATAAAAAGAGCTCGGGATGATCGATCAAATGCAAGAGTGACTCTTTCATTGTCATCTTGGTGAACTTGGTGTATCTGTGTGTTTGGTTCTAATCTTTTTGGTAATCTAGGGCGAGCTACCCCACTCAAAACCCATTCAGTGGGAAGGGAAATGTCATGCCATTTTATGGATCGAGGAATAACTGTGTTAGACCTTGAAAGGTCAGTTTGAAGAAGGATGGTTTCTCCTTTGACGAAAGCATTTTTATGCTCATCATCACCAATGGATATTATTGCTTTGTAATGAATTCGAAAGATTAAAGCAACTGGAATTGATCCTTCTAACATTTTATAGTTGTGAGTTTTAACTTGGAGTGTCATGCTATGGATAACATTTCTGTCTTTAAGAGAAATAGATAAATTTGGATAGCAACTAAAAGAGATGGGTCCGTTATATAGACTTGATTCTATGGAACTTAACAGTGAGTCATTGAACTCAAGGAATCTAGCATCTCTTAAAATGGCTAATACTGAGGTGTCTAATCCTTATTTGGTTAAGGGATTAATTTCTACTTGGACTACACCTATATGGATGTAATTGTATGATTTTGCTAGTTTTTCTAGGGAAATTTTGGTAAGAAGGTGAATTATTTCGAACGATTTTGATAGGCGTATATCCTTTTCTTCGGTTTTAATGGAAGAACTTGAACTACACCATTTTGTATCATAAACTTGGCTTTTGGGGATTTTTGGAATGTCCCAACGCTCTATTGCTTTTTGGAGGTTTTCAAAATTGGTTTCCTCACTATGTGTAATATTTCTTGAGTCTGACGTACTAGTGGAAGAGTTTGAAAGAGATGTAGTTCTGTAGAATACAGAATCCATGATCTAGGTTCAAAAAGACGTAGGCTAAGCTTTTGCTTACAATCCTAGAGAAAACGGGTTTACTGCCTCCTATGGACTTATAACCGATAAAGTAGGCAAAATGACTTGGCAAGGGCTTAGCTACAAAAGTTAAGAACTAAGAACAGAGAAACAGTAGCCAACAATATTATATATATATATATATATTGGCAAATGATCAAATAGAAACTACTAAAATAGAAACTTAAATGGAAACCAAGAGAAACAACCTCTATATGACATCCCTCACCCCCTATATCACATCACCCACCTCCTAGATGACATAAGCCATCCGGGACCTACTTCCGGCCCCCAAAATCCACCCCGGGCCCACTTGACCTCACCAGTGCTAGAATCATAATCCTAAATAAGCCCAAACATGCAAAATAGACCTCAATGGGCCCTCTTAGGCCCCACCCTGACCCACTAGGCCCCTCCTCAGCCCCAACCTAACCTAGCCAAGGCCCATCCTTGGGCCCCACTACCATTCCTATCATCCTAAAAGTTAAGTTTCCATTTAGTTTCTATTTTATTCATTTTTATAAGAGTATCCCCATATATATATATGAGAACTTACATAACTCTTTCATAAACAATCTCCAACAAAATCGAATATTGAATTGATTTTTAACATATTTGAGGAGAGACAGTTATCTTGCTATCTTATCAACAACTCACATGTGGAAACATTAAAATTACCTCTAGCTATTGATTAGTGTTTGCATAAGATATTTTTATTTATTTATGTAATTTGGTTATTATTGATTGAGTACTTAAAAAGTAAGTTCATGCTACAACTCTTTACATTCCTTTTGGATTGATCAAGAATAGTGTAGATCCGTCAAGATTAGTTTTTGAACATTTAGATGACGAAAAAATGTTCACGTTAAATGTAGATTTTTCCCACACAGATTAAAAAAACTGCAGTTTTTTTTAGTTTTTTGATATGGACTAAAAAGTTGTTATTGAAGACTATGTCAAGATAGTGGTCAAGTGCCTTATCTAATGATCATCAAAAGATATGTCAGTGGTGCTAATTGATTCACAACCACCGTACAGATAAATTAAACTACAAATGATTTTTTCTCTTAGCCTAGTTATTACACACTATTTTTACATGATACATTTCAATGTGATATTTTTTTTAATTTCTTGTCTAAATGTACATGGATAATCTACATATTAGCTTGACGTGTCTTTCTTCCTATCAATTATTAGGTATTTCTGCAAGATGTTGCTTTTTAAGTTTGCATTGTCCATTATAAAAATGCACAAATTACTTGAATGTTGTTTGAGTGTTCTATTTATGTATGCTTTTATAATTTAAATCAAGTTATGACCTTAGTGGACCTTATTTTATAAGTGTGATTATGCTTGAAAACATAGTTTAACTCATATTGTATGTTTAAGAAATATAATGAGAGAATTTACGCGATCTCTGGAGATAACAATCATTAGGTCACATGGTAATTGTGTTGGAATATAGAGATCCTTAGACCCCTTATTTAGTGATTTGCACAATCAGGGCAAAATAGTGAATATGTTATGACTGATAATTGTTCTACAAATCTGATTTTAATTATCCACTTTAGAAAACTTAGATAAAATATGTTTCAACAAATTATTCATATCATGAGATCCAGTATCAAAATTTTTTGCTTCAAGGTGCAGAAATTCTTTCACCTTGTTGGTACACTGTTCAATATTCCATTTTTGAAAACTTAATTTCGGCATGCATTTAAATGGGTATCTAGAGGTTCTTATGTATTCATTATTTTTTTCATTTGCATTTTGGACCATTTGATTAACTACATATGTTTCTTTGTGTTATCATTGCTAGTAATTGAAGTTTTTATGCATACTGAAAGCATTATGGAGGCGGTTAAAAACTTTTTTTATTCCAGAAATTTGTTAAGCGTGACACTTATATTGGAAAAATGTATAGAATCTTCAAATGTTATTAATTGTTTGGTGAAGGCTGTTTTAATTATGTCGAACGTATTAAAGTTGTTATTCCCAAATAATCTAACAAAGAATTACAGAAGGGGGGTTGAATGTAATTTTGACTACTTTTTGAATTTTAAGAAATGTTCTACTTAGAATATATAATTGTGTTTGATTTAGCTAAGGTGCGGAATGAAAGTATTGAAGAAATCAAACACAAAGTAATCAAATACAAGTATTTAAAAACTTTTGGGTGGATTGAACTTTTCCACCAGAGATATATATTAATTTGAGAACTCTGTGATGCAAGATTTGCACACAGCTACTTACAAGTTGAACTTACAAAGAACAAAAAAATTCTTTACAGATGTAGCCTTTTCTATTTCTCTGGTAATTGCTTTCTAACACACTTAGTGTTCTACTTGCTACCCTTGGTTTATATATCACCAAGTTACATGATAAAAAGACAAAAAAATAAGAAAAAATATTTCTAGTCTAATTTCATGCTTCTTTATTTCTCTATCCAACATCTTTGTTCTCTAAAACCTGTAAATAGGCTGCCACATTCCATTTGCATATAATCAACGCATGTAACTGTTAAGTCACTATCAACTGCTTTTGAATTTGATCATTCGTCGAAACTCTGTGGGATCATCCGTTGAGACTTTGTTGGATCATCCGTTGAGAGTCTGGTTGATCATACGTTGAGGCTTTAGTTGATCATCCGTTGAAACCTTGTGGAACATCCGTTGAAAGCTTCTTTATATCAGTTAACTCTATTTCACTTATACAAGATTATAAGGCATCTAATATTTACAATTGGCCAACCTATCTTGCATATCAATCTAGTAGTCAACATGACTTAAAACATTCTACAACATCTAGTTCTCTAAAGTATTACAATATGCAGAAATGTGCTACTAAACTTATTAATACATAAGCTACCCTTTCAACGGATGTTGAAGTGATCATCCGTTGAAAGCTACAAAATCACTAAATTAAATCTACTAAGGTATTTTGTTTAACTTATCATCAAGTACACAACATATTCTGAACAATCTTCCCCAATTTATGTCTACTGGAATTGTAGGCATAAATTAAGAAAAACTTGATGATAACAAAACGCCCTATGAATACAGACTGAATAGTATTAGATAAAATTAACAAGTGCCGCAGTTTATTAAAAATTATGTAGAGGAAGGTTTATAGAGAATCTCACAGGCCATTTTCAAGGTGCTCCTCTAGACTGAGCAAATTTTAGCTTATTTCCTTGACTGTATGAACTTCTTTCCCAATTTCACATTGTTTTCTTCAATCTGGTGTTGGAGTTGCCTGTAGAATTCAGATTCATTTTCATTTGTCTGATCCAGCATTTCTTACATCTCCATGAGAGTTCATTGCTTGAAATTTTTAGCTGATCTTCCAGTCTGAAGAATCTTCTGGTGCATTTTTCATCCTTGAACTCCATCAACCAGTAAGGCCTCAAATACACTCTACTTTCCATGTATAGAATTGTTAGGACTCTTGGGAGTGCATTTGGTCCTCTCCAGCTATTCCTTATCTCCTACATTTTATTCAGTATGATTTTCTTGGTAACAATGTTGAACTCAAAGTTCTTCTTTATTGAGGAGAAAATCTTCACCAAAACAGAATAGCCTTCATTGAGAATTCTGTGAAGGGGCCAAGTTAGCTCTCTTCCACCCTTGTACCTGAAGACTAATCTCTCTGGAAGATGTTTGTTAGCATCAATAACTCTAACTTCTTCTAGCTCATTCAGATAGAGATTTATGTCTGAGAATTCCTTGATGTCACAGATGAAGAGTTGATCTCCCTTGTTGACAGTTGGTTTGGGCTTGGCTAATGCTTCGGATTGAAGTTTGACAGGCTTGACCTTCTTGATTGATCTCTTCTTTGTTTTCCTTGGTTTGGTTTGGATTGGAATGTTTAGATTAGGAAGTGGCAGGCTTTCTCAATCTATGGGTTCATCCTTGGGAATTATGGTATCACCATGAAAATCATGTCAGGATAAACCTTGAATTCAGCCTGCTCCATTATGGGCATTGCTGTTTGACTTGAGGTGGTAGATTGGGTTGGCATATATTCTTCCTTATCTTCATTGAAATCCAGCATCTTCTTTGGTTTGAGCTTGTACCTTCGTTTATTAATCTGCTTTGGTTCTTCTTGCTTTTTTTCAATCTGAGTCTCAGCTGTCACAGTAGGCATTACATATTCTGTGGTCGCTGGCTTCTTATCTTGGTTTTTGGCATCTAAATCAGCTTGCTTTTATTGTTGTTTGAGCCACACCTTTTCTTCTTTCTTAACATCTGCAAACTGTGGATCTCCAGCCACCACACAGATCATTTTGTCATTCCTGTAGATTTTGGCAATCCTTTTCTTTAAGACTGAATCTCTGGGATATTTGAAGAAAACAATAGACCTTCCAAGCAGCTTCTTCTCATCATGCTTGGGAGTTTCATAAACTAGGTCCAATGGATTTTTGTCTGAATTTTTTGTATAGTTTCTCTTTGGTTGAAAAATTACATTGGCCTTTGGAGATTTAATTGATGAGGGTTGACCTATTTCCATGTTCCCCAAGCTCATGTCATTGGCTGAAATGAGAGAAGACTTTGTCTGGCTTCTCAATTGGACCAAAATTCTTTTCAATCTTGCTATCAATCTTCTTCCATTTTTCACTCAACTTCAATTCAGCTGCTGCTATCTTGATTAAATCAATGCTGTCTAGCATTGGCGGCTTTGTGAAGGTAATTGTTGGAACTATTACCTTGCTGACATTTATGTTGAGCACTTTCTCCCCCTCACTAGCTGACTCTCCCTGACTAACGGGAATGATAAAGTCTTTCTCCCCCTTTTTGTTAGCATCAAGTTGAGCAGAGGTTGAGGTTTGTGCAGCCACCAATTTCTAAAGAAGCAGTGTCTGTTGAGCTTGATGAAGTTGGATTTGAGTGATAGAAGTTTCTAGAGTCTTTAGCCTCGTGTCCAAAGAATCCATCTTGATACTGAGATCAGAGTTTTTCCTGAGTTGTCTGTTGATATCTAATAATGTAGTGGCAGGAAGCATAGACTCCAATCTTTCAGTGATGTCCTTTTTGACTTGTCCAATCTCTGTCTTGATTTCAGACACATCTTGATTTTTCTTGAGAGGTTGGATCTTGTGCAATTGAAGAGACTCAAGGTGTGCTTAAAGAAGACTCTTGGTGTTGGCATCTGTGGTAGCTTGAAGAGCTGTCTAAGTCTGATGAATTAGTTTGAAGAGAGTTGATTTGAAGTGGTGCTCACTGCATTCTTTGATAAACATCCATGATGGAGTGTTTGTGCTTGAGCTAGGGCCTTTTTCTCCCTCTATGTTCATGAAATTTCCTTCATCAGCATCACCATCATCCCCAAAATTACCTTCAGAACCACCAGTTGGATAATCAAAATCATCACCAACTGTGGAGGGCATGGTAGTGATTACATCCTTGGCCCTTTGCATGGAAGTAGTTGTGTGCATCAAGTCGAGAATTCTCTCAGCAGCCACATTGTCCTGTTCAGCCAAAACTTGATAAGCTGAAACATGGTGAGTAAATGCCTCAGCTTCATAAGAAACAAATTCTAAGACAACTTGATATTCTTGCTGAAATAGCTATTTTTAATCCTCATTGACATCCCTTAACTCACTAACAATGGGATCTTCCCATTCTTCAGTACCTGTTTTTCTCTTATAATCTCTCTTTTCTTGCATCAAGGGCTCCCCTTGACTTCCCACCCTCACACCCTCACCTTCAGCATCTAAGGTGGGACTCCACTCACTCACTTTTTCCAAGCTGGAAGAAATAGCTTGCATAGATTCACTCTTTTCCTCTTCTTTTGCCTGAGAGCAACTCAGCCTCTCACTCTGTTCACTCCCTTCCCTCAATCCTAGGAGTGATCGTACAACTACTAAATCATCTACACTTGTAACAATAGTTGAGATTTCAAGTGGTATAGTGATAGTCAACGGATGGGAAACATCCATCGAGGTAGTAGTTGAGAGTTTCAAAGGATGAATGTTGTTAAGCACATCCGTGTAGATACAATCACTAGTCAATGGATGAACAATATCTGTCGAGATAGTAGAAATAACAGAGTTTGGAGTAGAAACTACTGTATAATCTGTGGTGATTGGTTTAATATTTGGCACAGATTTCTCAGTGGAATCAGAAAGAAATGGAAAGTGATCCAACAAATCATCTAAAAGATGATGCTTACTTGCTGTAGATTTTGGCTTCTCCATGAGAGTTAAAGATGAAGAATCGGGAATTGATGTGTGAATCATGTCCACATCCAAAGAATTTGTGGGTGAGTTTTGTGTGCGAGGTGCTTCTATTGTTAGAGATTTTGGTTGTGACTCCACATTTATAGGAGCCACATCAAACTGAATTTGAGAATGTGCTTTAACTGAGTCTTTGACTACAGTTTGCACTATGTGTGCACCATGTGTATCCCCAAGTGTTTTAGATTTTTCTTTCTTGTATAAGTTTGGGGTGAGTCTGTGTCCCTAACCCTTTTGGCCTGTGCTCTTGGTTGAGAGCTTGTTTCAATAGTGGCATCCTTTTGGGAGGATGAAACTAGTAATGAGCTTATATTCTTATTAAGCACTACAGTTTGTTGGAAAACTGCAGTGTAGCTAGGTTTGGTTACACACACCTCTCCATCCTTATCCTTAGGGTTTCTTTTATGTTCACCCTGTCCCTCACCAGGCTCACTTACCTTCACACTCCCCTCTTGATTTTTGGTGGATGTTAAAACTAGTTTCTTTTGAGAGAAACTAGAGTGAGTTTTCTTTGACTTGGGTTTGGAAATTCTTGGTTTTGTGGCTTGGGTAGGCACCTGTTTGGTCACTGTCACAGGTGCCATAGCCACAGTTATTTGCAAAGAAATTTGTGGTAGAGAAGTAGCAGTGACATAAGTCTTTACCTCACTTACCTGAGACTCCTCCATGATTAGGAAGTAGACTAGAGGAACCTCACTGAGGTTGTTTGCCCTGTTTAAATCAGCAATAACCCTTCTTTCTTGAACCCAACAATCAAGCTTATTGGTTGGGTTCTGAATGATAAGATCTTCAGAAACAAAATTAGCTAGCAACATAAAGAATCTAGCATAATATATGTTTTTAGATCTTTTTTTAATGTCTCCTAGCTTAAAACCTAATTCATACAGGATGGACTCACTGAAATTATGGTACTTGTCACTAAGCAACATATATAGCATGTTAACAAGTGAGTAAGTCATATCATCAAAGTTACTAATTTTTCCAAAAAAGACTTTAATAAAAGAGTCACAGAGAAAGCTCCACTCCTTTCTAAGGCCTTTTCTTCTAACCTCACCTAGCTGGGCAGTGTCAAAAGAATAACCCATAGAAATAATCATAAAGCTTACATCTGTGTCAGTGTGTGGAACTAATGTATTATTCTCAGGAAATTGAAAACAGGCACAAATTATATCACTATTTATGCAGTAATTTTTACCTTTAAGAGTGAAGGTAATTGTTTTGTCCTTTGAGTTGTAAACAACAGTGGTCCATCTCCTCAACCACTTCACAAAAGATGACAGGAGACTCCAATATAGCATATTTCAGTTTGCAACTTCGAATGAAATCCATCATTTTGTGATAATCTTTAGAAGCTGCAATCTCCTTGTTCACCTGTGCGACGAAGTTATTCTTTTAATAAACAAACCCAGTTTGGGACATGATATTGACTACTGGTGCCATTGCCGAGAATAAGAGTAATTGCAGAGAAGAAAGCTTTTGCTTTGGAGACGAAAAAGTTAGAGAAATTGCTTGAGAAAGATAAAAGTGAAAATAAAAATGAAATTGGCTTTTATACTATCTAAAAAATAAATGGTTAAAAAGTTTAAAAAAAATAAAGTAGCCAATTAAATTAGCCCAAAATAGCTGTTTAAAAATAAAGAAAACTGTCAAAATTCTAAAGATTATCCATCGAAGTATACTTACAGGCTGTAAGTAAATTCAACGGATAATGCCTAGAATTAACGGCTAAGATTGAGAGCAATTCTACGGATAAGGATTAAAAGTACCCAAAATAATATTTAATATTTCAACAGATGATACAATGAAATTCAACGGATAGTGAACATCCGTCGAGATGTAAATTTTGACTTAGCCAAAATTTCATCTTTGACAAGAAACATCAAATGTTATTCTGGCTGCATTTCAATTTGCTTAGACATCAAAATAAATTAAGAATAATTAAGCATACCTAACTCACTTACCAACCTAGTAAAGGTGGATTCATCAAGTTGCTTGGTAAAGATGTCTGCAAGCTGCTTATCACTTGGAACAAAATGAAGTCCCACAGTACCTTTCATAACATGCTCTCTAATAAAATGGTACTTGATGTCAATGTGGTTGGTCGTTGAATGTTGTACTGGATTTTCAGTAATTGCAATAGCACTTGTGTTATCACATAAAATAGGAATCTTATCCACTTGTAGACCATAGTCCAACAGTTGGTTTTTCATCCATAAAATTTGTGCACAACAACTACCAGTATCAATATATTCAGCCTCAGCTGTAGAAGTAGAGCCTGAATTTTGCTTTTTACTGAACTAGGATACTAGCTTATTTTCTAGAAATTGACAAGTTCCACTAGTATTTTTTCTATCAATTTTACAACCTGCATAATCTGCATATGAGTAACTAGTTAGATTAAAACCAGAATTTCTAGGATACAAAATGCCAAGTTTTAGTGTTCCTTTGAGATATCTGAAAATTCTCTTAATAGCTACTAAATGAGATTCTCTAGGATCAGTCTGAAATCTAGCACAAAGATAAGTAGCAAATATTATATCTGGCCTACTAGATGTTAAATATAAAAGTAAGCCAACCATGCCTCTATAGCTTGAAATATCCACAGACTTTTCAGTAGTGTTCAGTTCAAGTTTAGTTGCAGTAGCCATAGGAGTTTTTAAAGATGTGCAATCCATTAAGTCAATCTTCTTGAAAAGATCATAAATGTATTTGGTTTGACTAATGAATATTCCATCAGTAACTTTCTTAACTTGTAAACCAAGAAAGTAAGTTAGTTCTCCCATCATGCTCATTTCATATTTACTTTGCATCTATTTGGCAAACTTTTTGCAAAGTTTTTCATCTGTAGAGCCAAATATAATATCATCTACATAAATTTGAACAAGTATACTACAACCATTAACATTTCTAAAGAATAAATTTTTATCAACAGTATCTCTTGTGAAATGATTTTCTAAGAGAAATTTTGAAAAGTGTCATATCAGGCTCTAGTTGCTTACTTCAGTCCATAAAGTGCTTTCAAAAGATAATAGACATATTCTGGAAATTTGGGGTCTTCAAAACCAGGAGGCTGACTGACATAGACTTCCTCCTCCAAATCTCCATTCAGAAAGGCACTCTTAACATCCATTTGATAGACTTTGAAATTGGCATGGGCTGCATAGGCTAGAAAAATTCTGACGGCTTCAAGTCTTGCAACAGGAGCAAATGTCTCATCAAAATCTATTCCTTCTTGTTGACAGTAGCCCTTAGCAACAAATCTAGCTTTGTCCCTGAGTATTATGTCATTCTCATCCATCTTGTTTTTGAATACCCACTTGGTGTCAATAGGATTGTTTCCTTTAGGCTTGGGTACTAGCTTCCAAACTTTATTCCTTTCAAATTGGTTTAGCTCCTCCTGTAGAGCTAAAACCCAATCAGGATTAAACAGAGATTCTTCTACCTTTTTAGGTTCTTCCTGAGATAAAAAGCTGCTATATAGACATTCTTCTTGAGTTGCTTTCTTTGTTTGCACTCTTGAAGATGCATCACCAATAATTAGCTCACATGGGTGATCTCTAGTCCATTTTCTCTGTTGAGGTAGATTAGCTCTAGATGAAGAGGCCTCATAGTTGTCTTGATGTGTGACTGAGTTTTGATTAGAAGAAACTCCCCCTGAATTTGTGGATCTTTGACTTGAAGTTGGGGTTCTTTCTAATTATGATCTTTATTGGCTTTCAACTCTTATTGATGACTCAACGGATGTTGATCTTTACCTTTCGACGGATGATGTAGATTGTCTTTCAACGGATGATGCACTTGGTCTTTAGATGAATGTTGAATTATGTGCTTTATTAGTTATAGATTTTTCTGCATTGTCCTTAGATATTGTTTCTTGATCACTTTCATCATCACTTTCATCAAAAATCATCTCAACCTTATCAAATTTGAGGCTTTCATGGAAATCTCCATCTTGAATTCCTTCAACCTTTTTATCATAAAACACAACATGTACAGATTCCATAACAATGTTGGTTCTGAGATTGTAGACTCTATATGCTTTTCCAACTGCATATCGAACAAAAAATCCTTCATCTACTTTGGCATCAAACTTTCCATGCTGATCGATTTGATTCCTTAAGATATAGCATTTATATCCAAAGACATGAAGTAATTTTAATGTTGGCTTCCTATTCTTGAACAATTGGTAGGGTGTCATGCATTTTGCTTGATTAACCATAGAAATATTCTGAGTGTAGCATGCAGTATTTACGGCTTCTGCCCAAAAGTATATTGGTAACTTTGATTCCTCTAGCATTGTTCTTGCAGCTTCAATAAGTGATATGTTCTTTCTTTCCAACACTCCATTTTGTTATGGAGTTCTTGCTGCAGAAAACTCATGCATGATCCCATTCTCTTCACAAAACAATCTCATCACAGAATTCTTAAACTCAGTTCGATTGTCACTCCTGATTCTTCTAACTTTGAAATCGGGATGATTGTTAACTTGTCTTATGTGATTGATGATGATTTCACTAGCTTCATCTTTGAATTTGAGAAAATATGTCCAAGAGAACTTTGTGAAATCATCGACAATTACTAGGCAATATATTTTCTTTGAGATGGAAAACACATTGACCGGTCCAAATAAATCCATGTGCAATAGTTGTAAAGGTTCTTCAATTGTTGAATCAATCTTCTTTTTAAATGATGCTTTGATCTGTTTTCCTTTCTAACATGCATCACACAATCCATTCTTAGAGAATTCCACTTGAGGAATACCTCTTACCAAATCTTTCCTGACTAGTTCATTCATAGTCTTGAAGTTAAGATGGGACAGCTTCTTGTGCCACAACCAACTTTCATCTTGACTTGCCTTGCTAAAGAGACAGGTGACAGATTCTGCATTTGATGAGTTGAAGTCAGCTAGATACACATTTCCTTTTCTCACTCTAGTGAGAACCACTTTGCTGTTTTCCTTGTTGGTCAAAACATAGGCTTCAAAATTGAATATTACTGAGTTGCCCTTGTCATAAAGCTGGCTGATACTCAACAAGTTATGCTTGAGTTCATCCACTAGGGAAACTTCCTCATTGATGACATTGTCTTTTTTTAGCCATATCCCACATTATAACCCTTGCTGTCATCTCCAAAAGTGATATTTGGGCCAGCTCTCTCCTTGAACTCAGTGAGCAGGTTGAATCTCCAGTCATGTGCCTTGAACACCCATTATCCAAATACCAAAGATTTTTTCTATTTCCCTGCCCACAACAAAATCAAATCAAGTTGATTTTGGTACCCAAGTTTCCTTGGGTCCTGTTTTGTTAGCCTTTTTCTTAGGTTTCTTAGGCTTGTCCTCATTTGACTTAGGCATATGAGATTCATCCTTAGTCATTTGAGTAGAACCTTTGAAACCATTCATCATTACAGATTTATCCTGCACAGGCTGATTTACATGGAAGAGCATATTTTGTGCAAACATGGTATTCCAGTAAGGTATGCTAAATGGCGTTTGAGGCATACTGAATGCAACATAATAAGGATTTTGTGCAAATGGCATATTAGAAAATTGTGCATTCAAATTATGTATAGGCATAACATTCACGGGCATGGTAGGCATGATAGGAAATAAAGAGGATATAGACATGGGTGCAAGCATAACAAGTTTGCAGTTAACAGAAAAATGATTAACACTACCAAACTTCACACAGGTTTTTCTAGGTGCATATTTATCAGGTGTGTAGTTGTTATATTTGTTAATTCCTAATTTCTCATTCCTATTATTTTTCCTTTTTGATTCTGCTTTAACCTGAATTTTCTCCAATCTGTCATTCAATTGCTTGATTGACAGATGCCCTACATTGACTCTCTTGTTCTTTTTCACTTGACTTGTTTTTCATGGAACAAAGTTCTTGGAAACTGATCCATATTTCTCATTTAACTTAGCTAGCTGGGATTTTTTAACTGGCTTTCTTTCACTCAATGGATGTGGTTCCTTATCTTTCGATGGATAATTCTTTTGATCATTCGACGGATAACATTCATCATCCGTCGAATCCACATCCGTTGAAAGTCCTTCTTCCAAGTTGGGATTCGGTTTCTCTTTGCTCTTTTTCCAAGCTTCATCACAGAAGGATTCTATTCCTTGAACTTTAGTAATTTGAGCATGAACATCTCTAGATGATTTCTATGCCTTAATTACCTCCTGTTCTCGTTCAAGTTGCTTTCTTAAAATATCCTATTTCTTTAAGGATTCAGTCAGTTCATCTTTGGCGATCTTCCACTCCATTTTCAATTTTTCAAACCCAACAAATCGAGTTTCTAACACATTGTTTCTTTCACTTAAAAACAAATTGTTTTCTTTAATTTTGGTATTTTCTTTAGTAAGTGATTTGAGTGTAACACGCAGATGATATAATTCAGTAAACATGTCATTTATGGCATCATTACACTCAGCTTTAGATAAATGTGCTAGATTAGTGGTGATTACCTGATTACTGGATGAACTGACTTCTGTTTCAGCTGATTTGGCCATAAGTGCTAGATTGACCTAGCTTGTATCCTCATCCTCTTCTAATCCATCAGCAGCCCAGTCATTTTCCTGTGTTAGAAAAGCCATTTCCTTTTGTTTGAGCAACTCAAAGTATTTCTTTTTGTAATCCACATGCTCAAACTTCTTTCTATCAGAATCAGGCTTTCTGCATTCATTTGCAAAATGACCACTCAAGCCACACTTGAAACATTTAAATTTTGACTTTTCAACCATGACTCTGTTTGGCTTGGATGCTCTAAAATTCTTCTTGAATTTGAGCTTGGAAAACCTCCTGGATAGAAAGGCCAAGTGCTCATCTATGCCATCCATGTCATCTTGAATAAGATGGTCTTCATGTTCAGCTACTAGCCCTTTTCCTTTGCCTTCACAAACTCTAAGGTTTGGTGCAGATTCCATATCTTCAACCTTTATCTCCTTCTCTTTCTCATACTCAGCAACTAATGCAATGGACCCTCCCTTCTTTCTTCCTTTCTCCAGCTTCTCATCTTGCACTATTTGAAGCTCATAGGTCTTTCGAATCCTATACAATCTGTCTAGGGTAAATTAATTATAGACTTAAGAATTTCTTATTGAGACTGTCCTAGGCTTCCATTCCTTTGGCGGAGATCTAAGGATTTTGAGGTTTGAGTCTTTTGTTTAATAGTCTCTTTCATGTAACTTTAGAGCATTTAGTAGTTTTTGAAACCTACTAAATATGTAAGTGAGTGACTCACTTTCTTTACTATGAAAGTGCTCATATGCTAAATCAAGAGTTGCATCTTGTTTTCCCTTATCTGCTTAGTTCCATTACATATAACTTGAATTGTATCCCAGACCTCTTTAGTAGTTTTACAGTTTATGATGTTGTCAAATATGTCACCATCAACACCATTGAACAAAATGTTCATGGCCTTCTTATCCTTATGAACTTGTTCAATATCTGGATCAGACCATTTGGCTCTAGGCTTTGTGATAGATGGCTCATTTCCTATAGCAGCTCTCATGGGTACATGAGGACCTTTCTCAATGCAGTCCACATATTCTTCATCTTGAGAGAGGAGATGCAGGTGCATCTTCACCTTCCAATGGTGATAGTTGTCTTTGTCTAGAAATGGAATCTTTACTCCAACATCTTTTCTGCTCATCAGGTTAGTTGTTGTGATATTTAAACTCTTTGTACTTCAAGAGCTTGCTCTGATACCAATTGTTATTCCCAAACAATCTAACAAAGAATTATAGAAGGGGGTTGAATGTAATTCTGACTACTTTTTAAATTTTAAGAACTGTTCTACTTAGAATATATAACTGTGTTTGATTTAGCTACGGTACGGAATGAAAGTATTGAAGAAATCAAACACAAAGTAATCAAATACACGTATTTAAAAACTTTTTGGTGGATTGAACTTTTCAACCAGAGATATATATTAATTTAAGAACTCTGTGATGCAAGATTTGCACACAGCTGCTTACAAGTTGAACTTACAAAGAACAGAGAAATTCTTTACAGATGTAGCCTTTTCTATTTCTCTGGTAATTGCTTTCTAACGCACTTATTATTCTAATTGCAACCCTTGGTTTATATATCACCAAGTTACATGATAAAAAGATAAACAAATAAGACAAAATGTTTCTATTCTAATTTCATGCTTCTTCATTTCTCTATCCAGCATCTTTGAATATCTTTAGTTTAGCATGGAAATGAAAATGCTTCTTTATTCTCTAAAACCTATAAATAGGCTCCCACATTCCATTTGCATATAATCAACGCAAGTGACTGTCAAGTCACTATCAACTGCTTTTGAATTTGATCATTCGTCGAAACTCTGTGGGATCATCCGTTGAGACTTTGTTGGATCATCCGTTGAGAGTCTGGTTGATCATCTGTTGAAACCTTGTGGAACATCCGTTGAGAGCATCTTTATAGCAGTTAACTCTATTTCACTTATACAAGATTAAAAGGCATCTAATATTTATAATTGGCCAACCTATCTTGCATATCAATCTAGTAGTCAACTTGACTTAAAACATTCTACAATATCTAGTTCTCTAAGGCATTACAATATGCAAAAATGTGCTACTAAACTTATTAATACATAAACTACCCTTTCAACGGATTTTGAAATGATCATCCGTTGAAAGCTACAAAATCACTAAATTAAATCTACTAAGGTGTTTTGTTTAACTTATCATCAAGTACACAACATATTCCTAACAAAAGCAATTTCTGTATTTTCTTTCCATTGTTACTCTTGTTTACACTTGTATTGTCCGCCTAACTATTGAAACTATCATTTTCTCTGAACTTTTAATTGTTTCGTACTACCAATTGACTAATGGGTATTTTCTAAACCAAAGTTCTCTTGTTGACATTTAAAGATTAGCATATTCAACAGTTAGAGTTTAATTTTATAACATTACACTTTTACGGACTTACATATTTTGTCTCTTCTTGGTACATTAATTGGGATTCATGGGAAATATGTGGAAAATTGTTGCTCCTGATGGTGTAACATGTTGATGTGTAACTATATTTTAAGAAGTACTATAAAATAACAGATGAGCAAATTTTTGAAAGTATTCATGAACTCTTATTTTGTTTCACTATACCCTCATCTTCAAATCCTTAGCATTATTTGTATAGTTCAAATACTTTGACTAACCATTCGAGTCTTTTTATCCTTATTCATAGCCAATCTTAAAATACTACTTTATTGAAAATATTGTTGATGTTCAATTTTTTTTATGGTTTGAAATGTTTGACTTTTTAAAAAAAACTTAATGAAACTTACTGCCAATTTCAAAGTACTAGTTGAGAGAAGTGGAGATATCAGAGTTCTTATTTTCCTTTTAGTTAGATATCTAAGCTCAGTAAGTACTTTTCAACTCCATTTATATGTTAATTTATCTTTTTCTCTAACTTCTAACCTTAAAACCTCTGTATTGCAATTCAACAAACAATGTCTACATTATAGGATGAGGTAAAATATATTAAATGCATAAAAACTACTTTGGACCATTTATGGATCGGTATAAGATAATTTACCTTCTTTATTGTAAAATTTATTAAACGGATGAAAGTAATTACAATTACAATTATATATATATATAAAATTATAAGGAAAAGTTCTCAGCACGCTATATTAAATTATCATTTTTCCCATAACCTTCATGAGAAATCACATATACGTAAAATATATGAGGTTTCTTGTGCCTATTAAATTATAACCTATGTAATTATCAAGACCCTTACATTTAAACTAAATACGAAAAAATATTAATTTATGATTTTTTTTATAATTTTATGTTTGGATTCCGCAAAATTTTATAATGAATCTTCGTTTATTAAATTTGTACATTTGGTTCACACTTCTTTTCGACATGTGTAATAAAAAATAGAAATTATTTAAGAATTTAATTAATTCTTTCTTTGAATTATCACCCATCCAATATTTTTTTGGTTGGATTATATTCATAACCTAAAAGAAGGAATCACTTACCCTCGTAAATATTTACTACGTGTGATACATAAATTTAATACAAACTAAAACTAATATAAATACGTATGAGTATATATATATATATATATATATATAGGAAATATCATCTAGTTACTTTTTTTTAGAGTAACTTAGTAGCTAGTATACAAGCCTTTGATTAGATGTTATCGATCATGATGTACTACACCTAACATGTCTTGTCCAGTATTTTAGCAAAATAACTGTCATTTTTTTTGAAATTCTTTCATTTATGTGAATTTTTGATATTTATATTATTATGTGTTTAATATGTTTTTCTTGTTTTATATCTTTTTTGTATACTTTCTTTTATATTTTTTTAAAGATATTATTATTATTTATATATCTACTCTTAAACTTTGATTTTTAAATATGACTTTAAGCTACATTTTACAAAACTTATTTTTACATATGTATGAAATATTTTTTTTATTATTGTAAACTTAAAATTAAAACAATAAAAGGCAAGTTTATTAAATTTTTTTCAGTTTTATATATGTTTCAGACTTATAACCCGTTTGTATTATGTAATATTTTGTTATGTACTTTTTCTTGCTTTTAATAACTTTATATTTATACAATAATTTTTTGGCACCAAATTTTTTTATGGTTTCATTTTTGTTTTCATAACTTTTGTTCATTTGATTGTTGTGTGCTCAATAATTCTTTTATGTTCTTAATCTCTTTTATGCCCAATTTTAATTTCATATTTAATTGTTTTTTGTATATTATTTTTTTTAGTTTTGTAAAATTGTATCTTTACACATTTCTTTGTGTTTAGTTGTGTTCTGTAACTATAATTTTTGTGTACTGTAATTTATTTACTATTTTGTTGTGTTTAGTAACTATGACTTTTGTGTACTGTGATTTTTGTGTACTGTGTTATGTTCAGTAATTTTTTTCAGTGTTTCATTAATTTTTTGTATTTCTTATTTTTTATGATAAAATAATAGTACACAAAAAAATTACAGAATATAAAAAATTAGAAAATATTAAATTCAGATGGGATACAAAAATATTTTAGTACACAAAATTTAAGAACTCAAAAATTTTATGATACACTAAAATTTATAAAATACTGAATACAAAAATTTACAGAACACTTGACAAAAAAATTACAGAACACAAAAATGGATACACAAAAGTTACGGTACACACAAAAATGATAGTACAAACGAATACTAAAGATGCTAATGAACGAAAAATTATTAAATACAAAGCATAAAAAATAATGACTTATTTTTTTTGGTTTGCATAAGAAGTTATCTAAAACTTCTGTAATATCCGTGATATAACGTGTAATTATTTTTGTCAATAAATGAATATTATATGAATATTATAAGCATTTTGATGAATTATCTGTTAAGTGGTGTCTATGTTTGGTGTTTATATGTGATAAAATTTGTGAATTTTAATTTTTATACCTTTAAAATAAAGTATAAATTATTTTGATATTTTTCTACTTATTTATATGTCATTATATGATTTTATAAATTATTTATAGTTTTAATTAATTATTTTTCAAATTAATTATTAATTATTTTGAATAATCGGGAACCGTCCAACTTCAACTGTTTTTACGTTTTTACTACCCGGAAGTTTCTAGAAAGCTTATTTTAGCCAAATTTGATTATTTCGAGCATTTTTCGTATTTTGCCTTTTCTAATTCGGAGTACGGTTTCACCTGTACAATTCCCTGTACAAATTTTACGATACTATTTCCGTTTCGGTAAACCGATAAAATCCGTATTTTTGAGATACATGATATTTTGATTAAACTATTATATTATCTTCTCGTAATTCATGTAACCAAAGCGCTAGTGTATTTCAGAAAGCCCATTTTTGATATTTATCCTAAAACTGGTACCGAATTGGATTAGTTTTTCTAATACTTAGCGATTAAGTATTCTAATTTTATATATGATATGATCCAACGGGGTACCTATATTCCGTAAATATAAATCGCCAATACAATATCTTATTCATTACACATAAACACAAATAATCAGTAAAATTTTAGAATTATTCAGAGAAATCAGTAAAATCATAGTGTTCTTCATAATCAAACCAAGAATGAAGGTGTTAGCGAACTCGGATTTTGGCGTGTGAGTTACCAAAACGAAACTCTTGAAGTGTAGACTCAAGTTTCATAATCCATATCACTGCAGAATCATCCAGTATTTTTCTATATTATTCTTTATTTTCGAATTAATTTGGAATAAATATGACTTTTTGATTTTGATATTGTTTATGTGATTTGATGCTTGCATGTTGTAGATAATTGAATCTTGATCATTTTGGTATGTCATAATAGTGATTCAGAGTTCAATAACATTCCAAAATTCAGTTTGATTCTCTGAAATTGAAATTAAAGTTTATATTCGTTTTGAATATTTTTAATTGAAATTGGGCATTTTTGATCTAGGAGTTATTAGAGAAATTGATTGATACCAGTGTGAAGATCGTGTAAAAAGGAATTGATTGGTGTTGGTTTGATGAACAAACGATACCAGAATCGAGCTGACCGTAGAAACGAAGAACTCGCCGTCTGACGAGTTTTCTTCGAGTTATTCCGGCCAACTCAGGGGTTACCCGTTAATTCTGATTGCGTGAATAGATTCCTGGTGTTCTGAAGATCATATCTGGAGCTTGTGGTGGCCGGAGGGTACCGGAGTTGTAAACTCCGGTGAACCCCGGCATTTTCTGGCGACTGAACTGCAAAATTGTAGTTTAGTCCCTGAACTTTTGGGAACGATGAAGTTTGGTCCCTGTAGTTTCTGGAATTTTTAAAAATAGGATTCCTGTTTTAAAATCTTTTAAAAATAATATTATCTATTTATTTTAATTTCAGAAAATTGTTATTATTATTTAAAAATTCCAAAAATCTTTATTTTAATTCCAAATTTGATTTTTAATTCAAAAATAAATATGAATTATTTAGTTAATTAATTTTAGTTAATAAATAATTATTTATTTGGTCAATTAATTTAAGTATTAATTGATTTAATTAGTTATTAATCTATTTTAATTGATTATTTAACTAGATTTAATTATTTCTGTTGATTTAAAAATTCCAAAAAATAGTTTCTAGCTTTAAAATATTTTTCTAAATTATCTTCAAGACTCGATAATTATTATTAAATGATTTTAAAGCCAGATTCGGTTATTCGAGTCTTGTTAATTATTTATAAAATGATTCTGTTACCCATTTTCATTCCAAAAATGTTCAAAAATCCGTATTAAATACCAGAAAAATCATTTTAACTCCGAACCTTCTTTGAAAAAATATTTTTATCGAATATCTTACGTGCTATGTTCTTTAGAATTAATGTGTGATATGCTTATGTGTTCATTGTTTGACGGTTTTAGTCATAACTTTCAATCCATACGTCAGATTTGGGTAAAATGAAGGGTAGATAGAAGCATGTAACGTCAATGTGACGATTAAAATAAGATGAGAATGAATATTGATAGATACCTGTGATTCCTAGCAGAGGAAGCGAGGCATAGAAAGGGAAAACAAGTGGTCAGTGAATATGTTAGGTAGCACAACATTATAGAAGGGGGTTGAATATAATATTGATACAATCAAATCGATTTAGAACACAAGCATGTAACAGATTTCAAGTTTATTCAATATAATAAGTTCTGTTACAAAGTAGGTTAAACTACTCTCTCAGTGATGAACAATATTACTAAGAGCTGCTAGGTTACAATGAATAATGTTCTTGTGAATGATAACACTTATAGTGTAAACCCTAAGCTGTGTTTATATAGTACACATTTAAAAGATATCTTCTAATTGATATGGAATATAATTCTGTCTCCTAAAATATATCAATCAGATATTATCTTCAACAAGTCTTCTAGCTGTCCAACTCTTCGTGCATATCTTCTTTTATTTTAGTCCAGACCCTCTCTTGTAAATCAGCTGCATTCCTTATCTGAAGTACCCGCACTTAAGTCCTGATATAAATCCTAACGGCCTTAAGTTCTGATATAAGTTTTGACTTCAGTAAGTTCTGATTTCCAGTAAGTCCAGAAATTAAGTTCTGAAACTAAACACAACAGATTAGACATGACATCACAAATATATCTAACAATCTCCCCCAACTTGTAAATTATGAAAAATATACAAGTTAATAGATTTGATGATGTCAAAAACATTTAAGTACAAATGCAATGAGAGTTTATTTAGACAACTAACTACAACTTACAGTCCTTGCAGCTTTTACCAATTTTACTGAGTCAATCTGAATCCAAAGTGATTCTTGACAAAGTTTAATATCAGCTTCTCTTCTGCATTTCTCATGACTTGATCTAATGTAGCCTTGACTTGCTTCATTTCTTCATCTTGACTTCCAATCTGGTAGATTGTAGTCCTAAGTGCTGATATGTGATTTCTTTCCAATCCATCACCAAGTCTGATTACTCTTGGATGAGATGAGTCTTTATTATAGCACAAAAATTTCTCTTTCAGAATTACTTCACGTTTAGTAGAATTCTTCTTCATTGGAATTTCACTTCTATCATCTTCAACTATATTTGGAATAAATTCTGCAACCCTTGATCCAGAGATTCTGGCTTTATCCCTTATAGTCTTCATTATAAAATTTGACTATCTTCTGGTAATCTCAGACTTTATCTCCAAAAGATAATGAAAGAATTGAAGTTCTTTCAGAGATTTGTTCAACACATCTGATTCTGACATTCTGCATGTTCTTCCATCTTCAAGAAACAGAATCAGCTTTTCTTTGACATTACTCTTGTCATGAGCATCCAGTACCACTTGAACAGATATAACCTTGTCAAGGTGTTTCTGTGTAACTTCCTCAAGAGGTTTGTCAGTTAATAAGAATGGATATTTGGTAATTACTTCAACTTCTGTTTTGATCTTGGCTTTTTTCAGAACCTAATCCAGCTCTGTCTCTTACTTCTCTGGCTTTCAATCCAACAGTCATGAAATCAGATAACAGTTGACTTTTCTTAGGATCTGATGGTTTAACATTTTTCCATAGGAGTTTCTTCTTATCAGTAACTGTCATCTTGTTTAAATCAACTTGAGCTCTCTCAGAGGTTGATGTCTTTATGACTTGTTCAGGATTTGCAGATTCTTCTATAGCTTACTGTTCTTCACTCAGAACAACTTGAGCTATGTTAGAGGTTGTCTTAGATTCTTCTGTTATTTTCTTTCTTTTCAGAGTTTCAACAGTTTCATCTTCTGCAGCTGTATCGTCAAAAACCTGAACCATTTTGCACACAGGTTTCATCAGGATTTGAGGAATCTTCATCTCCTGTTTCTTTGTTGGTTCATCAATCTTTCCTTTCCCTTTTGCCTTGGGATCAATTTCAACTTGTGATCTTGGCTTGGGCTTTGAAGCCTCAGAAGTTGACCTTTCCTTGATCACAATGCCTTTTGCTTAGGCCTTGGAGGTTTCTTTGCATTAGAAGCTTTAGATTTAAGATTTGTCTTCTCAGCTGCAAATCTAGCTTCTTCCTCCTTTAGAGTCTCTAAATCCATTCCAGGATTATGCTTGAGAAATAATCTTCTAGCAATCTCTTCATCAAGTGTCTGAATCTTGGGATCTTTATAGTAGACAGTAGTCTCCCTTCCCTTAAGCTTCAGAGTTTGTAAAAACTTCTAATAGTCTTGACTTTCAGCATGAATCAAAATATCAGGCTTTGTCATCAGACTTTGATCATCAGAACTTGCTATCAGAGTTTGATCATTTACAGTTTCAGAACTTAAATTCTTCTATGTAGAAGATTTACTAGAATCAGAAATTAGTTTCTGTGAAGAAACTTTGCTGCTTTGCCCTTGACCTTGACCTTTGCCCTTGCTAGGGTTTCCCTGGTCATCTTCAGTATCATCCTTTTTCTTTAGAGTTTGGCTAGTTGAGCATTTGGACTTAACTACCTTTTCCCCCTTTTTGGCATCATCTGATTGTATTAGAGAGAGAAGAAGTTCCACTGAAGATTAGATTTCATGCAGTTGAGTCTGTTGAGAAGCTTGATTCTGCAGGACCTCATTCAGTTGGGCCTGTTGTTTTTCTTGAACTTTCTCAATAGCCTCTGCTTTTTCATGAATAGGTCTGATAAACCTGTTCTTGTCTATCTTGAGCATCAGGTCCAGCTTATCAGAATTTTCCTGTAGTTTATCAACCTTGGCATGAGTAATGAAGTGTTGACCTTGAAGACTTTTAGTACTGAGAGATGTGACTTTAAGTTGAGCTTTGAAGTTAGAATTTGTCAATAACTCATAATCTTTTGCAATATGATCTGACAAAACTTTTGAGCTTGGAATGAAGTCAGGCTCATTCCACTTCTTGGTCCACTCAGCTCCTCTATGAGTTTCTTCCCAAGGAACAAGAGCATCTTCTTCAACAAACTTTTTAAGCAGTGCCTCCTTTCCAAGAATTTGAGCTGGAGTGTTTACTGGAGCTGACTCTCCAGAACTTGCTAGAAGCTCATCATCTTCTGACAACACAAGAGTGTGTGTGGCTGTAGGAGATTCTGGTAAAACTTCATCTATTTCCACATCTATAATTGGTGTGGTAGGAACTTCGGCATTTAGTGGAGAAACAGGCGGAGTTGTCTCCTTTACCGGTGCTTCCAGATACAAGATAATTGGTATGTTCATCCTAAAAATATCAATTTCAGGACTTAATCCTGAATCTTCAACTGTAACAGTTTCTTTGATTGGAGAGACCGGAGGTGTGATCACTGTATCTTGAACAGTGTCTTCAGCTTGAGGTGGTGGTGGCAAAGCTTCAATCACTATTGGTTCTGATGAGATCAGAGATTCCTGATCCCCTTCCTCAGCTTCTTCATATTGAGCTTGTGTAATTTTCACACCTCCTCTCTTCTTCTTTGATCTTCTGGATGGTGGAGGAGTTGCTTGAGCAGCATCAGAACTTGAAAATCTTTTCCTTTTTAAAATACCAGAACCCTCAGTTTCATTCTCCTTCTGAGGAGTTACCTCTTCAACTGCTACCTCCTTCTGAAAAATTTCCTTTTCAGCTTTAAATTCTACAGGTTCTGATGTGGGAACCTGTGCCTGCTCATCTTCATCTGATTCATCTCTCAGAATCAGACTTCTTTTTCTCCTTGGTGGAGATTGAGGTACAGATTTTGCTCTTGAAGGTTTGGGTCTAGATGTTGTAGCAGATTTTACAACTGGCACCTTTTGGGAAGTACCAGAGGTTGTTATGGTAGCAGGTGCTGATGGTTGTGGTTGAGAAGATTGTGCTGGTTGGAAATGGATTCTGATGGTAGGCTGTGGTTGAGAGTTGGAAGGTTGTGTTGGTGGAGGTTGAGAGGTGGTAGGTTGTGTAGGTGCAACATCAGGAAATTGGGCTGTATATGTGTTGGGGTCAGAGTTTACTAAGGACTGTTTTACTGATGTAGGAATTTGAAGGGGTCTTAGTATCTCTTTCTTATTATCAGTAGATAACAAGTCTGTGAAGGCCCTTTTAGCAAGTTTAAAAGGTTGAATTGTCTCATTAAAGTTTTGGGGCTTATCAGGACAACAAAAACTGTAAATGAGTTGACAAAATCTAGCAAAGTAAACAGTATTTGGGTCCTCATTCATCCTATCCCCAATAAAACCCAAAATAGCAGTAACATAATCAAAGTGAGTTTGATTTAGAAGTGCATACCCTATTTGCTGACTCAGAATGGGAATGACATCAAAGTTGGAGCATTTGTTGGCAAAAGCTCTGGTGATGCAGTCAAAGAAAAAACTCCACTGCCTTCTAATGTATGGCCTCTTCAGTTGTCCCAACTTGGACAAACCTTTCTCATAGCCAAGGTTGGCCATCATACTTTGTAAAAGTGGCTCCTCAATCTGAGCATTGAAATTGCAATTTTCTGGCAGATGTAGAGCTTGTCAAATAGTAGACAAAGTAACCAGATGCTCATCTTCCCCTGTTGTGAAAATAATACTTGGGGATCCAGCATCACCACTATCATCATAAACTGCAGTCCTCCAAAACTCCAGTATTTGTGTTCCTGAGAGTAATTGTGGTTGGGTCAGATCATACCCAGTCTCACTGTTAGCAAGAAAGTCCTGAACGAAGTGAAGATCTGAAGGATCATCGTCCTTGCTGAGAATAGCCATGTAGTTATTGGGGACAAACTTGGCTCCATTAAAGATGATGTCCTTGGTGCCATTTCTGTAAGAAATTAAGTGAAAAGTTGTGTGTACGAAAGGTGTTTGATCAAATGCCTGTTAGAAATAGCTTCAGAGAATATTAGAGAGTGAGAGAGAATAAGAGAGATTAGAAAATAAGAATAGTAGGTAAAAGATTGTAAAATCTTTAACTCTCTTATTTATACACTCCATGTGACAACGACTATTTTTGTGAAGCAGAACAGACTTTTTACACCTGGCAGCATGGAAACAGTCAAAACAGTAATGAGTGGGCACGGTAAACATGCAGTAATTATTGCTCACATGCTGTTACCAAAACAAACACGCAACCTATTAACCAAATGATTATCACTATTTTTATCTCACTTAATCATTTTCTGATAAAAATGACCGTTACAATAAATACCAAAAATAAGTCAAGTAATTAGATAATTCCATGTAAGCATAAGAGTTTCCATCAGGATTTGCATCAGAACTTGACTATTATCATAATTTAATGGCCATCAGAACATGGCTTCTGTACTGAAGAAGTGAATGTCTGTTTCTGTGTTTCTTCACACAAATACTGACTGCTTTCTTTAGCGTTTAATCATCAGAACATAATCGGAACTTTTCCTCAGAATTTATGCAAATAATACTTAACTGTTTGTCAGAAACAACTTAATCACCACAGTAATTTTCATCATTCATATGGAGTGAGAGTGTGTGCATTTGCAAACGATCAGATAAAGATTAATGTCTGATAAACTTCAGATATCTTAGAACTAAGGCATAACTAAGAAAAATGCTTAAAATTTGTCTTTAATTTTGAAGTCTACTATAGAATAAATTTATGCAAGAGTGCACCTCAACTGTTTATGCTCATTTTATGCATCTTCTGACATTCTTTTTACAGTGGCTTCTCAGTATAAATGAGTCACAAATACTATCAGAATTTATGATGTTATCAGAATATTTTTCCAGTAATCAGAGAATGTGAAAAGTCACCAAGAAAAATTTATTTACTTTTCTAATGCATATTACTTAATACCGGCAATACACTTGGGTCTTCCCTTTCACATATTTACTCTAGATCTCAAAGGAGTACCTGACTTCTATTTTTCTTTTCTTTTGCTTTCTTCAGATAAGCGAGGCTTATCAAGCATGTAGTTCATCCTTAAGATTTACTGACATCATAATTTGACCGATAAGAAGCAATAATCTAGTTTGTGACTTAGTAATAAGATACACAAAGTAAATTTGACTAAGATCAAAATTAGAGTTTGCTTGTGTTATGTATTTCCACATAAACAACTAATTCAAACATGGGATACATAGTTTGTTAAAGACTACTAAGTCAGCATCTAGTAAAGTAATCCTCATTGGACTGAATAGTCACAGAACATTCAAAATATTATCAGAGTATATAGAATCACATAAGATAATAATCAGTATTTAATATAATACATTTTAAACACAGATTACATTGAGATAAGACAATCTGTAAACACTGATCATAAGGTCTGATATATGAGAACAAAAACTAAACAAATTTTGAGAAAGAACCTGAAACCATTCCAAGTTCATTTACCAGTCTTGTAAAAGTAGCTTCACATAGTGGTTTTGTGAAGATATCTGCTAGTTGTTGATCTGTTGGGATAAAATGTAATTCCACTGTACCTTCCATCACATGTTCCCTTATGAAATGGTACATAATGCTGATGTGCTTTGTCATTGAGTGTTGAACTGAATTACTTGTCATAGCAATAGCACTTTGATTATCACAGTAAATGGGTATTTTAGGAAATTCTAACCCATAGTCCAGTAACTGATTCTTCATCCAAAGAATCTGTGCACAACAGCTTCCTGCAGCAATATATTCTGCTTCTGCTTTTGATGTGGAAATTGATTTTTGTTTCTTGCTAAACCAAGAAACCAATCTGCCTTCAAGAAATTGGCAGCTTCCACTAGTTCTTTTCCTGTCTATTTTGCATCCTGCAAAATCTACATATGAGTAACCTATTAGCTTAAAATCTGATTCCCTAGGATACCACAATCCTAGATCAGCTATACCCTTTAGATACTTGAAAATTCTTTTCACAACTATTAGATGAGGTTCTCTTGGATCAGCCTGAAATCTTATACAAAGACAGGTAGCATACATGATATCAGGTCTACTTGCAGTTAAATAGAGTAAAGAGCCAATCATACCTCTGTAGTTAGTAATATCTACTGATGCTTCAGTATCTTTATCAAACTTGGTTGCAGTGGCTATGGGAGTGGATGCATTTGAACAGTCTTGTATTCCAAATTTCTTCAGTAAATTTCTGATGTACTTGGATTGATTTATGAAAGTACCTTCTTCATTTTGCTTGACTTGAAGTCCCAGAAAATAGCTAAGTTCTCCCATCATACTCATTTGATATCTTGACTGCATTAGTTTTGCAAACCTTTCACAGAGTTTGGCATTTGTAGAACCAAAGATGATATCATCAACATATATCTGTACCAAAAGTATGTCCTTTCCATGGTTGAGGTAGAACAGTGTTTTATCAATTGTGTCTCTGTTAAATCCACTTTCAAGAATAAATTGAGCTAAAGTCTCATACAATGCTCTTGGAGTTTGCTTAAGGCCATAAAGTGCTTTGTCAAGCCTGTAGACATGATTTGGAAATTTTGGATCTACAAAGCCTGGAGGTTGTTTAACATTTACCTCTTCTTCCAATTCTCCATTGAGAAAAGCACTTTTCACATCCATTTGAAAGACTTTAAACTTCTTGTGAGCAGCATAAGCCAAAAAGATTCTTATGTCTTCCAATCTAGTAACTGGAGCGAATGTTTCATCATAGTCAATACCCTCCTTTTGAGAGTAACCTTTAGCAACCAGCCTTGCTTTGTTTTTTGTAATTATGCCATCACTGTCAATTTTATTTCTGAACACCCATTTTATGCCAACAATTGATCTGTTCTTTGGCCTTGGCACTAGGGTGCAGACTTTATTTTTTTCAAATTCATTTAACTCTTCTTGCATTACTTACACCCAATCAGCATTTTGAAGAGCTTCTTCCACTTTCTTTGGTTCAGTCTGAGATAGAAAGGAATGATAGAGACATTCATTTGATGTTGTTGTTCTAGTTCTGACACCTGCTTTAGGATCTCCAATTATTAAGTCAGGTGTGTGTGATTTGGTCCACTTTCTTGCAGATGAAAGTTGATCTCTAGAACTGGATCATCCCCCATGATCCATGCTGTCTCCATCAGCATTTTCTGATGCCCCCCTGAAGTTATGCTCTCTGAAATTTCAGAATTTGAGTTGGATCCTTCAGGAATTGAAGAATCAGAGTTTCCAGAATTATCAGAATTTGGCTCATCAGAACTTGAAGAGCCAGTGACAGGTTTTAATGCTTCTTGAGAGTCTTGAGATGTGGTAGGATCATTAGCTTGCTCCCCCTGAACAGGTGCATTTTCCTTTGGAGCAGTTACCACAGTTTCAATGACATCAGAATTTAACCCGTCAGAACTTACAGGATCTGGTTTAGGTCATCAGAATTTACAGAATTAGAATTTACATCTTTATTTTCAAATCTCAGCTGATCATGATCATTGAAATCTTCAAGTACAGTAATCTTTTTATCATCAAAAGATACATTGATAGATTCCATGACAACCTTTGTTCTTAAATTGTAGACTCTGAAGGCTTTTGTGGAAAGCGGATATCCAACAAAAATTCCTTCATCAGCTTTTAGATCAAATTTTGACAGCTGTTCAGGATGAGTTTTAAGAACAAAACACTTGCATCAAAATACATGAAAGTATTTCATATTTGGCTTCTTTTTCTTCACCATCTCATATGATGTTTTTCCATGCTTGTTTGTGAGTGTAGCATTCTGTGTAAAGCAAGCAGTCTGCACAGCTTCAGCCCAAAAGTAGGTTGGTAGCTTTGCTTCATCAAGCATAGTTCGTGCAGCTTCATTAAGAGTCCTGTTCTTTCTTTCTACAACTCCATTCTGCTATGGAGTTCCTGGTGCAAAAAATTCCTGCTTTATTCCATGCTCTTTGCAGAACTTTTCCATGATTGAATTCTTGAACTCAGTGCCATTATCACTTCTTATGATTTTCACATAATCTTTGACCGACTTATCCAGCTGTCTGACATGATCAATTAGAGTAGATGCAGTTTCATTCTTCTTGTGCAAGAAATACACCCAAGTGTATCTTGTGAACTCATCCACTATTACTATAGCATATTTCTTCTTTGCAATGGACATGACATTGACTGGACCAAATAGATCAACATGCAGTAAGTGATAAGGTTCAAGAATTGAGGATTCAGTTTTGCTCTTGAATCGAGATTTTCTTTGTTTTGCCTTTTGACATGAGTCACAAAGACCATCAGGAGCAAATACTGATTCTGGCAGTCCTCTCACAAGATCTTTCTTTACTAGCTCATTTATGTTGTTGAAATTTAAATGAGAGAATCTCTTGTGCCAATTCCAGCTTTCTTCAATTGATGATCTACTTAACAGACAGATTGTAGAACCATCAGGGTTTGTTGAAAGTCTGGCTTCATATATGTTACCATGTCCGTAACCTTTCAGAACTACTTTGCCTATAGAATTACTTACAACTTCACAGTGTTCTTCAAAGAAATTCACATGATAACCTCTATCACAAATTTGACTCACACTTAGCAGATTGTGTTTAAGTCCTGAGACAAGAGCTACTGATTCAATTATGACTAAGATTGATATTGCCATATCCCAGAGTCTTTCCCATGTTTCCATCTCCATAAGAAACTCTTAGGCCAGCTTTTCCCATAAAGTCTGATAGCAGGGCTTTATTTCTGTCATATGTCCTGAACATCCACTGTCCAGAACTAGGATGTTTTCCCTATTGTGCTACAATCACAAAGACCACTATTGGTTAGTTTTAAGGACCCAGACTTGCTTGGATCCTTTGGCCTTTTTAAGTTTGTTAGCATTTGCAGCGGATTTAGTTTCAGAGTTTATGCTAACATGCTTTTTAGCAGACTTTATATCAGACTTTGCATTAGAATTTACACTAACTTTCTTTAAAGATTGTTTTATTTGATAATAATCATAGTACAAACTATGATATTCCTTACAAGTATAAATAGAATGCCATAAACTACTACAATGAAAACAAGAATTTTGTGGTTTAAACTAATAGACTGACTCTTAACTCTTGATCTAGGAGGTAAAGAGTTTATATCTTTATATTTCCTGCAAAAAGAAGCAAGATGGTTAGAGTTTCCACAATTATAGCATTTCTTTCTAGGAGCATTAGGAACATGCATATAATTATTGCTTTTATTCACACCTTCCTTTTCATTCCTATTTTTCTTAGCTTCCTTTACCTTGTTCACATTTCTAATCTCTTTCAGCTTATGCTTAAGCTGCTTCTTTTTCATTAAGCCAACATTTACCACAGTTGGTTTATCCTATTTTAATTTGTCAGAAGTTGTCTTTTCTTTGACTTCTGTTTTAGAATAATTCATCTTTTCAGATTTTGACTAATCAGTTTTTGCAACAAATTTAACAGGATTTACCTTTGTCTTTTCAGCTTTCTTGGTAAAGTTTGGTTTAGATGACACAATTTCCTTTTCTTCTTTATCATCTTGATAACCTAGTACTTCTTTCCAATTTCCATTTTCTAAGATTTTCTGAGTTGTTCTTCCAGAGTTAGTCCAAGTTTTGATTATCTTCTTTTCCTTTTCTAGTTCAGATTTAAGAGATTTATTCAATTTTAGCACTTCATCTCTAACATATAAAGCCTCATCTCTTTCTTTCTGAGTTTGATGAAATATAACTAACTCTTTTTCTAAGTAGTCATTTCTGTCTCTAAGAGCAAGACTTTCAGATTTTAATATTTCATTTGTTAAAGTCTGATCTCTAAAACTAATGAACATGGTTTTAAGATATAATTTTAGCTCAGAAATATCATTAGTATGAAAAGTAAGAGTTGAATGAGGTACCTTCAATTCAGCAGCATCAGAACTGCTATCAACATTTTCCATTAAGGCATAGTTCACCTCATCTTCAGAATCTGAAGTGTCTGCCCAGTTTTTCTTCTTTGTGCTAAGTGCATGGCCTTTATCACGTTTTCCTTTCTTGCAGTCAGGAGAGATGTGGCCTCTTTCACCATAATTGTAGCATTTGACATTTGAGTTGTCTTCTCTGTCAGACTTTTCTCCTTTGCCTTCAGACTTTCTGAACCCTTTCTTTTCAGAACTTCCACCTTTCCTGGAAAACTTCTTGCCCTTTCTGAATTTCTTGTATGCTATCTTTTTGATACCCTTCACCATAAGAGCACACAGTTGCATCATCTCTGCATCAACATCCACTTCAGATAAATTTTCAGATTCTGAATCATCATCATCAGAATATGATGACTCTGAATCAGACTGTATGATGAGAGCCTTTCATTTGCCCCTCTTTGAGATAACCACTTTAGGAGATTCCTCCTCAGCTTTAAGAGCAACTTTTTCTGACTTTCTTCCATGCCTTTTGCTCCTTTGATCCATCTCAAGTTCATGAGTTTTGAGCATACCATAAATTTCATCAAGAGTAGTTTCAGCAAGGTCATAGTTGTCTCTTATGGTAGTAGACTTCAAATCCCAATTTTCAGGAAGAGCTAAAAGGAATTTTAGATTTGAATCTTCAAGATCATATTCTTTGTCCACCAGTGACAGATCATTCAGGAGTTTGGAAAACCTGTCATATAAATCAGTTAATGATTCATCAAGTTTTAAATCAAAGTGCTCATACTCTTGAGTGAGTATAGTCCATCTATTCTTTTTGATGGCTTCAGTTCCCTGGCATCTTATCTCCAAAGCATCCCATATTTCCTTTGCAGTCTTGCATCCAATTACCCTGTTTGACATGACATTGTCAATTGCACTATGAAGCAGATGCCTTACCCTTGCATCCTTGGCAATAGATGAGATGTCTTCAGTTGTGTAATCACCTTTCTCCTTTGGTATCATCTTTGCTGGTTGATCAGCAACTGTAACAGAAAGCTTGGTAGGCTTATATGGTCCATCATTAATTCTATCAAGGTATTCTGGATCTGTGGCTTACAGAAATATAGCCATCTTTACCTTCCATATAGGATACTCAGATGCTCTCAGTATGGGAACCCTAATACTCTCATATCGACCATGAGTTTGATTGTTTTGAGTATCTTGAGTTTTGGTGGGCTTAGTTGGAGTTTGTGTTTCTTCAGACATGATTGTAAACCGGATCTCACTATTTGTATATCAACAGAGATGCTCTGATACCACTTGTTAGGTCACACAACACTATAGAAGGGGGTTGAATATAGTGTTGATACAATCAAATCAATTTAGAACACAACTATGTAAGAGTAATCAAGTTTATTTAATATAATAAGCTCTGTTACAAAGTAGGTTAAACTACTCTCTCAGTGATGAACAATATCACTAAGAGCTTCTAGGTTACAATCAATAATGTTCTTGTGAATTATAATACTTATAGTGTAAACCCTAAGCTGTGTTTATATAGTACACAACTACAAGATATCTTCTAATTGATATGGAATATAATTCTCTCTCCTAAAATATATCAATCATATATTATCTTCTACAAGTCTTCTAGTTGTCCAACTCTTCATGCACATCTTCTTTTGTTTTAGTCCAGATCCTCTCCTGTAAATCAGCTGCATTCCTTATCTGAGGTACCCGCACTTAAGTCCTGATATAAATCCTAACGACCTTAAGTTCTGATATAAGTTCCGACTTTAGTAAGTTCTGATTTTCAGTAAGTCCTGATATTAAATTCTGAAACTAAACACAACAGATTAGACATGACATCACAAATATATCTAACAAAATAGAATCGATAAACGAGTGCAAGTGAAGTAAAAGTAAATCGAGATAAGGCAACTATCTTCGAACTTTCTTGTGATATGTTGCTAGTTTTCCGAATAGTTCTTGTTTTATATTGCAAGTGCTTTGAATTGCTTAACCTTTAACTCTGATCACATCATTTGATATTTGAACCATAAGCCTTATTCTTTGTAAACCATTGATTATTGAATTCTCAGATACTAAACCACATATATATGATACTACTCCAAAAATACCTATACACCATATAACGATCACTGAAATGGATTTGCTTAACGTACAAACCCTCATAATTTCTATGACACCATGTAACATAAAAAAACCAATCCTTCTATAACCATTAAACCATTGTTCTTTCATTACTTAATTCTTTTACAAGATTGAAGCCATTCTTCATACATACCTTGATATACCTTTGTGATAATCAATTACCTTATGCTTTGAGATGAATGTCTTATCAATGTTGTTTATGATTTCATCTTATTGAATTACATTGCTTATTATATTGAATTATTATAGAATTTGATGGTTTTCTAAAACCAGATTTGTGGTTAGACCATATTGGTGGTCATATTAGGCCAATGTGTGCCTTGGATCCAGTATATAAAGCAGAGCTATATGCTTGCTCGGGGTTAGTGCGTGACTGATCAATAGCCTAACCTTGGTTTCTAAAATTAAAAAGTGGATATCCGATTCTAATCATTGCTTAACAAATAACCTGTTTCTTTAAAATCGTTTCATTTGATCATTGTTTAATCTCAGTATTATCATGTGACTTGCTGAGCTAGTTAGCTCACTTTTGCGAATCTGTTTATGTTCTTTTCCAGTTAAAAAGGAAACTGTTGGTAGCGAGGATCCCCAGACCAATGTGCGAGCTAGGATTTCAGGTTGAAATGGGATGATCTAGCAGAAGCTTTATGTTTAATTTTTGAGTTTAACAAGTTTGTAAGAATGTTTTATTATCAGTTGTAAGTTAAACTAGTTAGGATTTTGTACGATGTAATGTAAATATAGGTTGTGGCTTGTGTTTATACTATAACCTGTTGCGATCCGTGGTTATATAAGGTAGGTTCATTGCATATTTAATTTCATAAACAGTTTTATATTTTGTGTGTGTGTTGTGAACCCCAAACTTCTGACCCGGGTTTGGAGGGTGTCATAACTTCTTTATGAGTGGGTGTTTTGGGTGTGTTCCGGTACATCACAGTACATCACACGTTACTTATCAAAATATTAGCAAATCTCAACCGTCTATTAAAAACATCATCTTACGGGAGATAAATGAGTTACTTAGTTACGCAACTTTGGGGGTTACCCATAGAAACTGCCCCAGTAGTGAATATATTTATATATATAACTTATATATATATATATATAGACAAATGTTCCATGTAATACATAGTACAGAACAATGTATTTTTCATTTATAATATTGCATTTTATAGTGTAGGAATATATAATATTGCAATACAATGTACAATATTACAGTAGTGCATGACAATATATAAGTTGTCTAAGGGTATAAGATTTAGGTGGTCCGCACCAAACACAAATTATGTATATAAATATAGAGTAGAGTAAAGTTCTATGGAGTCCACTATTTCATTCGAGTCATGGCGTCCATATATGTCCTGCAAGTAATATAGTACATAAAACATTGCAAAACTTATTATTTTGTGAATAATGTTGTGCAAATATCATTATTTTACTCATAATCTTGCAAATCCCATTTATTTTCCGATTAAAATATTGCAAAACATATTGTTATACAGAAACACTTAGTTTGCATAACATTCATATTCACGTTGCTGAACATAAAATATTTGGCAATATTCTACTTACAATATGTCCGATATTTACAGGATTTCTATAAAAATAATGATGGTTGTAAGATATGCTTCACAAAATGAAAAGTTTTGCAACAGTTTATTTGTAGAAAAAAATGGACTCCAGGACTTCAATGAAATGGTGAACTCCATAGAACCTAACTCTCTCTCTCTCTCTCTATATATATATATATATATATATGAGTAATGAATAAATTGTATAAGCAAGTGAAAGTAGACAAGTGGATGGGTGAATATGTGTTATGACCAACCATGTCCAATTTTAATGTGTTACCAAATATTTATTAATTATCGAGATATCTTATTATTGATGATTAGAAGTACAATGTGAGCATGTTAACAAAAGATATGCAATGCGATAACAATAAACTACAAGTAAAAAAACCCTCAAATTCTAGCTAGGTTCAATTCCTAACCCTAAGAGTCTACCTATCGGTCCCTTACCAACCTGGTAAGAGAATACATTATTAATGAATGAAAGTTGCAATTAAAAGATAAAATAATAAATCTTCATTTTTCCCCTTCACTAATAGCAGAGCTTGCTGAAACACATTGTTCTCTTCAACTAAATGCCCTCTAATAATTATACTAAATAGAGTACAATCTTCTCTAGCAAATTAGTTCCACGAATCCTTATTTCCAAGCTTAACTATGCAGCAACAATACTTACACCTTGAACAATATAATTTGAATAAAATTTTAGAACCAAGCCATAAATCCAAATATAAATATATGTGTATAGTAATAAAACAAACGATAAGAGATATATGATATGCACGAGTCAAATTTCTGAGAGTTCTGAGAGCATATGTTGTATCTTCGTTGGTTTTTCAATAATTTAAACACCATAGTATTCATAAGAACATACTTAATATTTAAATTGATTTAAGAAATCACAACGGTCTTAAAATTTAATTCTCATGTTGATGTGTTGTAACCATTTTCACATTAATGTTCTTTCAAATATAGATTGAAGATAAACGTTGTTGAAACAACTTCCTATTAAATAGGTTCGAGTTTTGAAAAATAATTAACTTAAATATGAATTATAATAATAAACATTATTTGTGTGTGTGTGTCTATATTTATATAACATTTCAAAGGATACTACACAACTCTTGGATAAAGATTACAACTTTAAGAGTTCCTTTGAACTCCGGACGAATCCATTCGCTCCTCCCAATCTCGCTCTCAACCTTATAATATTTTATGGTTGTCTATGGTACAATAATTTTAAAACATAATGCATATGTTTATATACATGAATGGGCCATTATAAGCATTTTAAACGATGTAAAAAAATGTTACAAGCCCATTAAATAAAGTCTTAAAACTACAACTCTCGTCAAATTTTAAGGCCTTGAGATTCAGGATAAAGGCCTTGAGTTTCGCTCTTGTTCATGTAAAGGCCTGAAGCTGCGATGTAAAGGCCTTGAGATGCCCATCATTTGTATAAAAATCTCGAGCTGCGATGTAAAGGCCTTGAGTTCTTTACTGAAACTTTTAAACGTCTTTCTTTTCCCTCCACAAAAACATTATTTCTTCATGGCTTCTCTTCATATGATCATTCCTATTTGTTAAAAGCTACAATCATCAACAATCAATAAAAGGTAAAGGAGGTTATATGCGACATAAAACTTGTATATATCTAACATGGATCAGATGTTATTATTTGGTAATTCATAAAAAATTGAACATAGTTAGTCATAACACCTATTCACTTTCTAGGTGTGCACTTTCATTTAGTATCAAAATTTTCATATACTAACATTTTTGTAACAGTAAAGCAAATGGATGACTTGTGTCAACAAGGAAAATCTGATTATCGAGCTCCTCTTCTCACGTGAACTAACAACTAAAACTGATGGAAAGGTCGCATGTAGACTTACTTATCCAAAGATCCATTTGTTCTATGGGCTGTTACAATGGAAAAGCTGAGAGTTCTCTCATGAATGGTTTGAATCAAGCTAAGTATGATAAAGTATCTCACTGAAATCAGCAAAGAAGTTGTGGGATGTTTTGGAGAGATATCATAAAAGATCCAAATATCCGAGGGAGATTAAACTTAGTAAGCTTATGAATGAATTTGGAAACTTCAACCTTAACGAAATGTTGTGCAAGACATGCCTGTATTATAACAAGATTAAGTCACATTGACAACCCTAAGATTTAGTAGTATGATAGTCTAAATTTGTATTTTGTATTATATTACTTGAGTTTGTAAAATTGTTAAAGATCAGACTGTAGTATTGTTCTGTGAACAGTCTCAAGTCTAAGAATAAACTTTGAAAGAAGATCAACAAGATCATGCCTCAGAGAAAAGGTTAAGAAGCTTGGAGTTGAATAAATATGTTTTAGGAAAAATGTTCTAAGTCAAGATATCTACAAGTCACAGATCAAGTCATATAGAGAAGTCATTCGAGAACTCCAGAATGACTTGTCAAGAAGTCCAAAATGGCTTATAGAGAAGTCTTAGAGATATCAACAAGTCAAATAAAGATGTGAAGTTTGGAGATATCAAAAAGGCAAATTATCATTAGAGATTTCAGAGATATCTACAAGTCAAAATGTATATAGAGATCTCTGAGATATCTACAAGTCATTTCTGCATATTGAGAACTCAGAGATATCGAAAAGTCAAAATGAAGATATGAAGATTGGAGATATCGACAAGTCAATTTCTCATTATAGATCTCAGAGATATCAACAAGTCATTTCTACATGCAGAGTTTTGAAGACCTCGACAAGCCAAGTTCACTTATAGAGAACTCAGAGAGATCGACAAGTCAAAGACACTTATAGAGAACTCAAATACCTCGATAAACCATTATACTTATCGAGATGTCAGTTCTCTATACAATAAACTTGAGATCTCGATATGAACCTCAAGTACAGAATGCAGACAAGTTAAAGATTCAAGATTATCAATCAACAAACAATCTAATCACTTAGATTGAAAAGTCTACAAAAGCAGCTTGAAGAGTGCAAGATCAAGGGCCAAGATTAACTGAAAAAGGAAGGTCACAGACCTACAAGATTTGCAAGGATTCACTAAGCCAGAAATGGAAAACTTTAGAGATAACTTAAAGTAGGATTTAGTACATCTTATTTTATGATGCGTAAACCCGTGTTTACTAATTTATAAATTAAACATTGGTCCTTTGTTTTTGGAAGCAATAAACAGATCTAAATTTTTCTTGTACTCTCTCAAGGAATAAGCTGAGTTCTTATATTATTAAGAACCCAGGAATTGTAGCAAGACATACTTAATTTTGATACAAATTAAGTAAGTTTTGAAAAATTTGTTTATTGTGCATGTTCTTTATATTCTGCTAAATATAGTATCTCTACAATTAAACTACTTTTTTTACCACATTTCCAAATTAATTGTTATTAGGGATATGTTGTGTACTTGATGATAAGTTAAACAAAACACCTTAGTAGATTTAATTTAATGAATTTGTAGCTTTCAACGGATGATCACTTTAACATCCGTTGAAAGGGTAGCTTATGTATTAATAAGTTTAGTAGCACATTTCTGCATATTGTAATGCCTTAGAGAACTAGATGTTATAGAATGTTCTAAGTCATGTTAACTACTAGATTAATATGCAAGATAGGTTGGCTAACTGTAAATATTAGATGCCTTGTAATCTTGTATAAGTGAAATAGAGTTAACTGCTATGAAGATGCTCTCAACGGATATTCCAAAAGGTTTCAACGGATGATCAACTAGAGCTTCAACGGATGATCAACCACACTCTCAACGGATGATCCAACAAAGTCTCAATGGATGTTCTACAGAGTTTCAACGGATGATCAAATTTAAAAGCAGTTGATAGCGACTTGATAGTCACATGCGTTGATTGTATGCAAATGGAATGTGGCAGCCTATTTAAGGTTTTTAAGAACAAAGAAGCATGTTCATTTCCATGCTAACTTGAAGATATTCAAAGATGATGGATAGAGAAATGAAGAAGCATGTAATTAGACTAAGAAACATTTTGTCTCATTTGTTTATCTTTTTATCATATAACTTGGTGATATATAAACCAAGGGTAGCAAGTAGAATAATATCAAGTTAGTCAGCAACTTACCAGAGAAATAGATAAAGCTGTATTTGTTAAGAATTTATTTGTTCTTTGTAAGTTCTACTTGTAAGCAACTGTGTGCAAATCTTGCATCACAGAGTTCTCGATTTTATATATATCTCTGGTGGAAAAGTTCAATCCACCCAAAAGTTTTTAAATACTTGTATTTGATTATGTTGTGTTTTATTTCTTCAATACTTTCATTCCATACCTTAGCTAAATCAAACACAGTTACATATTTAAAATATAACAGTTCTTAGAATAAAAAAGAAACCAAAATTACATTCTCCCCCCTTATGTAATTCTTTGTTAGATTGTTTGGGAATAACAATTGGTATCAGAGCAAGTGCTTGAAGAACAAAGAGTTTATAGTTCACAACAACTAACAAGATGAGCAGAAAAGATGTTGGAGGAAAGGTTCCATTTCTGGACAAAGACAATTATCACCATTTGAAGGTAAAAATGCACCTGCATCTCCTCTCTCAAGATGAAGAATATGTGGACTGTATTGAGAAAGATCCTCATGTCCCTATGAGAGCTGCTACAGGAAATGAGCCATCCATCCCAAAGCCTAGAGCAGAATGGTCTAATCCAGATATTGAGTAAGTTCATAAGGATAAGAAGGCCATGAACATTTTGTTTAATGGTGTTGATGGTGACATGTTTGACAATATCATAAATTGCAAAACTGCCAAAGCGGACTGTGATACAATTCAAGTTATATGTGACGGAACTGAGCAGGTAAGGGAAAATAAGATGCAACTATTGATTCACCAATATGAGCATTTCTATAGTGAAGAAAGTGAGTCACTCACTGACATATTTACTAGGTTTCAAAAAATACTAAATGCTCTAAAGCTGCATAGAAGAGTCTATCATACAAAAGACTCAAACCTCAAATTCCTTAAATCTCTACCAAAGGAATGGAAGCCCATGATAGTCTCACTAAGAAACTCTCAAGATTACAAGGAATTCACCTTGGATAGACTGTATGGGATTCTAAAGACCTATGAGCTTGAAATAGAGCAAGATGAGAAGCTTGAGAAAGGAAGGAAGAAGGGAGGATCCACTACATTGGCTGCTGAGCAAGAGAGAGAGAAAGAGATAAAGGTAGAAACTGTGGACTCTGCACCAAACCCTAGAGTTTGTGAAGGCAAAGGAAAATGGCTAGTAGCTGAACATGAAGACCATATTAGTCAAGATGATATGGATGATATAGATGAGCATCTAGATTTTCTATCCAGAAGCTTTTCCAAGCTCAAATTCAAGAAGAATTTTGGAGCATCCAAGCCAAACAGAAACATGGTTGATAAGTTAAAATTTAAATGATCCAAGTGTGGCTTGAGTGCTCATTTTGTAAGTGAATTAAGAAAGCATGATTCTGATAGAAAGAAGTTTGAGCCTGTAGATTACAAAAAGAAGTACTTTGAGTTGCTCAAACAAAAGGAAAGGGCTTTTCTAACTCAGGAAAATGACTGGGTTGCTGATGAATTAGAGGAAGATGAGGATACAAGCTATGTCAATCTAGCACTTATGGCCAAATCAGATGAAACAGAAGTCAGTTCATCCAGTAATCAAGAAACTTGGGTATGAAAATCAAGTTAATATGATTTTGCTGTGTACAGGGAAACAGAAAGAATCTTTGGTACTTGGATAGTGGGTGCTCAAGGCACATGACTGGAGATTCTACCCTGCTCATTGAGTTCAAGGAGAGAGCTGGCCCAAGTATCACTTTTGGAGATGATAGCAAGGGTTATACTGTGGGATATGGCTTGATTTCTAAAGACAATGTCATCATTGAGGAAATTGCCCTAGTGGATGGACTCAAGCATAATTTGTTGAGTATGAGCCGGCTTTGTGACAAGGGCAACTCAGTAACATTCAATTTTGAAGCCTGTGTTGTGACCAACAATAAAAAGAACAAAGTGGTTCTTACTGGAGTGAGAAGAGGAAATATGTATCTAGCTGACTTCAACTCATCAAATGCATAATCTGTCACTTGTCTCTTTAGCAAGGCAAGTCAAGATGAAAGTTGGCTATGGCACAAGAAGTTGTCCCATCTTAACTTCAAGACTATGAATGAATTAGTCAGGAAAGATTTGGTAAGAGGCATTCCTCAAGTGGAATTCTCAAAGGATGGATTGTGTGATGCATGTCAAAAGGAAAGCAGATCAATGCATCATTCAAAAAGAAGCTTGAATCAATAATTAAAGAACTTTACAACTATTGCACATGGATTTATTTGGACCAGTCAATGTGTTTTACATCTCAAAGAAAAGATACTGCCTAGTAATTGTGGATGATTTCTCAAAGTTCTCTTGGACATATTTTCTCAAATCCAAAGATGAAGCTAGTGAAATCATCATCAATCACATAAGGCAAGTCAACAATCATCCAGATTTTAAAGTTAGAAGAATCGGAGTGACAATGGAACTGATTTTAAGAATTCTATGATGAGATTGTTTTGTGAAGAGAATAAGATCATGCATGAGTTTTCAGCAACAAGAACCCCATAAAAAAATGGAGTGGTGGAAATGAAGAACAAATCTCTTATTGAAGCTGCAAGAACAATGCTAGAAAAATCAAAGTTACCAACATACTTTTGGGCAGAAGCTGTAAATACTGCATGCTACACTCAGAATATTTCTTTGGTCAATCAAGAAAAATGCATGACTCCCTACCAATTGTTCAAGAATAGGAAGTCAACATTAAACTTTCTTCATGTCTTTGGCTGAAAATGCTATATCTTGAGGAATTAAACTGATTAAAAATGGAAAGTTTGATGCCAAAGCAGATTAAGGAATTTTTGTTGGATATGCAGTTGGAAAAGCATATAGAGTCTACATTAATAGAACTAACATTGATATGGAATCTGTACATGTTGTGTTTGATGATAAGAAGATTGAAGGACTGCAAGATGAAGATTTCCACGAATGCCTCAAATTTGACAATGTTGAGATGATTTGTGATGATAGTGATGATGAAAGAGATCAAGAAATAACATCTAAAGATAATGCCGAAAAATCTACAACAAATGAAGCATATAATTCAATATTCGTCAAAAGACCAAGTGCATCATTCGTTAAGAGACAATCTGCATCATCTGTCTAAAGGCAAAGATCAACATCCGTTGAGCCATTTATAGGAGTTGAAAGCCAATACAGATAACAATCAGAAAGAACCCCTGTTTCAAGTCAAAGATCCATAAATTCAGGGGGGGTTTCTTCTAATCAAAACTCAGTCACACATCAAGACAAATATGAGGCCTCTTCATCTAGAGCTAATCTACCACAACAGAGAAACTGGACCAGAGATCACCCCTTTGAATTAATAATTGGTGATGCAACTTCAAGAGTGCAAACTAGGAAAAAAACTCAAGAAGAATGTCTATACAACAACTTTCTATCTCAGGAAGAACCTAAAAAGGTAGAAGAAGCTCTGTTGGATCCGGATTGGATTTTAGCTATGCAGGAGGAGCTAAACCAATTTGAAAAGAATAAAGTTTGGAAGCTAGTACCCAAGCCTAAAGAAAAGAATCCTATTGACACCAAGTGGGTATTCAGAAATAAGATGGATGAAAATGGCATAGTAGTCGGGAACAAAGCTAGATTGGTTGCTAAGGGCTACTATCAACAATAAGGAATAGATTTTGATGAGACCTTTGCTCCTGTTGCAAGACTTGAAGCCATCATAATTTTTCTAGGCTATACAGCCCATGCCAATTTCAAAGTCTATCAAATGGATGTTAAAAGTGCATTTCTGCATGGAGATTTGGAGGAAGAAGTTTATGTCAATCAGCCTCCTGGTTTTAAAGACCCCAACTTTTCAGAATATGTCTACTATTATTTGAAAGCACTTTATGGACTGAAGCAAGCACCTAGAGCCTGGTATGACACTTTGTCGAAGTTTCTCTTAGAAAATCATTTCACAAGAGGCACTGTTGATAAAACCTTATTCTGTAGAAATTTTAATGGCTCTAGTATAATTGTTCAAATTTATGTAGATGATATTATATTTGGCTTTACAGATGAAAACTTTGCAAAAAGTTTGCCAAATTGATGCAAAGTAAATATGAAATGAGCATGATGGAAAAACTAACTTACTTTCTTGGTTTAAAAGTTAAGCAAGTTAGTGTTGGAATATTCATTAGTCAAACCAAATATATTTATGATCTCTTAAAGAAGTCTGACTTAATGGATTGCACATCTGCAAAAACTCCCATGGCCACTGCAACTAAACTTGAAGTAAACACTACTGAAAAGTTTGTGGATATTTCAAGATATAGAGGCATGGTTGGCTCACTTTTATATTTAAAAACAAATAGGCCAGATATAATGTTTGCTACTTATCTTTGTGCTAGATTTCAGGCTGATCCTAGAGAATCTCATTTAGTAGCTATTAAGAGAATTTTCAGATATCTCAAAGGAACACCAAAACTTGACATTTGGTATCCTAGAGATTCCGGTTTTGATCTAACTGGTTATTCAGATGCAGATTATGCAAGTTGTAAAATTAATAGAAAAAGTACTACATGAACTTGTCAATTTCTAGGAAATAAGCTAGTATCCTGATTTAATAAAAAGCAAAATTCAGTCTCTACTTCTACAACTGAGGCTGGATATATTGCTGCTGATAGCTGTTGTGCACATATTTTATGGATGAAAAATCAGTTGTTGGACTATGGTCTATAGGTGAATAAGATTCCTATTTTCTGTGATAACACAAGTGCCATTGCAATTACTGTAAATCCACTACAGCATTCAAGGAACAAGCATATTGACATCAAGTACCACTTCATTAGAGAACATGTCATGAATGGTACTGTGGAACTTCATTTTGTTCCAAGTGAAAAGCAACTTGCAGACATCTTCACCAAGCCACTTGATGAATCCACCTTTACTAGGTTGGTAAGTGAGTTAGGTATGCTTAATTACTCTTAATTTATTTTGATGTCTAAGCAATTTGAAATGCAGCCAGAATAAAACTTGATATTTCTTATCAAATATGAAATTTTGGCTAAGTCAGAATTTACATCTTGACGGATGTTCATTATCCGTTGAAAATGAAGATACGTTGAATCTTATCATTCGTTAAAATATCAAATATTATTCTGGGTACTTTTAATCCATATCCGTCAAATTACACTCAATCTTACCGTTAATTCTTGATATTATCCGTCGAATTCACTACAGCCTGTAAGTATATTTCGATGGATAATCATTAGAATTTTGACAGTTTTCTTTATTTTTAAACGGCTATTTTGGGCAACTTTGATTGGTTACTTTATTTTTGCTTTTATTTTTAATCGTTTATTTCTGAGAAAGTATAAAAGCTTATTTCATTTTCATCTTTACTTTTATCTTTCTCAAGCAATTTCTCTAACTCTCTTCATCTCCAAAGCAAAACCCCCCCTTTCTACAACTTCTTTCAATCACAGCAATGACACCCATAGTCAAAATCATGTCTCAAACTGGGTATGTTTATTAAAAGAACAACTTTGTGGCTTTAGTGAACAAGAGATTACTGCATCTGAAGACTATCACCAAATGATGGACTTCATTCGAAGCTGCAAACTGAGTTATACTATGCTTGAGTCCATGTCATCTCCTGTGAGGTTGTTGAGGAGATTTGGACTACTGTTGTGCTCAACTCCAAGGATAAGACCATTACCTTCTCTCTCAAAGGTAAGGAACACTGCATTAACTGTAGCACTCTTGAAGCATGCTTCAAATTGCCTAAAAATTACATTCTTGCTCCACACACAGACACAGATGTGAGTAACATGCTTATTTATATGGGTTATGCTCTTACTGCTACCAAGTTAGGTGAAGTTAGGAGACCAGGCCTTAGGAAATAATAGAGGTTTCTCTGTGACTCATTTGTTAAGGCTTTTTCTGGAAAAGTTAGTGATTTTGATGTTGTTAGCTATTCTATTGTTAACATGCTCTATATGATTTTAAGTGATAAGTATTTTAATTTCAATACATCTATAATGTATGAATTGGGGAGTAAATTAGGAGACATTAAAAAGAGGCCTAAGAACATCTATTATTCTAGATTCTTTATGATGATAGCTAACTTTATTTCTGAGGATCTCTCAATTGTGAACCCAACAAACAAGTTAGATTGTTGGGTCCAAGAGAGAAGAATTATTGCTGATCTTAACAGGGCTAATCACCATAAGGAGGTTCCCCTCATCTATATGCCAATTATGGAGCAGCCTCAGGTAAGTGAGGTAAACACTTCTGTCCCTGCTACTTCTCTACCATAAGTTTCTTTGCAGACAACTGTGGCTATGACATCTGTGACAATGACCAAATAGATGCCTACCCAAGCCACAAAATCAAAATTTTCCAAAACCAAATCAAATAAAACCCACTCTAGTTTCTCTCAAATGAATTTAGTTATAAAATCTACTAAAAACTAAGAGGGGAGTGTGAAGGGAAGTGAGCCTGGTGAGGGACATGGTGAAAATCAAAGAAACCCTAAGGATAAGGATGTAGATGTATGTGTAACCCGACCTAGCCACACTACAGTTTTCCAACAAATTGTAGTGCTTAATAAGGATTCTAGCTCTTTACTAGTCTCATCCTCCCAAAAGGATGTCACTATTGAAACAAGCTCTCAACCAAGAGCACAGGCCAAAAGGGTTAGGGACACAGACTCACCCCAAACTTACACAAGGAAGAAGAAATCTAAAACACCTGGGGATACAAAGGTGCACACACTGTGCAAACTATAGTCAAAGTCTCAGTTATAGCACCTTCTCAAAGTCAGTTTGATGTGGCTCCTGTAAATGTGGAGTCACAGCCAAAATATCTCACAATACAAACACCTCACACATAAAACTCACCCACAAATTCTTTGGATATGGATATGATTCACACATTAATTCCCGATTCTCCATCTTTAACTCTCACGGAGAAGCTAAAATCTCAAGTGAGCATCATATTTTGGATGATTTATTGGCTCACTTGCCATTCCTTTCTGATTCTACTGAGAAATCTGTGCAAAATCTCAAATAAATCACCATAGATTCAACAGTAGTTTCTACTCCAAATTCTGTCATTTTTACTATCTCGACGGATATCCTTCATCCGTTGACCAGTGATTGTATCTCGATGGATGTGCTTAACAACAGTCATCCATTGAAACTCTCAACTACTACCTCGAAGGATGTTTCTCATTCGTTGAATATCACTGCACCATTTGAAATCTCCACTATTGTTACAAGTGCAGGTAATTTAGTAGTTATAAAATCACTCCTAGGATTGAGGGAAGGGAGTGAACATAGTGAGAGGTTGAGTTGCTCTCAGGAAAAAGGAGAGGAAATGAGTGAACACATGCAAACTATTTCTTCCAGCTTGACAAAAGAAACTGAGAGGAGTCCCACATTAGAAGGTGAAGGTGAGGGTGGGAAGCCAAGGGGAGCCCTTGATGCAAGAAAAGAGAGAAAATGAGAGAAAAGCAGGTACTGAAGAATGGAAAAAGCCTATTGTTAGTGAGTTAAAGGATGTCAATGAGGCTGAAAAGAATCAGCTATTTTAGCAAGAATATTAAGCTGTCTTAGACTCTGTTTCTTATGAAACTGAGGCATTTACTCACCTTTTTCCAGCTTATCAAACCTTGGATGAACAGGACAATGGGGCTGCTGAGAGAATTCTCAACTTGGTGCACACAACAGCTTCAATGTTAAGGGCCAAGGATGCAATCAACTCACTTCCACCTGTAGCTGGTGATGATTTTGAGTTAGACTCTAGTGGCACATTTGGGGATGCTTCTAATGATGAATAGGATTTGTTGGACATAGGGGGAGATGCAGGTCCTATCTCAAGCACAAACACTCCAGCATGGATATTTAGCAAAGATTGCAGTGTGCATCACTTCAAATCATCTCTATTCCACATAATCCAACAGACCCAGACATCTCTTCAGGCTACTAAAGATGCTAACACCAAGAGTCTTCTCCAAGCACACCTTGAGTCTCTTCACTTGCACAAAATTCAATCTCTCAAGAAAAATCAAGATGTGTCTGAGATCAAGACAGAGATTAGCCAAGTCAAGAAAGACATCAATGAAAGATTGGAATCTATTCTTCCTGACACTATAATGAGAGATATCAACAGGCAACTCAGGAAAGATTTGGAGCTGAGTAGCAATGTAGATTCCTTGGACACTAGGCTGAAGACCCTAGAAACCTCTATCACTAAAATTCAACTCCATCAAGCTCAACAGACACTTCTTATTCAGAAATTGGTGGCTGCACACACCTCAAATTATGCTCAACTTGATGATAACAAAAAGGGGAAGAAAGTCTCTATCATTCCTATTAGTCAGCGAGAGTCAGTTAGTGAGGGGGAGAAAGTGCTCAACATTAATGTCAGTGAGGTAATAGTTCCAACAATTACTTTCACTAAGCCACCAATGCTAGACAACATTGATTCGGTCAAGATAGCAGCAGCTGAACTAGAGCTGAATGAAAAATGGAAGAAGCTTGATGAGAAGATAAAGAAGAAATTTGGTCCAATTGAGAAGCAAGATAAAGCTGTGAAACATTTCTCACATTTCTTTCAATTGAGACCAATTTCAATCAATGAAATAAGCTTAGGGAATATAGAAAGGGGTCAACCCTCAGCAATAAAGTCTCCAAAGGCCAATGTGATTTTTCAGCCAAAGAGAAACTATCCAAAGAATTTAGACAAAAATCCATTAGACCTAGTTTATGAAACCCCCAAGCCTGATGAGAAGAAGCTGCTTAGTAGATCTATTTTTTTCTTCAAAGATCCCAAAGACTCAGTCTTGAAGAAAATAATTGCTAAAATCCATAGGAATTGCAAATTGATCTGTGTGGTGGCTAGACATCCACAGTTTGCAGAAGCTAAGAAAGAAGAAAAGGTGAGGCTCAAACAACAACAAAAGCAAGATGCTTTAGATGCCAATAACCAAGCTAAGAAGCCTGCAATCACAAAATCTAAATTTCTTGTTTTGATAGCTGAGTCAGTTAATGAAGAAAAGCAAGAAGAACCAAAGCAGATGAAGAAACCAAGATTGAAATTCAGACCAAAGAGGAAGCTGGATTTTGATAAAGACAAGGATGAATATATGCCAACCCAATCTAAGACCTCAAGTTAAACAACCATGCCCATAATAGAGCAAGTTAAATTCAAGGTTCATCCTGACATGAATTTCCGTGGTGAACCCATAATTCCTAAAGATGAACCTGTAGATTGGGAAAGCCTACCTCTTCCCGATCCAAACATCCCAATCTCAACCAAACCAAAGAAAAGACAGTCAAGAGCAATCAAAAAGGTCAAGCCTGTCAAACTTCAATCCAAAGCATTAGCTAAACCCAAATTAACTGTCAACAAGGGAGATTAACTCTTCATCTATGACATCAAGGAATTTTCAGACATAAATCTCTATCTGGATGAGCTAGAAGAAGTAAGAGCTATTGATGCTTACAAGCATCTTCCAGAGAGATTGTTCTTCAGGTTTAAGGGTGGAAGAGAGCTGACTTGGCCTCTTCACAATTCTCAATGAAGGCTATTCTGTTCTGGTGAAAATTTTCTCCTCAATAAAGAAGAACTCTGGGTTCAACATTGTTGCCAAGAAGATGGTACTGAATAAAATTGAGGAGATAAGAAATAGCCGGAGAAGACCAAATGTACTCCCAAGAGTCTTAACAATTCCATACACAGGAAATATAGTGCATTTGAGGCCTTACTGGTTGATGGAGTTCAAGGATGAGAAATGCACCAGAAGATTCTTCAAATTAGAAGATCAGGTAAAAATTTCAAGTAATGAAACTCTCATGGAGATGCAAGAAATGATGGATCAGACAAATGAAGATGAATCTGAATTCGACAGGAAACTTCAACACCAGATTGAAGAAAATAATTAGAAATTGGGAAAGAAGTTCAGATAGTCAAGGAAATAAGTTAGATTTGCTCAGTCTAGAGGAGCACCTTGAAAATGGCTTGTGAGATTCTCTACCTTCCTTTACATAATTTTCAATAAAGTTGCAGCACTTGTTAATTTTATTTACTAGAAATCAGTCTGTATTCAAAGGGTGTTTTGTTATCATCAAGTTTCTCTTAATTTATGCCTACAATTCCAGTATACATAAGTTGAGGGAGATTGTGAGGGATATGTTGTGTACTTGATGATAAGTTAAAGAAAGCACCTTAGTAGATTTAATTTGGTGAATTTGTAGCTTTCAACGGATGATCACTTTAACATCCGTTGAAAGGGTAACTTATGTATTAATAAGTTTAGTAGCACATTTATACATATTGTAATTCCTTAGAGAACTAGATGTTGTAGAATGTTCTAAGTCATGTTGACTACTAGATTGATATGCAATATAGGTTGGCTAACTGTAAATATTAGATGCCTTGTAATCTTGTATAAGTGAAATAGAGTTAACTGCTATGAAGATGCTCTCAATGGATGTTCCACAAGGTTTCAACAGATGATCAACTAGAGCTTCAACGGATGATCAACCAGACTCTCAATGGATGATCCAACAAAGTCTTAATGGATGTTCTACAGAGTTTTAACGGATGATCAAATTCAAAAGCAGTTGATAGTGACTTGACAATCACATGCGTTGTTTGTATGCAAATGGAATGTGGCAGCCTATCTACAGGTTTTAGATAACAAAGAAGCATTTCCATTTTCATGCTAACTTGAAGATATTCAAAGATATTGGATAGAGAAATGAAGAAGCATGTAATTAGACTAAGAAATATTTTGTCTTATTTGTTTGTCTTTTTATCATGTAACTTGGTGATATATAAACCAAGGGTAGCAAGTAGAACAATATCAAGTCAGTAAGCAACTTACCAGAGAAATAGATAAAGTTGTATCTGTTAAGAATTTCTTTGTTCTTTGTAAGTTCTACTTGTAAGCAACTGTGTGCAAATTTTGCATCACAAAGTTCTCGATTTTATATATATCTCTGGTGAAAAAGGTCAATCCACCAGAAAGTTTTTATATACTTGTATTTGATTACTTTATGTTTCATTTCTTCAATACTTTCATTCTACACCTTAGCTAAATCAGACACAGTTATATATTTAAGATAGAACAGTTCTTAAAATAAAAAAGAAACCAGAATTACATTCAACCCCCTTCTGTAATTCTTTGTTAGATTTTTTGGGAATAACAATTTTAAAAAGACTAAAAATCAAGAAAACACATTCACCCCCATGTGTTGCACTCAATATCTAACAAGTGGTATCAGAGCAAAATCTGAAAGAAAATAGATAAAAATCTTGGAAGTATGAGTGCACAGAAGATAAGCAGTATTAAGATACCGGCCTTTGACAAAATCAACTATACACTTTGGAAAAAGTAAATAATGCGGTTTATAAGGATGGCCAATCCATTATATATCTAGATTCTCAAGAATGGCCCTTTCACCCACATGAAAAAGGTAGATGAATTTACAGATAGAGACGTGGTCATCCCAGCTCATTTTGCACCTAAGGACCCTTCAAAATACACCGAATCTGAAAAAGAGAAAGTCTCTCTAGATAGTGGCCTGCAAGTAATTCTGATAGAGTCACTTGACAATGCCATGCACAACAACATTGTCAACTGTGACATAATTAAACATATCTGGGAGAAAATAGAGATTTGTGTGAAGGTACAGAGGAAGTTAGATCCAACCAAAGGAGAATACTGGTGTCTCATTATGAAGGATTCATGGCAAAGCCCAAAGAAGGAATTAATGAAGTTTTTTAGAGATTCAATAAATTAATAATTGACTTGCAAGTAATTGATAAATATTATGAAGCTGAGGAGGGTAACCTGTAGTTCCTGCTAGCTCTTCCTGACCATATTGAACAAAATATATCAGCTATTAGAGAAGGAAGAGATCTGACCAGAATAACACTGGAAGTTCTGTATGGAATCTTGAAAACCTATGAACTTATAATGTTGTAAAAAAAGTCATTAAAGGCAAACCATGGACATGTGGTTGATGGTTCCAGTGCCTTAGTTGTACATGACGCCTTAGTTGTACATGACAGTGAAGAAAGTGAAGATGAGTAGGATTATCAAGTTCCAGTTATTCAAGCTGTGGAATAAAAGAACAAAGTACCTCAGAAGCAAGTTATTTTGGAACTGGAGGAAGATGAATACTACACCTTGGATGAGCTAGATGAAATGGACCAATCCATGGATTACTTGGCTAAGAAATTATCTAACATTAGAGTCAAGAAGCCAAGGTTCTTCAAGAACAAGGGATAGTCTTCCAACTGCAACAATTGAAAACCAAAAGCTCAGTATAACTCAGCTAGCAAAGAGGGCTACAAAACTGGATCTGTGGAAAGATCAAAGATAAGGTGCTTCAACTGTGATGAGTTGGGTCACTTTGCTACTAAGTGCAAGAAGTCCGATAAGGTGAAGAAGGATAAGGCATATTTGGAATGAGAGGCAAAGTATGAAGCTCTCTTGAATAAACAGTCTAGAAAAGCTTACATTGTAGAAGGCAACAGTTGGGATGATACAGATGATAAAAATGAAAATGAAGAGTTTGGATGTGACGCCCTCCAAACCCGGGTCAGAAGTTTGGGGCTCACAACACACACCATAATATTTGAACCTGTATATAAAGTATTATATGCATTGACCCTTCTGTACACAACCACGGATCGCAACAGGTTAAAGTATGAAAACAAGCCACAACCAACTAGTTCAACTTACAATTGCTAATGATATCGTAGTTACAATCTTGCATAATCCACCTACACTATAAAGCTTCTGCTAGCTCTATCTAATTTAACTGGAAACCCTAGCTCGCACACTGGACAGGGAATCCTCGTTACCAACATTTCCTTCTTCAACTGTTGAAAACATAAAATTTTTTGCAAGAGTGAGCTTACTAGCTCAACAAGTAATAATAACAGCAATTGAGGTTAAATAATCACCAATTGAAATGATTCAGAAGAATCAAGTTTATGAATAAGCAATGATTAGAATTGGATATTCATTTTTGAAAACCAAGGTTAGGCTGCTGATCAGTCACGCACTAACCCCAAGCAAGGCTCCCAACTTTGCTCTATATACCGGATCCAAGGCACGCATTGGCCTATTATGACCATGAATCTGGTCTGACCAAGAATCTGGTCCACACTTATAAAACCATCCAATTCTAAAACAATTTAATATGAAAACCAATGTAAATCAATAAGCTGAATCATAAACAACATTTATCTTGAAGCATAAGGTGATTCATAACACCATGAAGGCATAACCGGAAATTCAAAAAGATTGGCTTTTAATCAAGGAAAGAATCAGAAAGTAGAAGACCAAGGGTTCAAGGGTTCCAATAATTGGTCTTCTGTTAAACAAGGAATAAGGGTTGGTATATTAAGAAACTCAATATCAGAATCAGTATGTGGTGGATATGTATTTGTGGAGTAGTATCGTATGTGTTTGGATTGTATCTGGGAATTCAACAATCAATGGTTTGTGAAGAACAAGGCTTATGGCTCAAGATAAAAAAGAATCAGGGTTCAAGGTTAAATAGTTTAAAGTACTTGCAATATAAAACATGAGTTATTTGGAATAATAATGACATGTTATGAAACAGTTCGAAAATAATTGCAATATATCTTAAAGAAAGGTTATGAAGTACTTGCCTTATCACCGACGATTTCCACTTTACTTGTACTTATCTAACAGTTTTATTCATTAACCATTTTTTTTCTCTTTCTATGCCTTGCTTCTATTTATCAATCACTTTCCTTCTCTTTTTACGCTTTGATTCTATTTATGGATCACTGATTTCCTTTTCTATACCTTGCTGACTCTGCTAGGTATCACAAGTATCGATCAATACTCAATCTCATATCATTCTAATCGTCACATAGACGTCATAAGCTTTCATCTACCCTTCGTTTTACTCAAATCCGATTTACGGATTAAAAGTTATGATAAAAATAGTTAAACCATAACCACATAGGCATATAATGCATCAATCAGGTCACATATAACACGTAACACGTAAGATATTCGATCAAAATATATTTTCAAAGAAGATCGGAGTCAAAATGATTTTCCAGGTATTTAATACGAATTTTTGAATATTTTTCGGAATTAAAACGGGACTCCGAATCATTTTATAACTAAATAATAGGGTTCGAACACCCAAATCTGGCTTTAAAATAATTTTTAATAATATCTTAAAGCTCGAAACTATTTTTCGGAATTTTTAAATCAATTTTAAATAATTAAATCCAATTAAATAATCAATTAAAATTAATTAATAACTAATTAAATTAATTAATCAATTAATATTTAAATTAATTGACTAATTAGATAATTTATTAGCAATTAAATTAATTAATTAAATAATTAAGATTTTTTTTTATAAAAAAAAATAATTTTCAGAAATTAAATAATGAATTTTGGAATTAAACTAAATAAATAAAAACAATTTTCAAAAATATAAATTTCAGGGGGTAAAGTGTAAGATTATAAAACCAGAATCCTATTTTTTTGAAATTATGAAAACTCCAAGGACTATTTCACAAAATCTTGCAAATGGGGAGGGTAAAATGGTAAATTACCACCCCCTCCTTCTTCTTCCACCTCCGGCGGCCGGCAGCAATGGCCGCCACTCGGAGGTTTTCCGGCCATCCCTAACACAACCCAGGAGCGCTCTAAATTAACAGGGAGCAAGCTACATCCTTCCAGGAGTCGATCTGCAGGCTCGAAACGGCTGAAAAATCACTGAATCGAGCGGAATACTCGACTGAAATTCTTGCCGCCGTTCGAGTCCCTTTTTCCGATCAACCCCTTTCCGACATCGTCTGTTGATTCCAAGTATATCATTCGACTTATTTTTCGACGATCTATAAGCTGGTGTATTCAATTTAAATCAATAACCCCTAGATTAAAAACGCCTAAAAATCAATTAAGAACATTCATAGTTCATAAACCCTAATTTACGAATTCGAGAATCAAACTCAATTTTCTATATGTTATTGAACTCCAAATTAATCATATAATATACCAAAATGACCCGGAAGAAATAATCTACACAATTATGCCATCAAATCATATCAAAAACATCAAGAACAAAAATTCATATTTTAATCCATAATTAATTCAAAATAAAATAATTAAACCAGAAAAATACCTTGATTTATGGGCAAAAACAGATGGTTGATTCAGAAAGAAGATTTTGAGAGCTTCGTTTTGATATGCTGCACGCCCGAATCAGAGTTCGATAACGCCTTCGTTTGTGCGTTTGATTTTCAAGAACGCGGTTTTAATTCGACATTTTCTCTGTATTTTACGGGGTTTTACTGATTGATTGTGATTACACGAATAAAACAAAATAATAAAAGGGCTATATATATTTATGGAATATTGGATCGTGTTGGATCGTTTTGGATCGTTAAATTAGTTACTTAGCCGCTAAGCAACTGCAAAAATGATCTGATTTGATACCCGTATTGGATAATTATCCAAACCGGGATTCTTATAAAACACTATATATGAAAATAACGTAATAATATTCCGTCTTTCGAAAAAACGGGGTTTGTTGGTTCACCGAAATGATTATCGTATCGAAAATCTTGCATCGGGCCGCGCACGGGTCAAACCGTAATCCGGATCGAAAAAGTCAAAATACGGAAAATGTCCGGAATTACCAGATTAGGTTAGGCAGGAGTTTTCGGAAGAGTTTCGGGTTGTAAAAACGTAAAAACGGTTGAAGTCGGACGATTCCCGGCTTTATAAAATAATTTTGTAATTATTCAGAAAATAATTAATAAATTCATAAATCAATATAAAATCATTTAACAGCCCAAAAATTATTAGAAAAATACCGTAATTATCTATATTTTATTCTGGTCATAATAAAATTAGCAAAATTATATTGTATCCCATATAAGCATTCACATATTCACACCAATCAGCAGATAATTCACCAAAAATCGCATAATAATCATATAAAATTAGTTATTGATAAAAATAATTACACGCGATATCCCGGATGTTACATCCTTCCCCCTTAAAAGGATTCTGTCCACAAAATCATACTAAGGATCAGATAATGATATAATCAAATATCTCACTTCCATTTTCTCAGGTTAATCTTTCAACCCTACAACTTTTCATAAACTTTTACTCGCAGTATCAACCATTACTTAACACCCTCTCGGTGACATCATATTCTATCTATTGCTCACATAACTCAACTCGAGTGTCCATTTTATATATAATAGAGCAAAATTTCCTTTCCTGAGTATACACGTATAAATACCGTATGAATCTGCTAAACGTGTGGCGATGAAGCCAACTTACTTACACTTATCCTGACTATTTTACTGTCTCAAAAGGGACCAACATAATGCTTACTAATTAGCTTTTCTTTGTAATTCTAGTAATTCGTGCTCATGAACGTTTGCAATAGCTAATGGTTATTGAACCTCATTGTAACGCCCTCTAGACCCGGGATATAAGTCTGGGGGTTACTAGCTAATCACCAAACCTGTAACAATCTGATTAACAATTAATAAAGAAATGAATCTAAACCCCTTTAACACTAACCAGGATCTTTTTAGGTTGAAGTATGAAAACAAGAACCACTAACTACTTTATTACAAAACCAAATTCAAAATCTCACAAGCTCTCTTAATTACAAACCATTGTCTAATTCATTTTAAACTAAGTTCAGCTTTTATTCAAACACACACACTATCTATCAACACTCCACCTGTTCGGGCAACTCAAAGCTTTCTTCCTGGATTAGGATCAACACATTGGGTATTAGAAGATCCCGAGGCTTGACCCGTTTCTTTACCACTCGAGTCCTGATGGGTTTCATGTTCCTTCTTAACTGAAAACAATAAGGTGAATAACAACAAAAAGGGTGAGCCAAAAATTGCTCAACAAGTCCACAAAATATAAACAGTGTTAAAGCATTTTAAATGAATCCGTAATTTCTGGTATATCTGCAAAGATATAACCCCCACGAGAATAGAAAGAAGGCCATTACTGGCGAGTACAAATGAACTAAACTGAACACAAGTTTGTATCTATATTCTGCTGATCAGTCAGAATATAATGCAGATCTATATCTCAATATATAGATCCAGTCGGGTACCCAGGCACTACGGCCCATGTCGAGGCACCAGTCATCCCGGTCCTCAGGATTAAGACACACTCAATCCCAAAATATCATTATCCAGTCCATCACTTAGCAACCGGAACAATCGGTATGCGTTGATATATTCTAAACACCAGAATATATCAATCTCAATGTATCATCAATGGAATATGAATCAAGAATCCAAAGAAACAGAGAAATCAAGAATCGAAATGAAATATGAACAAAGGAATAGCAAGTGTGTATCAGTGATTAAGAACAAGAATCAAAAGAGTGCAAATGTGATAAGCATTTGAAGAAATGTCACTATTCTGAAAGTAGAATAGGGGAAAAACTTGCCTTCTGTGCAACTCACTGCAAATATGTCACCTTCGTCTAATACCGACTCAACCTGCCTTGCTGGCTTAGCTTCTGTTAGAGAAATAGACTGATTAAGTCATTTCGTACTTCAATTGCATCTTGAATCGACTTCACACCGTTCCTAACATCTACCCATGCGCTTATGACTGACTCATGTATTACTTATTAACAAATAAGACTCCATTAACCACGTAATACACATAAGCACATAAGCACACAATCATTTTTATAGTTAAAATAATTTTTAGAACCAAAATCGACTCGCTGATCGCTCAACTGATCGTTATCTGACTCGTTTCCCATTTTTTCGGAATTTTTCGGACTTGACTCGGCACGCGTTTCGACTGATAATTAAACAAGTAACAAAATCAACTAATTTCTAAAAGAAATTAAGCTTTAATATTATTTTTAATGAAAATAATTTATTTTTCTGAGTCAACATGCTTTCGTTTTACTCGAATCGGACTAACGGTCTAATTATTATCAATTAAACACTGATAATTCAATTTATTATTCACTATAAATAATTATTACTAATTTTTAAAACTCAAAAATAATTTTTAAATCATTATTTAAGAAAAATCAGAAGTAAAAATGATTTTTCTATAGTTTTTGGAATTAAAATAAATTTATTATGATTTATTGAAAATTATTTGATTAATTATCAAAATAACTAATTATTTTTAAATAATTAATAAATAGTTAATAAATAATAAATAAATAATAAATAATAAATAATTAAGAAAATAATTCAATCTGATTTTTAGAAAATAATTCAGAATTATTTATAATATAAATTAAATAATTAAATAATTAATTAATCAATTTATAAACTAAATAAATCTGATTTTTAAAATTAATAAAAATTAAATAAAAATTAAAATTCCAGAAACATCTGTCAGAAAGCAAACATCTGACAAAACAGATCAAAACCGGGTATTTTATACTGGTCAAATGGGTCAACATCCGGGTCGTGAAGAACACGCCGGATTTTGCCCAGAATCCGGCCACCGGTGCAGATTCCGGTGAGCCATTTTCAGGCAAAAAATGGAACCGTTTGGTTCGTTTTTCACAGGGTTTCAATTCCTGGCAACTACCCCAATCTGTTCCCGGCCAAAACAAACCAAAAACATCCTTGAAACTTCATCTCCGATCAAAATCAAACTCAACTCCGGCCAAAAACCTATCTTTTGATTCTATAAACCAAACTCAACGTTCTATAGTGGAAATTATAGCTATGAACTCATACAATCAAAGCCCTAACATATCAAGAATCAAATATGCACAGAAATCATCGAGTTGTGTTTTGAAAATCTGACATAAACCCTAGAAATCGTGAATCACTATACAGACATCGTTCGTTCAATTAAACACCATGAATCGACTGTAAATCATCTAACAAAGCTATATCAATCATCAAAACATCAAAATAACCCTGCAATCAAAAAGTCCTAATTTGAACATAAACCCTAGAATTTGCAAATTAAAAACTACGAATTAAAACGTGAAATTGATGCTAGAAATGGAAAGAACAGATCAAAATCTTCGATTTGGTTACCGGAATCACACGATTTGATGAAGAAATCAGCTAGAAATCACGGTTTGATTCTCGACCCGATTCAAGTTCTTCCCGACCCGCATTTCAGAGAAAATTCTGATTTTTAATGACTTATTAATTATAATTAAATAATAATTAGGCTATTTATAGTAGTAAAAATAATACTCCTAAATAAAATTAAGGGGCTAATTATACATCTAATAAAAATATTTGGCCCTAATTTTTTATAATTTTTTAGTATTAAAATTTAATTTATAAATATTTTATATATGCAATATATGTGCCAAAATTTCCCAAAAATTGTGAATAATGCAAAAATGCAAAGAAATAATATAAATGAAAGTCCTATAATTTTATAAAAATAAAAATGTGATTTTTGTGGGGTTTTTAACACCCAATGGGGCCCGGAAAAGTCATTTTTCGTAAAATGAGAAAATTTATAAAATGTCTAAATGTTCAGAATAATGCGATGGTAAAAGCCGTTTGATGAAAATAAGGCCCATTATTTTAGTTGAAATACTGGCTTTAAAATCATGGTCTGGGTCGTAAAACGTTTGAAATAAAAGCGATGAATGCAAAATAAAACATCTGAAAAATATCCTAAAAATACAGAAATGACACAGAATGCACATAACACGTAAAAATTGGGGTTTGACAGATAATCACACATAAATGACACATCAACACACCTTATTTATTATAAATATGATATAATACAATCGTAAATTTCCCAGACGTTACACTCTTTCCCACATATTTCTCTATTCAATTAACTTGGTTCGTAATCACTTCGAATCGCATTTGAGGCACTTTAGTTGTTCTTTTAATCTTCTCGTCCATCTGCGAATGATATACTGGAACTATGGCGTATTCGATTTCTAACGTTCTCGAGATTACTCCAGAGTTAAGAATTAACGTGAAAATTATGAATGGATATGACTAACGACAAACTTATCACCATATCTTATTTTCCTTGAATCACAATTGAGTATATCCGCCGAGCGAACAACTCTTACCAATTTGAAGAAAGTACACTAACCTGGCGACATCACCGACATATTTTTAACCCATATCATCATTTATTTTGATTCTAAGGAGTTCTCATACAAAACTGACTGCGTTGCTTTCTTTGACGTCTAATCAAATATAACGTTTATTCTTTCTTTATGTCATACTATCAGAGAGTTTTCTTTAACATCTACGTCTCATATCATATCTTCAGAGTAGCTTTAATCTCTTGAGTTATCTCCGTTCAACCAGATTCCAATCTTTTAATTTTGCCTTACTTAATATCCGTTCATCTAGGAGTAGTACATACCATTCTTGTTCGACATAATTTATCATATTCTGGATACTCTTGTCAAATTGCAAATTACACAATATTGATTATCTATAATTAGTTTCTGGATCTGATGACATACCACCATTTATTCAAGCAACTAACCCACTTATGGGATAAAATGTTTATTACTAAATGAAAATGATCAAGTTCAAATAACTTATCAATAATAATGCCATTAACGCTTTCCTCACCTTGGGTTCTCAGGTGGCATCACCATGACGTTTCATGGCGAAATATATCCATCTTGTCTTTGCTGTCCCGCCTTAACTCCTTGATATATGTAACATTTTCTAATCTATCCCACCATTTCTTTCTTCATATCTAGCCACCAATAATTTTTCTCTAAATCTCTATACATATAGGTACTCTATGGATGGATTGCATATCTTGAGTTGTAAGCTTCTTGTAAAGTTCCGTCCTTCAATTCTGTCATTAGGGGAATCCCAAATTCTAAAATAAACTCTGGGAATGCCTTGATCATCTTTTTGAGTATATATATATATATTTTCTAACTGTTAATATCTTAATCTATTATTTTCCCTTGACATTTCTTTACCTTCTCTAGCAATTCTGGCTGAAAAGTCATACTATACATCTTTGCCTGGTTAGGTTTGCAAACTCTGACTTCTAATTTTAATTTTTGAAACTCTTTGTATGATTCTTCTGACACAGTCAACACGTTCAGTCCTTCCATTATGTTTAACGCATCTGTTACTACATTTGCTTTTCCTGGGTGCTAGTTAATCGTGCAGTCATAGTCCTTGCTCAACTCCAGCCATCTTTGTTGTCGTTCATATTACCCATATCTTATCTATATCCTGACATCTTATATAGTTTCTTTATCATCCTTTTGATTTCACTTCCTTTCCTATCTCCATTCTTCATTCTCATAGCTTATTCAAAACCGAATTCTTGACATTAATGCTCATTTTGCTGTCATATCAAATTAGATATTAATACGAACTTTGATGCTCACAACATCCCATTCTGAAGTAAACATCAATCATCTGTATTAATACCACTTTTGATATTTAACAACAACCTAAGTATCAGCATCAGTCGAAAACTGAATTAAAACTGTATCTCACACTTTATCCCAAAACAGAAATACTTGACAATTCATTATTGTATGATTATTAGAAACAAAATTTCTTTTGATAAAACTTTATTGCAGATGATAACATCTCCCTGACTGTTTAATGAAATCCATATTGGTGTAGTTATTAATTTTCTATTTTATTCCATCTCCCTTCTTCCTTTCTTCTCGTTGCTTCATCTTAAATCTTTAGCTCTTGAAAATATTCTTCTCACTTGTCCATACAAATAACTTTTTATTTCTCTTGTCCATTATGAAGGGCATACTTATCCAAATAAAAACTCACACATTTGTAGCAATTTATGAATTATACTAGCGTCCTTACTTTTTCCCAATTCCTTATTGTTTTGATTTCGGATTTGAAAGTCACATCAAAATTTGACTTAATCTAATTGGAATCGATTTCCATCTAACTGACCATTAATTGGTAAAATCAACCAATTAACTTACTTAATTGATCAATTGTACCAACTGATGACTAGCTAAATGAAATCAAAAACCAATTATATATAGTCGGATTGGATGCAACAACCTCCCTCGAGAACCAAGATCACAATATTTGGAGTATCACAGGAATATCAATAACATACGAAATTTTACATTCTATCTTTAAAAGTAGGGTAATTTTTGAAAATTTGAGCAGCATCTCCTTTATATTATTGACTACCAGTCGGGCTTAAGCCGACACCAACAATCAATCAGACAACCAACAGTCACTCAACCAAACAATTATCAACCTTCAAATATACCAATCCACTACCACCTTCTAAATTCATTATGTCCTCACCGCATATAATACTAACCAGTACAACCCATATTTTAGTTCAACCTAGGATTTTAGCGAACAATTCTGATGATACCATGTCCTTTCTCATATCTTCTGATTATAACATAATATTAATACTGAGTATAATTATAAATTATTCTAGAATTATTCTGGTTCCTATTTTAAATAAAGATCTCTACTTAACAATTCGTCCATCCTTGGCAATATACACTTGTTCTTATTAGTTAACTTGTTCAACCTCTGATGACCGACACCTGGTATCTACCAACATTCTTAAAATCTTGCGAATGAGTTCATTTGGTTTTAAAGCTTCACATCTTTAAAATTTACTACAGTCAAACCACCATACCTTCATCTCCCCTTATGTCTTTCCATATTGAACCTTCTTTGCCGACCCTGCTACAAGCGTAATTTTACCACAATATACTTTCTTGAGTGGAAAAGCCCAACCATCCCTTGATGAGCACACTTAAAGTTTATTCGTATCTAGCATTTCTTCGATCTTGAATCTTCATGATAAATATCTCCCACATGATTGAGGTATGTTTCATTTTTACAATGTCTTAATCGATTATTTGGTTATTATTAAGAATTTCTTCATTCACCTTCATTATCCAATCAATCATTTGCCTCATCTGATACAGGCAGCTTTACTTTCTTGTTTCTTTGGTTAATTTACCTCATACGGTTTGCTAATTACTCCACTTCCTGCCAAAGTCTCAGACTCGAAACGTATCATGTATATAGATTTTTCGCCTTTGATTTGATGCTCTCGCAACTATCCCGTTATTGACATAATAGTTCTTCTCTGTACGTAAATGTCCACCATCCTTCGGCTTGTAATTATCCATACTTTTCACATAAATCCATCTGCTACGCGGGTTCATTTCACTTCTTTTTAAGATATTCAAAGAATAGATCTTACACAAGAAGGAATTTATATATATGATTCTGATTGAAAACTTTCTGTAGGGGATAAGAGTACAAGGAAACAATTGGAGCAATTCATGAATCAACAAATCAGGATTTAAGAAGAAAGAATGAATAATGATTTGAATAGGAATGAGACAACCATATTAGTACTCCAGATGGCCAGTCTTTCATACCATATGGCACACAACACATGATTAGGTGGCGTCCCACCAGACTCTTTGTCATTTCGACAAATCGTCACACCATAACACTGTTTGTCCCAGTTAGGAAATAATATTATAAAGAAGGAATGATTTGAAAGGGATTCAACAATCACCTTATAAAGCTGATCATAAAAGAAGTTCATACTTTACTCGAGATTTATAAGAATGATAAGAAAGAATGATATCATTGGTCGCCATTCGCATGTTTTTTGTTTAGAGCTTCAACGCTTTTTCGATCAATAGATCCTATGCCAGGTCGTATATCAACTTTAGAAAGTTCTCACAAATGCTTTCTTGAATTGATTATTAAAATAATTTCCTACTTATTAGGTCTTGTATCTTTAGCGTCACGCTTCCACGTTCATATACGATTTTATTTGCAATCTTACGAGATTTATGCTTATAACTTCAAATTTCGCTTATACTGCTAATTGTTCAACTTATCGCCTCTTTTCCTAATAACGTTCTCCCTTTAAAAGGTCTAGAGATTTCCTTAATCTTTTTTGCTCGTACTCAGCTTCTCATGAATCGACATACTCCTCGTGCTCTAATCGTCTCAGCAATTAAATAAACAGTTTCTTCGTAATAGCGGGTCCACTTGTCCTTCTAAACGAACCATACTAATTTCTAAAACAAGTACTCGTCTGGACAATCTGAATCGAACAAGAAACTCAAGTAGTATTTGGACAACCAAGTTTTTTTTTTAAAAGTTATTTTGTTCCAAGGAATTTTAGAAAAATTTTGTGAAGAAAATCTCTTTGGAAAACTGGTTTAAAATTTTGAAAATCATACACATGGTCGTCATTGCTATATGAGTTGGTTGTCGTCCTTCTGAACTATCACAAGGAATCTATCAATGTCTCTTTTGATGATTAGAAGATTACTGGACTTGAAGATTTCAATGATCATGATCGGCTGAGATTCAAAAATGAAGTTTTTAATTCTGATTCTGTAAATCCTGACAATCTAAATCCTGATACTGCAAACTCTGATGGATTAAACTCTGATGTTATTGAAAATGTGGTGACTACGCCTAAGGAAAATGCACCTGTGCAGGGGGAGCATACTGAAGATCCAACCACATCTCAAGAAGCATCAGAACCTACAACAGGCTCTTCAAGTTCTGATAGGCCAAGTTCTGATAATTCTGGAAACTCATGTTCTGATATTTCTAGAAACTCAAATAATGAAGGATCCAACTCAGAGAGCATAATTTCAGGGGGAGCATCAGAAAATGTTGATAAAGACAACATGGATCATGGGGGAGCATCCAGTTCTAGAGAAAAACTTCCATCTACAACGAAGTTGACTAAAACACATACACATGACTTAATTATTGGAAATCCTGATGCAGGTGTCAGAACTAGAACAGCTACATCAAAACTCCAGTTTCCGTTGTATACTATCTTATTCCTAAGTTCACTCCTAGTCTTCCATACTGGTAACATTCCCATCCTCATCTCTTACGGTTACTAAGTATAACAAATCTATCCAGTAATCATCAGATTTATTTTATAACACAAGGTCGATTTATATCACATTACTTCTATACGTATCATATTTAATCATATCATCATCATATAATTTCCAGAAAACTCTCGATTTCCAACCTCTCAAATTTCTTTAAAGATCCATCTAGCTCACTTCACAAGATAATCGTGGGTAGCATAATCATTAGTAGCCCCATATAACCTGGTAGCAACCATTTTTCGGCACACATAAATCTTTTCTTTAGGTTTCTTCTCACTCTTCTTAATACCTCGTATACTTACTATATGCAGTAGCTCTCGAATTCATCCTCGTAGATGCTGTTACTTCATAAGACGGGTTTTAAACTGATGTTATAGAACATAATATAGAGTAGAAAGAAAGATGCGCACACAGCTGAATATCCGGTAGAACTAGAATCAGCGTGTGGGGGAAAATTCTAGAATAGGTAGTCTCACTTCAGGGGATGAGATAATAATGTGAAAAGGTGTAACCGTTGTAACAAGAGGTGACATGGAAAATACCGGTGGACGAGCAAGGCGTGAATCAGATGATAGTCTTCCGAATGAAGGCTCCGAGTGATCAGACGATCCAGGGATAAAAGAATCTTCCATCACCGCCATCTGAAAATCATGTCGCTAGATAAGGATGTCGAATTTCATCACGAATCCCACTAAAACCTACTATTTGATCACACTCAACCTCTTGACGTTCTATCTTTCTATTTCCTAATCCTAATCCTAAATCTCCATCCATTCCCGACAATCTAGGCTTGTTTCAGTGACTTATAACCTGTAGCTCCGATACCAACCTGTGACGCCCTCCAAACCCGGGTCAGAAGTTTGGGGCTCACAACACACACCACAATATTTGAACCTGTATATAAAATATTATATGCATTGACCCTTTTGTACACAACCACAGATCGCAACAGGTTAAAGTATGAAAATAAGCCACAACCAACTAGTTCAACTTATAATTGCTAATGATATCGTTGTTACAATCTTGCATAATCCACATACACTATAAAGCTTCTGCTAGCTCGATCCAATTTAACCGGAAACCCTAGCTCGCACACTGGACATGGAATCCTTGTTACCAACATTTCCTTCTTCAACTATTAAAAACATAAAAAAATTTGCAAGAGTGATCTTACTAGCTCAGCAAGTAATAATAGCAGCAATTGAGGTTAAACAATCACCAATTGAAATGATTAAGAAGAATCAAGTTTCTGAATAAGCAATGATTAGAATTGGATATTCATTTTTCATTTTTGAAAACCAAGGTTAGGTTGCTGATCAGTCACGCACTAACCCCGAGTAAGGCTCCCAACTTTGCTCTATATACTGGATCCAAGGCACGCATTGGCCTATTATGACCACGAATCTGGTCTGACCACAAATCTGGTCCACACTTATAAAACCATCCAATTCTAAAACAATTTAATATGAAAACCAATGTAAATCAATAAGCTGAATCATAAACAACATTTATTTTGAAGCATAGGGTGATTCATAACACCATGAACACATAACTGAAAATTCAAAAAGATTGGCATTCAATCAAGGAAAGAATCAGAGAGTAGAAGACCAAGGGTTCAAGGGTTCCAATAATTGGTCTTCTGTTAAACAAGGAATAAGGGTTGGTATGTTAAGAAAATCAATATCAGAATTAGTATGTGGTAGATATGTATTATGAAGTAGTATTGTATGTGTTTGGATCGTATCTGGGAATTCAACAATCAATGGTTTGTGAAGAACAAGGCTTATGGCTCAAGATTAAGAAGAATGAGGGTTCATGGTTAAATAGTTTAAAGCACTTACAATATAAAATATGAGTTATTTGGAATAATAGCGACATGTTATGAAACAGTTCGAAAATATTTGTAATATATCTTAAAGAAAGGTTCAGAAGTACTTGCCTTATCACCGACGATTTCCACTTTACTTGTACTCATCTAACAGTTTTATTCATCAACCACTTTTCTTATCTTTCTATGCCTTACTTCTATTTATCAATCACTTTCCTTCTCTTTCTACGCTTTGATTCTATTTATGGATCACTGATTTCATTTTCTATGCCTTGATGACTCTGCTAGGTATCACAAGTATCGACCAATACTCAATCTCATATCATTCTAATCGTCACATAGACGTCATAAAATTTCATCTACCCTTCGTTTCACCCAAATCCGATTTACGGATTAAAATTTATGATGAAAACAGTCAAACCATAACCACATAGGCATATAATGCATCAATCAGGTCACATATAACACTTAGCACGTAAGATATTCGATCAAAATAATTTTTCAAAGAAGATTCGGCGTCAAAATGATTTTCCAGGTATTTAATACGAATTTTTGAATATTTTTCGGAATTAAAACGAGACTCTGAATCATTTTATAACTAAATAATAGGGTTCGAACACCCAAATCTGGCTTTAAAATAATTTTATAATAATTATCGAACCTTGAAAATAATTTTAAATAATAATCTAAAGCTCGAAACTATTTTTCGGAATTTTTAAATCAATTTTAAATAATTAAATCCAATTAAATAATCAATTAAAATTAATTAATAACTAATTAAATTAATTAATTAATATTTAATTAATTGACTAATTAAATAATTAATTATCAACTAAATTAATTAAATAATTAAAATTTATTTTTTATTTAAAAAAATAATTTTCAGAAATTAAATAATGAATTTTGGAATTAAACTAAATAAATAAAAACAATTTTCAAAAATATAAATTTCAGGGGGTAAAGTGTATGATTATAAAACCAGAATCCTATTTTTTGAAATTATGAAAACTCTAGGGACTATTTCACAAAATCTTGCAAACGGGGAGGGTAAAATGGTAAATTACCATCCCCCTCCTTTTTTTTTCCATCTCCGGCGGCCGACAGCCATGGCCGCTGCTCGGAGGTTTTCCAGCCATCCCTAACACAACCCAGGAGCGCTCTAAATTAACAGGGAACAAGCTACATCCTTCCAGGAGTCGATCTGCAGGCTCGAAACGGCTGAAAAATCAATGAATCGAGCGGAATACTCGACTGAAATTCTTGCCGCCGTTCGAGTCCCTTTTTCCAATCAACCCCTTCCTGACATCGTCTATTGATTCCAAGTATATCATTCGACTTATTTTTCGACGATCTATAAGCTGGTGTATTCAATTTAAATCAATAACCCCTAGATTAAAAACGCCTAAAAATCAATTAAGAACATTCATAGTTCATAAACCCTAATTTACGAATTCGAGAATCAAACTCAATTTTCTTTATGTTATTGAACTCCAAATTAATCATATAATATACCAAAATGACCAGGAAGAAATAATCTACACGATTATACCATCAAATCATATCAAAAATATCAAGAACAAAAAATCATATTTTAATCCATAATTAATTCGAAATAAAATAATTAAACCAGAAAAATACCTTGATTTCTGGGCAAAAACAGATGGTTGATTCAGAAAGAAGATTTTGAGAGCTTCGTTTTGATATGTTGCACGCTCGAATCGGAGTTCGATAACGACTTCGTTTGTGCGTTTGATTTTCAAGAACGCGGTTTTAATTCGACATTTTCTCTGTATTTTACGGGGTTTTACTGATTGATTGTAATTATACGAATAAAATAAAATAATAAAAGGGCTATATATATTTATGGAATATTGGATCGTGTTGGATCATTTTGGATCGTTAAATTAGTTACTTAGCCGCTAAGCAACTGCAAAAATGATCCGATTTTATACCCATATTGGATATTTATCCAAACCGGGATTCTTATAAAACACTATATATGAAAATAACGTAATAATATTTCGTCTTTCAAAAATACGGGTTTTGTTGGTTCACCGAAATGATTATCGTATCGAAAATCTTGCGTTGGGCCGCGCACGGGTCAAACCATAATCCGGATCGAAAAAGTCAAAACACGAAAAATGTCCGGAATTACCAGATTGGGTTAGAAAAGAGTTTTCGGAAGAGATTTGGGTTGTAAAAACGTAAAAACGGTTGAAGTCGGATGATTCCTGGCTTTATAAAATTTGTAATTATTTAGAAAATAATTAATAAATTCATAAATCAATATAAAATCATTTAACAGCCCAAAAATTACCAGAAAAATACCGTAATTATCTATATTTTATTCTGGTCATAATAAAATTAGCAAACTTATACTGTATCCCATATAAGCATTCACATATTCACACCAATCGGCAGATAATTCACTAAAAATCGCATAATAATCATATAAAAATTATTTATTGATAAAAATAATTATACGCGATATCCCGGATGTTACATTGGAAACTATGCATTAATGGCTCTTGAGCAAGGAGTATCATCCTCATCAAAATCAGAGGTACCAACTCTAACTACCATTGATTTATGTATAAGAAAATATAAAGAAACTGTTGAAGAGATGAGTGTGGAAATATTTCACATCCATACTAGCATGGTGGCAGTTATTGAGGAGGTTAGTAGGCTGTCAAAAGCTAATGAGAAGCTTGAGATTGAGAAGTAAGATTTGGAACTGCAGCTTGTTGAGCTTGAAACTGTCAAGCAGGAAAATGAATATTTGAAGAACAAACTGAAGTGTGCTAGTGAAATTGAAGCTGTGTTGAGGGAAAAGATAGAGAAGAATGAAGTGAAGTTGAAGTCTTTCAGGAATTCTTCTCATTTAGTTGGTTAGTACCATGAGAAGAACGAGCCATATGCTAACATAGCTATTGGCCTTGACTATGATGCCTTGAACAACAACAAGAAAATTGAAAGTGACAGAGGAAAAATAATTTCAAATGAAGATGTCCCAGTTATGCTGAGAAAAGTTAAGTCACCTGTGTTCAAGGCATGTGAAGTCAATTTCAGTGAAGAGGAGTTGGTCATCAAGCAAGAACTTGCAGATGAAGATAAAGAAATGAAAAATGAAGAAACCACTCCTGATACTGAAGGAAATAAGAATCCCATGGTTAATCAAGTCCCTAAGACACCTGTCAAGGAAGTCAAGACTGAGAATACATGAAGGAAGAAAAAGAACATGAATAGCAAGATAGGAGTAAACAAGAGCAACAACTTTGCATTTATTGCAGATGCCCCCAGAAAGCAATTTCAGAAATGTGGCTCAACAAATTATCTAAATCACCTTTGTAAAAAGGATGTTAGCAAGCCAAAAGTGGAAGCCTACAAGTAAATGAAGCAAATGCAGAAGACCCTTACTCCTTTTGTGACAAATTTGACTGCATACCTTGCAACATGAAAGTGATGACAAGTTATCATAAACTAAGAGTAGATTTGAAATATGTTAATTTTGGATCTATAGACAAAAAGGAAAATGAAAAGCAATCTGTTCACACAGTTCCTTCTGAATCAATTCACTCTAATTCTGCAAATTCTGTTAGCAAGAAGAAAGTACCCAACACTGCTTGGGAAGCTAAACACACTTAATCCTCATTGTGTGCAGGGGAAAGAAAAGAAGGTCGTATGGATCATAGACAGTGGATGCTCAAGACATATGATAGGTGATAAGGCCCTGCTATCACAGTTTGAGGAGATGGCTGGCTCATTGGTGACTCTTGGAGACAATAACAAAGGTTTAACAATGGGATATGGCAAGTTAATTTCTGGAAATACTATCATTGAAGATGTAGCACTGGTAGATGATTTTGAGGTGAATCTTCTAAGTGTCATTCAATTTACAGACAAAGGATTCAATATTTCATTTGACAAAGGAGAATGCTCAATCATCAGCAAGAAGACTAGTGAAGTTGCTCTGAAGGAGCAAGAAAGGGAAGCCTGTTTGTTGCAGATTTAAACTCAACAAATAAGGAAGGAATCGGTTGCTTCTACACTAAGGAATCTGTAGAACAAAGCAAGATGTTGCACAAAAATCTCTCTCACCTGAATTAGAAGGCAATCAACACCCTGGTGAAATAGGAGTTAGTGAGAGACATGCCAAATCTAGAGTTTGCTCAAAATGAAGTTTGTGAGGCTTGTCAAAAAAGAAAAATGAAGAAGTCAAGTCACAAGAGTAAAACTGTGAATTCCATAAGTGCAACTTTGCAACTTATCCACATGGACTTATTTGGACCAGTTAATGTCTTATCAATTTCAAAGAAGAAATATGCACTTTTGATGGTGGATGACTACTCAAGGTACATATGGGTAGAATTTATGCATTCTAAGAGTGAAACTTCACACATCATAATTGAACACATCAAGAAAATTGAGAAACAGGATGAATATCAGATTTGTATGAAGAGATTAAGGAGTGACAATGGCACAGAATTCAGAAATGCAACTTTAACTGAATTCTGCAAAGACAAGGGAATTGTTCAAGAATTCTCAGCTACTAGAACACCTCAGAAAATTGGGGTAGTTGAGAGAAAGAATTGAACAATAGTAGAGGCTGCTAGAACAATGCTGTAAGACGCTAAATTGCCAGCAAGTTTTTGGGAAGAAGGTGTCAACACTGCATGCTATACTCAAAATAGATATCTCATTAACAAGAATCTTGGAAAATCACCCTACTCAATCTTATCAAAAAGGAAGCCTACTGTGAAGCATCTTCATGTGTTTGGAAGCAAGTGCTATGTTCTAAAAGAGAACTCTGAATATGCGGGAAAATTTGACTAAGGTTTTTGAAGCAATTTTTATAGGATAATCATTAGAGAGAACTGCCTACAAAGTCTATGTGCTTGAACAAAATAAAATTATGGAAAGCACGGATGTGACTTTTGATGATGACAAGTGTCCAGGCTTGGAATGCCTTGATGATAATGAAGTTGAGGCCCTTAAATTTGAAAATCTCAATATTGATTGTGATTATGAAGATGAAGCTGAAGTCAACACAAGCAAAAGAATGGATGAAGCGTCAACTGAACAAGTGAATCATGAGAATGGAAGCTCATCTTAAACACCTGAATTTGATATCACAAACTTAGGGGAGAAAGAGAAGAAAGTTCTGCAAGTCATGCCAATGGTGAAGAAGATGCATAAAATTCAAGTCAACAAATTCACACCAGGAAATGGGATAGGAGTCACACAAGAGAAACAATTATTGGTGATCCAAATGCTGGAGTAAGGACTAGAAGTGCAACTGCTAATGAGCGTCTACATGCATGATTTCTTTCACAAATTAAGCCTAGGAAAACTGAGGAAGCTCTACTTGATCCTGACTAGATATCTACTATGCAAGAAGAGCTAAACCAGTTTGAAAGAAATAAAGTTTGGAAGTTAGTTCCTGCACCAAAAAATATAAGTATAATTGGAACAAAGTGGGTGTTCGGGAACAAAACGGACGAAAATGGGATTGTAACAAGAAACAAAGCAAGGCTGGTTATAAAAGACTACTCACGGGAAGAGGGAATTGATTATGATGTAACTTTTGCTCAAGTTGCAAGACTTGAAGCAATAAGAATCTTTCTTGTATTTGTTGCACACTCAAACTTTAAAGTATATCAAATGGATGTAAATAGTGCATTCCTAAATGGTGACTTAGAGGAAGAAGTTTACGTGCAACCGCCACCTGGATTTGAAGATCCTGAATTTCCAGATTTTGTCTACCAACTTCTAAAGGCTTTCTATGGACTAAAGCAAGCACCCAGAGCATGGTATGACACACTGTCATAATTTTTGCTTAAACATGGTTTCACTAGAGGAACTATTGATAAGACTCTCTTCTACAAGCATCATGGTGGTGATATGATCATAGTTCAGATAGTAACATTTTTGGTTCTAATAATGAAATGCTATGACAGATATTCTCAAAACTCATGTATAGTGAATATGAAATGAGTATTATGGGAGAGTTAAGTTACTTTCTTGGACTTCAAGTCAGCCAAAGAAGTGATGGAATCTTCATCAGCCAAACTAAGTATGTTAAAGATTTATTGAAGAAGTTTGGTATGGTTGATTGTTCACCTACATCAACACCTATGTCTACAACTACAAAGTTGTATGAAGATAAGAAAGGAAAAATTGTAGACATTTTAGGTTATAGAGGAATGATTGGATCTTTGCTGTATTTGACTGCTAGTAGACCAGACATTATGTTTGCAACATGTCTGTGTGCAAGATTTCAAGCCAATCCAAAAGAATCACATTTGATGGTTGTGAAGATAATTTTCAGATACTTAAAGGGGACTCCAAACTTGGGATTATGGTATTCTAAGGGAACATGATTTGAAGCTGTTGGATTCACATATACAGATTTTGCTGGATGCTGGGTTGATAGAAAGAGCACTAGTGGAAGCTGTCAATTTCTTGGACAAAGACTTGCATCCTGGTATAGCAGGAAATAACAATTTGTGTCAACTTCCATAGCTGAGGCTGAATATATAGCTGCTGGAAGTTACTGTGCTCAAGTGCTTTGGATTAGAAATCAGCTAATGGACTATGGCCTTGTGTTACACAAAATTCCAATTATGTGTGATAATACTAGTGCTATATCTATTGTGGCTAATCCAGTTAATCATTCTAGAACAAAGCACATTGATGCAAGATACCATTTTATTAGAGAACATGTTGTAAATGGTACCATTGAACTCATTTGTGTTCCAACAGAAAAATAATTAGATGATATTTTTACTAAACCTTTGGATGAAGCTACTATCACTAGACTTGTACGTGAAATTGGAATGCTAAATTCTTCATCCTAAAGGCATGAACTCAATTAATGTTTTGCAGCAAATTGATTCCTAATAAATCAAAATTAATTTGATTTAATTAGAAATTAACTGGAATATAAGTTATAAATATTTCAGAAATCTCGATATATTTATTTTTCAAAATTCAAAATTTAGCTTGGAATTTTTTAATTCTGAGAAAATTGTCTAAATATTAATTTACATTTTCAATATGTGAAATTAGCACAAGACAAAATCAAAAAGAATAAAAGTATATAGAAAAATGAGTTCTCGATAAGTCTAACTGACTTCTCGACAAGTCATTTTGAGACTTCTCGAGTGAGTTCTCGATAAGTCATTTTTCTGACTTCCCGAAGGACCTCTCGACAAGCATTATTATGAATTCTCAATAAGCCATTGTAGAGATCTCAATAAGTGATAATTCATAAAGTTCTCTACATATATAACTTTTAGACTTATCAATAACTTAGAACTGAGATAATTAAATTTCAAAAATTATTTTGGTAAAATACTTTTGATAAAATCATTCTAATTTTATTTTGATTTATTCAAATAAAAATTGGAAAAATTCAGTCCATTTAGGACAAAATGGCTATTTTATTTGACAACTTGATAAGTCATTTTCTAGTTCTCGATAAGAGTCTGAAAAGTGACATGTCGATATGTATCTATTCTCTCAATATGACTTCTCGATAAGCAAATTTCAAACATTTATTTTGAGTTCTCGATAAGTCATTTACCTTTTACTATAAATACCCAGACATCTCGACATACACCTCTTTACGACTTCGAGATCTCTAAGTGACCTAATTTCTCCAAATCCAAACTGTTTTCTCTCATTTCAAACTCTTTCTCTCTAATTTTTCTTACCCACTCAAATTCAAACACTTCAAATGGCATCAAACACAGTTAAACCTTTTATCCCAAAGGAGGGCACCAACTATCTTGCATTTACAGATGCAAACCAAGCTCCTGATAGCTTCAAGGGCTTTGTGAAGTTCCTTTACGAGACATACTTTGTAGGTGCTCTAACTGCAAATCCCATACTGTACTTGGATGTACTCAGTGATTTCTGGAACACAGCTATGGTAAGGACAGTGGTGCATGAGAACCAAGCTATTTCCATGGTGGTTAATTGCTCCATTCAAGGCCAACAAATGGAATTTTTTTGAGAATGATGTCAATCTGGCTTTGGGCATCCCTACTGACAATCTGGTGGAGGTTCCAACATAAGATGAGCTAGTTGAGTTCATAGAATTCATCAACTATAGTAAGAGGATCAACTTGGCAAGCCTGAACAAGAAGTATTTGAGGAGGGAATGGTCTTTCCTTTTTGACTCAATTGTGAGGGTATTCACCTGCAGGAAGACAGGGTATGACAATATTTCAAGTATTGTTTAGAAGCCGGTGTTCTCCATGGCTCACAACATACACCTCAATGTAGGACATTTGATTATGGAGGAGCTAAGCACCAGGCTCCCAATGCCTTTGACATCAAGAGGTAAGAAAATCTTTCTTCCTATATTTATAATGTCTGCTTCAAACTATAAAGTACAAGACATTCATTTACTTAATGGTATAGATAGGACAAAAATAGGCAACTGTAAACAAGTGTCCAAAATTCTATTTGGCTCACTTATTATTAAAAATAAGGTACATGTAAGTCTTAGAATCACTCCATTTATGTTGGAGGGATTCAGGACTTACCCTTACCCTATGCCTGACATGAGGTTTACAGTAACAATTAGTATAGTTATGGCGCCTGTACCTGTGGAAGAACAAACACAGGAACACCAACATGGGCCTTCCCTAACTGAGACCCTTCCTTATTTACCACTAACATCTAGGAAACCAACCACTTCATCCTCTCAAAAGGGCGAGGTGAGTAAAAAGAAGAGAAAGCAGGCACCCTTGATAGTTATTGATGAGAGTGGTGAGCATCAAACACAACTAGAGTTTATCTTGGTCAAGAAGCTAAAGAAGTTAAAACAAATTGAGTTGACCACTCAATTGGCTACCGCTGCATCATCCCAAAAGGATGTCGTAGCAAAAGAGGGCATTGAACATACACTAGGGGCATCCTCTCAACAGGGTGTCTCTATTGAAAAGAGCACTCTCACTAGTGCATCTTGTAAAGAGTCTGTACCAACACTTGAACGCATTTAAGTGTATGGAAGAAGGAATAAGGATGGCACACACACAGAGAGCACATCTTTTGAAGCGCCCTCTTCTATTCAGGGGAAGCTTCCAACACTCAATCTTGAAAATAAAAATCTTATATCTAAATTTTCTTCTTCATATAATGTAACACTTGAATCTAATTCTCAAGTGTTATCAAAATCAAGTGACATGGTTCATGAAACTGTGCTCACCACCCAGGAACCACATCTAGATGGTGAGAGGCTACTAGATGGGGTAGACCTTGATGACACCATCAAAACCACAGGGGTTTCATCAGTTTTAACTGAAAACCCTGTGGATGTTACTCAAGCACCTTCATGTGCTAAACAATCTTCACAGATTGATAGGTTTGATGGTAGTACTCCTGATGGGGAGCTATCTAAATCCTCTATAATTCAATTGGAGGTTCCACATGAAGGAACAACTCCCCTCAAAACCCTATCTGAGATTGCCTTAACAATTGAAGCTAGAAGTCCAATTTCCAATGAGCCTGTTATAGGGGACGCAAGTCAAGCACATTCAAGTGCTAGCTCTTTGCAAGAAGAGCAAGGGTTTGAGGCCATGGTACATGATAGTAACCTGGTCAAATCCCATCCAATTCAATTGGAGGTTCCCATTATTGGTGAACAACACACTGTCACGACCACAGTTCCAACTGTTAGTCAAACAGTGGCATTTGTCACAGGTGGTGTTCTTGAATCTCAACCCTCCACTTCAAACCTCTCTCAACAACCATCACACTTGTAACACCCCCAGATCCGGGGTCGGGGATCCGGGTCGTCACGGTCTTTCTTTCCATAATATCGCTTAACTTAATTAATAATAAATAACCTCATGTTGTGACCCTACACTAACACACACCACAACACGTTATAGTCTCAGAGATGAAATTGAAATAAGTACAAGTCCTTGAATCCATAATTTAAAAGTTATTACAACCCAAAATGATTACTTGATAAGTTTACAGTTAATTGCCATTATCTGCCATAAGTTATAATTATACATAATTGATTCCCAAAAGTAGAATGCCTGATCTACAAATAGATCTACCTCTGCAGCTATAGCAGCTACGATATCAACGGGAAGACGCGGGACGCTTCCCACGTGCTTGCGCTGGGTCTGCTTGAGTCTGGCCATCTTTCCTAACTGTTGTTGTGTGATGAAGAAATGAAGCAAGAGTGAGCATTACAGCTCGCAAGATAATATATATAGTGTAAACAATAATGCAAGTATCTAAATGGATAACTTACTAGAGTCATTTATCAAGTGTAAGGTAGTTACTTACTGGATATAAGCTTAAAGGAAGATGAAGTTACCAATTACTTCACTATACCATTTTTAGAAAACTACTTGAACTACCACTGTTCAAAGTATAATAAGTTTCAAAAGTTCATCCCATAGATGAGACCACAAGTTAAGACTTGAATAGATTAAATCTTTGAAATATTATTGAATGAAATGAAGTTACGAGGTACTTCATTAAGTCCCGATATATATATCCACATTTATATCTCTTATACATTTCCTGGAAACCTCTGTTATGTAAAGTATGAACAGAGTTTGTAATATCCAATGAATTTTGGAAAGAAAAGAATTTTGGCATAAACCCGATATCTTGCTGATCAGGCAAAGATACCAATAAGTAACCTTTTCTACTAGTAGATGGATGAATCCCCCACCGGTCATCACCCTGGCCTCATTAGGACCTTGTGCTGGACCGCCACCCGGCCTCTTACGCGTTGATGGACTGCCACCCAGCCACTTACACTCTGATAGACCGTACCCCGACCTGTCGCTTATGTCGACTCAATCAGATGGGCTTACTTCCCGAACGTTGGGTAAGTAGTCAATTTATTTGTCAAAACAACAACCTTGTTGCGAATATAAATACACCACATAGCCGGATCCCTCAGGTTTTGAGCGAGTATTTAAATCCCCTTTGAAAGGAAGATCTTAAATATAAAAATGAGTTTTGGGATCCGCTCTAACTTTTAAAATCATTTTGAAGACTCGAAAACATTTTTAAGAATGTTTGGAGTAATGCTGATTTAATAAAATAAATCAGTCCCAATATATTTAGAAAATATCTAAATATTATTATTTAAATAATATTCCCATAAAGAATAATCTTTATAAAAATAATTGAAGTAGAAGTTTTAAAACTCATACTTGAAATGGATATTAAATAACCAAAGATATACTTATACGAAAGTATGATCTTTATTTGAATAATCGAAAATAAGTTTGATTATCGAAACATTATTCTTTAATAAACTAAAGAATATTATTTAGTGAATAAGCGGAGTCATAAGTCCTCGAATGAATATTCAAAATAATATTCATTAAATAGAATAAACAGAGTCGTAAGTCCTCGAATGAATATTTAATATAATATTCATTAAATAAAATAAACGGAGTCATAAGTCCTCGAATGAATATTCAAAGTAATATTCATTTAAATAAAATAAATGGAGTCATAAGTCCTCGAATGAATATTCAAAATAATATTCATTACATAAAATAAAGTTATCGAATAAACCTTATTCGATTAATCGTTTTGAAAACTATATCAATATATATATAAATATATATAATATACTCGGGAACATCGACTCCCGGTTTTAGAAAATATCCACCTTTGGGTCCCCTATACTAAGGGTATACGCAGCTACTGCTTATCTCTAGCATATGTATTATGCAACTATAAGCATTGGAATCAACAGATAGATATCAAGATTACGAAACAGACATGCATATATTCCATATCAGCATGCTCCAATCTATCGCAAGATTTGCTAATTAACCATCATGCATCTATCACAAGATAATGCATATACATATATACATCACAACAACAATATAACGGGTAGAAAACTTGCCTGAGCGACTGGGGGTGATAAATGGCTTGGGATGAGTTTGGTAACCTATAAACAATATATAAGTTGGAATTAAACCAAAGTCGCCTATGAATCTATACCTTAACCAATTAGACCTTAACGTTCGCTTTTGCGCTTAACGATTCACTTAAGTCGCTCGAGTACCCTCGACTCCACCATTTTTAATAATTTAACCATTAAGAGTTTTAAGGCGATTCTTTCACGGGTACCTTATCAACTGCCTAATCCACTTTACTTAATTGTTTCATAATCCAATTAGTCATTTAAGGTCCTTAACCAATGTTTCAAAGTAAGGTGAGGGGTAATGGTTCGTTCGCAAAACGCCGTTACTTAAAATGGTCGTTTCTCCTAAACCGTACATCGGATTCAAGCGAACCACATATCAAAACGAAGCTCGTAGCATGAACTATCTAATCATGGCAATGGTCAAAACCTAATAGTGAGTTCTCGGGTCCTGATGTTAAGAACAAAAACAGTCTAAAGTAAATCGGATATTACGACGACTATGTTTACGCGATTACCAAATTTTATCCTACTCCAAATCAACCACAAATCAACCATACAACCAAACTCCATCCATAAAATACTACAACAGCCCCAACACCTCAAGTTCTCCAATTTATATTATTCTCAAACATGAACTAAAACTATACTTAAGTTCATTAACCAATAATCCAAGATTTACAACTCCAAAAACATTACAAAACTAACCAATCTCTAAACATTCAATAATCATGCCTCTCATGAACTATACTACTCATAATAAGCTCTTAACATTCAATAATAATGCTAGGTTAAGAGATTATACCTTCCTTGAGAGTAGGAGTAACTAATGAGCTTGAAACAACCTTGGAAAATCCTTATTAAAGCTTTATCTAAACAAAAAACACAAGATCAAAATTTCAAGTTCTTGAAAAACACTATTCACTCTCTTCTTCCATGAATTTTAGGAAGAGACTGTGAACAAATTTGAAGCTTAAACTCATAGGATATCTATATTTATGTACAAGGATCCTTAGATAATTACCTCACTAATTAACAAAGCTTGGAACTTGGATTTGAGTTTTTTTCTTCCTTTGAAATGAACAAAGCCGAGAGCTCTTCTTGAAAATGGAAGTGTTTTGTGTTTTTTGATGTTATGATTTGTTTTTGGCTTGGTTGATCCACTTTGTTTGTTAATTAGATTATTACCATGGTAAATTTTGTGTGGTTCACAATCAACCAACAACACACTTCTTTTTGTCATGCTTAGGTCATCATTCTTATGTCACCTTCCCATGCTTGTCCTCTTCTTATTGGTTTGATGACATCATCATCACTAACCTCTTTGATTAACTCCTAATTACTTGCCTAATGACCGCTGATCTGTTATACGGTTTGCTTAACTTTCGTTCTCGTTTATCGTTTGAGGGATTATACCCGGGATCTTATTACTTAGGTTTCCTTAACCCTTCTCAATACATTATACTCCTTTTATGATCTTCTCTTATAATCCTTGAATTAAAATCCTTTTAATCCTGTTACCTTATACTCAATTCTTTCTGTATCTGGTGGATTTTCGGGAAAAATCAAAGTGTCCGAATTTGTGTCCGAATTTGGATTCTGACGATCTTTACATACACTTATATACCATATAGAGTGCTAATAAGATCTCAGAATATCAATAAAAGAACCCCTACATAGTGTGGCATGAAAAGTTTTCTTATTCAGCATAATCAGCAAAAACACTATTCATAAGGGTTACAAAAGTTCAAAAATTTTGGGGTTATTACAACACCTAATCTCCTAGTGGCTCTAGGATGCTCAGGCTCAACCAATCACCATGAATGACCTTCTGGTAGATCAACTCTCTAGATTTTCCAACATCACACAACAACTTCCTACAATAGACATGTCCAATCAGGACTATCAAGCAATCTTGTTATTTTACAAAACATATATTGAAGAGCAATAGAAGAAAATTGTAAATTAAGTTGAACAAGATGGCAATGTGGATGCTTGGTTGGACAAAGACTTCAGTCTATAGATGTATGAGGTTTTGGCTAGGTTTAGGGAAGAGTATATAACCATCTTGGGAAGCAATGCCAAAACTCTCAATCCCCAGGAAGTTTATGATGCTGTTACAGAGGTCTATAAGGCACAATTTAAAGCTTTTCACCGTATTGGTAAAGCATTGCAACAAACTCTGAACAGCCATCAAGACAGAATTAGAAGATTGGTGAAAGACAAGCTGGATGACCTTGTGCCAACTTAAGTAGAAATCAAGAATAAATTTCAGATATTTGCTGAGCAAATGGCAAGGTTTGATATGACCAGCATGGAGCAAAGCATCAAGCAAATGAAGTAATCCTTTTTAGCTTTGCATGAAGTTATCCAGAATCACATTACAAGTAATAATGACACAAGGGTCAAACTGGATCAACTTCATCAAGCTAGATATGAACCATCTGCTCTTTTAATGCAAGGGATCAAGGAGACAATTCAAGCTACTTTTGGTGCTCCTATCTCTTCAAGTTCCCAATAACCTCCTTATACATCAACAAATCTCTAGATTCAATCTCTACAACATCAAATTTCAACTCTCGAAGCCTCAAATGACTCACTCACAGCTCAGGTCAATGCTCTCACTTCTCTAGTGCAGAGTCAACAAAATGACATCAGGACCCTGGTAGACTCACACAAACATCTTCAAATATAGAATTAAGTTTCTTTGGGAGCTTTCATGGGGGTCTTGAATATTCCTTTACCTGCTCTTCCTGAAGTTGTGAGGCCAAAAATATCCAATCCACTACTCCTACTTGCCAACAAGACTAAGGGGGAGATAGAAGCTAGGATTCAACAGTCCGAGGAAGCTGGTAAATCTTCACAATATCAAGAGGCTGGAAAATCTTCTACTCACTCTGGTCAAAGTTCTATGCAATTAAAACTCTCTCAAGATGTTAGTAAAGACAGTCTCCAGAAAGCTGCAATAGGACCCTCTCAAGATAAGGAGTTCAATGAGCTACTGGCAGTTCTAAGGGTCTCTCTGGCCAACAACTACATCACTTATAAGAGAGATTTGTCCAATAACATCAATTTCTTAAGAGTGGTAATAGTGAAGGTTGACAACTTTTTGGAGAAGAGGATAGTAGCCAATGTCAATGACCATGGTTTGGACAGATTTCTGCAGGTGTCTCTCTCAAATCTTCAAAGTATGAGAGCATCTGAGCTGGATGTAATAATTGATAGAGTTAATCCAGTAATTCCAGAGGACTCTCAATTGCTTAAAAAACTTAAGAAAGCTTAGATAACTGCTTTTCCTGAAGCTTATCTACATCCAAGCAAGGGGGTGGCTTATATTTGTCCATAAACTAAACAGTGCAGATACTTCACAGTACCTAAAAACTGTGTAAGAGGAAATACAAGATTAATTATGACATTGGAAACGGATCTAAGGAGGAAGAACTTCAAAACAGCTGAAGATGAGGAGATGATTAGGATGCTGGGAAGATACCTACAAAATGTTGAGACAATGTTGCCAACTACACAATTCAACATAACAGATGACAAGGATGATGATGAGCAGAAGAGCAATGAGCAAAAAACTTCTGGTTCAAATCCAAGTCAATCTTCTAAAGCAACTGACAGCAAAGTAGAAGACAAGAAAAGGGATGATAAGAAAAGAGAAGATGAAAGCAGAAGGAAGAAGAGGGAAGATGGTGAAGGTACCAATAAAAATGTCTTACCAATTTAAATCTCACAAACTCAAACCACTAAGCCTACAAACTCAAACACTCAACTACCTTTAACCTCTAAGCCTAAACTTTTGTACAAACCAACTACAAACACCTTACTCAAAATACCGATCACTTCTAGCCAAACCATTCCAAAGAAAATCTTAAATCTACCTTCATTTAAGCCATCAATCAAAACTCATTACAAGACTATTGGGAGAAAACCAAAGAAGCTGTAAGTTAAAAAGGGGGTTATCTGGAATTGCTTAGATCAGACTTATTTTCTACCATAAAACTGGTGCATCACTGATGATGATTACTTTCAACAATTAGCTGAAGAAATAGTTAAAGTTTGAGTTGTATCATTAAGAGAAGTCAGAATCTATTATCCAGGTGGCTCCTTCACTCTACTTGGCAGGGAATTAATGGATACACTTTCAACCACATAAATTAAGAGGGTGATTAGCTTAATGAAGGATAAGGACACAAGTACAAAGGCATGGAGGGCTGTGATGTGTCATGTGTGTATGGCTAAAAGTAAGAGAAGAAAAAAGAGCAAAAGAAAAAGCTGATAGAGAGGAAAGGGAAGGAAAATATGCAAAAGAGATAGAAATGTTTGAGCAAAGATCTAATGAACTCAAGGCAAATGGCCTAAGCAGAATATCTAAGGATGGGAATTTTCTAAACATACAAGCTGACAAGTTCTCAAGATTCAGAGTAGATTACTTGAATAGTTATTCATTGGATGATTGGTTCATGCTTGTGGAAGCTCTAAGAGGGTCTAGAATCATAGAGGAACTTCAAGTACTTGTAAATCTAAATGACCTCATTAGAAAAGAATCAAGCTATGAGAAGTTTATGTGATGAATGTACTTACTGAACTCATGTAATCACTCAGTGTCTAAAAGCTGTATTTATTAATCTGTCAATTTTTATGTATTTGTTTGTAACTTGGGGTTAGTCCTGTTACCAGGAATGAATTTTTGATAAGCAATCTTCTCACAAATTGGGGGAGATTATTGTGCAAGAAATGCCTGTATTATAACAAAACTAAGTCACATTGACAACCCTAAGATTTAGTTGTATGATAGTCTAAATTTGTATCTTGTATTGTATTACTTGAGTCTGTAAAATTGTTAAAGATCAAAATGGAGTATTTTTCTGTGAACAGTCTCAAGCCTAAGAATAAACACTGAAAGAAGATCAACAAGTTCATGCCTCAAAGAAAAGGTAAAGAAGCTTGGAGTTGAACATATCTGTTTTAGGGAAAATGTTATAAGTCAAGATATCTACAAGTCACAGACCAAGTCTTATAGAGAAGTCATTCGAAAACTCAAGAATGACTTATCGAGAAGTCCAAAATGGCTTATAGAGAAGTCTCATAGATATCGACAAGTCAAATGAAGATGTGAAGATTGGAGATATCGACAAGGCAAATTATCATTAGAGATCTCAGAGATATCTACAAGTCAAAATGTATATAGAGATCTCTGAGATATCGAAAAGTTATTTCTACATATAGAGAACTCAAAGATATCGACAAGTCAAAAAGAAGATATGAAAATTGGAGATATCGACAAGTCAATTTCTCATTAGAGATCTCAGAGATATCGTCAAGTCAAAAAATGCATATAGAGATCTCAGAGATATCGACAAGTCATTTCTACATGCATTATTTTGGAGACCTCGACAAGACAAGTTCACTTATAGAGAACTCAGAGACATTGACAAGTCAAAGACACTTATATAGAACTCAGAGACCTCGATAAGCCATTATACTTATCGAGATGTCAGTTTTCTATACAACAAACTGGAGATCTCGATATAAACCTCAAGTACAGAATGCAGACAAGTTAAAGATTCAAGATTATCAATCAATAAACGATCTAATCACTAATATTGAAAAGTATACAAAATCAGCTTGAAGAGTGCAAGATCAAGGGCCAAGATTAACTGATAAAGGAAGGTCACAGACCTACAAGATTTGCAAGGATTCACTAAGTCGGAAATGGAAAGCTTTAGAGATAACTTAAAGTAGGGTTTAGTACATCTTATTGCATGTTGTGTAAACTCGTGTTTACTAATCTATAAAGTAAACACCGGTCCTTTATTTTTGGAAGCAATAAACAGATCTAAATTTTTCTTGTACTCTCTCAAGGAAGAAGCTGAGTTCTTATATTCTTAAGAGCCCGGTAATTGTAGCAAGACATACTTAATTTTAATACAAATTAAGTGAATTTTGAAATACTTTGTTTATTGTGCATGTTCTTTATATCATGCTAAACATAGTATCTCTACAATTAAACTGCTTTGTTCACCACCTTTCCAAATCAGTTTTAAAAAGACTAAAAATCAAGAAAACACACTAACCCCTCTTCTGTGTTGCACTCAATATCTAACAGGAAAGTATGTAACGACTGAGAAATTATGACTATTTAATATCATAATAAACGAGTATTATATGTTTTAATATATCATTAAGTGTAATTAGTCATAAGATAATAGCCGTTATGTGATCTATGTGTTCTGTGTAGTTCGGGATATTTTTTGGGTATTTTATTACGTGTTAAATGCTTTTATATCAAAATTTATATGGCACAGACTTTGTTTTAATAGCTGATATTTCATATAAAATAATTAGCTTTATTTTGCCTAATATGGCGTATACCATATTTATTTTCCGAACATCCAGTTACTTTATAAAATATTTCGTTTCATGAAAAATGATTTTTCTGGGCCCCTACGGGTGCTCAAAACCTCACAAAATTATATTTTTATTTTTATAAAATCACGGGACTTTCAAATATTTCATATCTTTGCATTTTTGAATTATTCACAATTTTTGAGAAATTTTGGCATATATTTTGTATTTATTTGATATTAAAATTTTAAAAATTATTCCCCATAATTATTAATTAAGGGCCAACTGATTTTATTAGGAGATATAATTAGGGCCTAAATTTTAATTGGGGGTATTATTTTGTAATTATAAATAGTCTGATTTTTATTAATTAATTATAAAAAATCATTAAAATCAGAAAAATACTAAAAATTCTCTGAAATTCGGGTAGGGTTCTTGAATTCGGGTCAATGAATCAAACCGTGATTTTCATCGATTCCGAGCACCAAATCATATCATGTAAGTACTTAAATCGATACTCTTGATCTGTTCTACATGTTTATATTATCAATTTCATAGTCAGATGCTTAGATTTTTTATTTTAGTTTCTAGGGTTCTTGACTTATATTTGGGGATTTTGATTTTAGGGTTATTTGATTGATTTGATGCATGATTGATATAGCTTTATTTGAGTGTGTACAGTTGATTTATGCTATCAATTTCATCAAACGATTGATAGATAGTTGAATTCGATTATTAGGGTTTATGCCTAATTTTGATTTAATCATTTTTTATTTTGAGGAATCTGAGGTTAGTTAGGTGTTAGGGGTTTGATTATACAATTAACAAGCTTTGATTTGAGATATAGAACGTGGAGTTTCATGTACAAATGAAGCAAATTGATGTTTGGCCGGAGTTTGATCGAGTTTGATTGGAGATTGATTTCAAGGGATGATTCCGGGATGTTGATGTCGGAATCATGTTGCTTAGATGATTTGGAATGAAAACTAGCTAAAAAAACCCCCAAACGGTGTTGTTTTTATCCTTAAAAAAGGTTGATGGAATCCTGGCCGGTCGCCGGATTCTGGGAATTTTCCGGTCAAGTTCTTCATGACCCAGATTGTTCTTGGCAACCCGATCCCAACCCGTTTTCAAACCCGGTTTTAATCCTGTTTATCCCAAATCCAATTTCAGAATTCTGTTTTTGAAATTTTATTTTTAAAATAAATTAAAAATTAGTTTTATTTATTTAAAAAATTCATTAATTTATTCAATTAATTAATTTGTTTAATTTATATATAAATCTGAATTTTTTTCCAAAATTTTAAAAATTATTTAATCTGTTAATTATTTGTTGATTTAATTAATTAATTATTTATTTATTTATTAATTATTTATCTAAATTGATTAATTATTTTTATAATTAATTAGTTTAGTTAAATAATTTATTTTAAATTCATTTAAATTTCAAAAATTATGGAAAAATCATTTATAATTCTAATTTTTCCTAAATAGATATTTAAAATTATAATAAATATTTAATTAATTTGAATAAATAATTATTTTGAATAATAATTGAATTATTCCTATTAATTGAATATTAATTGAACCGTTTGTCCGTTTTAAATGAAACGAACGCTCCTAAATTCAGAAAAATGATCTGTTTCTGATAAAAATAGTTTTAAATCTTAATTTCATTCGGAAACGAGTCGGCGTTTGATATTTATTTATTTATAGACTCGATTAATTAGGAATACAATCTAGTAAGTACTAAAATTTAGGGAACAAGTCAGATATTGTTCAATAATACGAATAATGAATCGATTTCAATTCTAAAAATGTTTTAAAGACCACGATGACTATATGACTTATGTGCTATGTGATTTATATGGTTAATCGAGTCCTAAATGCTAGTTAATCATTATATGAGTCAATTAGTATCGTACGGGTAGACGATAAGGGTTGTGTGGATTCAGATTGATATATGATTGAGGTATAATGTAATAACCGGGCAAATTATGTGAATATTATAGGTTAAATAAATAAATATTGTGTGTTTTATAAATTTAAAGTAATTAATGCCATGATATGAGAGGTTATATCCGTTATGTGTGTTTCTGTGCGGGCCAGAAAAATTTTCGATTGATTAAAAATATGTTTAAATTGCAATTATATGAACTTATCTGCAATCGGGACGCGTATTTATCAGCGTCTTTATTAAGTTACCTGTTTTATTTGATTTTATGCGCGTTTGAATGTACTTTACGTGTTTTCGGGATTTTCTGGTAATTTAGGGATCGTTTCCGTTTTTTCAAAAATCAACGGACTGGGACCCCACCGGGACGACAAACCCCACAAATCGATGTTTTTATTTTTAAAAAATTATTCGTATTTCAAATACCCTTTATTTTTGTATTTTTGAATTATTCACAATTTTTGGGAAATTTTGACATTAATTTTGTATTTTATCATTTTTAAAATTATTCCCCGTAATTATTATTTTGGGGCTTAATTATTGTAATTTAGGTATAAAAACACCCTTAAATAATTTTGGGGATATAATTTGTTATAAGTATAAATAGCAGAATTATTTTATCTTATTTTATTTTTATTTCAGAAATTATTAAAAAAAATAATAATAATAATAAAACAAAAATCCAGAAATTCAATTTGGAGGTTAGGGTTTGTAATAACCCCAAATTTTGGAATTTTTGAAACCCTTATGAATAGTGATTTTGCAGATTATGCTGAATGAGAAAACTTTTCATGCCACACTATGTAGGGGTTCTTCTATTTTTATTCTGAGATCTTATTAGTACTTTATATGGGATATAAGTGTATGTAAAGATCGTCAGAATCCAAATCCGAACACTTTGATTTTTCCTGAAAATCCACCAGATACCGAAAGAATTGAGTATAAGGTAACAAGATAAAAAGGATTTAAATTCAAGGATTATAAGAGAGGATCATAAAAGGGATATAATGTATTGAGAAAGGTTAAGGGAACCTAAGTAATAAGATCCCGGGTATGATCCCTCAAACGAGAAACGAGAACGAAAGTTAAGCGAACCGTATAACAGATCAGCGGTCATTAGGCAAACAATTAGGAGTTAATCAAGGAGGTTAGGGATGATGAGGTCATCCAACCAATAAGAAGAGGGCAAGTAAGGGATGATGACATCATAAGCATGACATAAGGGGAAGGAGGTGTGGTTGAATGATAACCACACAAAGTTCAAGGTTAATAAGGTAATTAACCAAAATCAAAACAAAAACAACCAAGGCAAATCAAAACAAATCACAAAAAACACAAAAACACTCCATTTTCTTCATGAAGCTCTCGACTTCTTTCTTAGCAAAAGGGAAGTCCAAGCTCCTCCACTTGCTAATTTACAAGGTAATTATCCTAGCTTCTCCTAGTTAAGTTACATACTTCCTAGAAATCTTAGCTTCAAAATCCTTTCCTAGCATTTCCTATAAATCATTCAAGAAGATGGTGAATAGTACTTTCTTGAAATTAATTTTTGTGTTCTTGATTTCTTTGAAAGAACAAGCATGTAGGAGGTTAGATTAAGGCTTCCATGGGCATTCCAAGGATCTTTCATGGATTAAAAGCTTCAAGGAAGGTATAACTCTTCATTATCTTAGCATTTAGTTGTTTGGTATAAATGATTATGATGATGGAATGAGAGATTAAGTGTAGTAGTTGTTTTGTCATGATGAGATCTTAGTGGTTAAGTGCTTTTGTTGATTTTGGAGTTAAAAAGTAGCACTAGTTGTTCTTGATGATTCATGGTATGATTTGAGCTTGGTTTAAATGGTTTAAAGTGGTTGATGAGTGATATGGTCATATGGTTGTATTGGGATTGATTGGTGATGATTTGGTGTTGAATTGGTTGGTATAAAATTGGGAAATCGCGTAAACATAGCCGTCGTAATGTCCGATTTACTTTAGACTGCTTTTGTTCATAACATTAGGACCCGAGAACTCCCTGCTAGGTTTTGACCATTGCCATATTTAGATAGTTCATGTTACGAGCTTCGTTTTGATATGTGGTTCGTTTGATTCCGATGTACGGTTTAGGAGAAACGGCCGTTTTAATACTTTCGTATAAGTATATCTTTGGTTATTTAATACTCATTTCAAGTATAAGTTTTACAACTTCTACTTCAATTATTTGTATAAAGATTATTCTTTATGGGAATATTATTTAAATAATAATATTCAGATATTTTCTAATATATTGGGACTGATTTACTTTATTAAATCAGCATTACTCCAAACACTCTTTAAAGTGTTTTCGAGTCTTTAAAATGATTTTCAAAAGTGAGAGCGGATCCCAAAACTCATTTTTTATATATTTAAGATCTTCCTTTTAAAAGGGGATTTAAATACTCGCTCAAAACCAGAGGGATCCGGTTCTGTGGTGTATTTTATATTCGCAACAAGGTTGCGGTTTTGGTAAATGAATTGATTACTTACACAACATTCGGGAAGTAAGTCCATCTATCGAGTCGGCATAAGCAACATGGGCTCAGTGGGCGTCCATGATAGTATAAGTGGCTCAGTGGGAGTCCATCAAATGCGTAAGTGGCTGAGTGGAAGTCCAGCATAAGGTCCTATTGTGACCAGGGTGATGACCAGTGGGGAATTCATCCATCTACTAGTAGAAAAGGTTACTTATTGGTATCTTTGCCTGATCAGCAAGATATCAGGTTTATGCCAAAATTCTTTCCGTTCCAAATTTATTGGATATTGCAATTCTGTTCATACTTTACATGACAGAGGTTTTCAGGAAACGTATGTATATATATCGGGACTTAATGAAGTATCTCGTAACTTCATTATTTATAATGATATTCAAAGATTGAATCTATTCAAATCTTGTCTTGTAGTCTCATCTATGTGATGAACTTTTGAAAGCTCATTATAACTTGAACGGTGGTAGTTCAAGTAGTACTTGGAAAAGATATAAGTATATTGGAGTATCTTGTAACTTCATCTTTTAAACTTATATCTAGTAAATGATTATCTTATGCATGTCAAAGATTTTCAGAAAAACGTTGAGACAAGGTTAGATATATGAGATCACCTTGCAACGATATTTATTTTTATACAATTATAAACTGGAACTCTGTGTATATTATGCATGGAAGAGGACTTCCAAGATTTTGAAAAGTATATATATATATATATACTGAATATTTTGCGACTTCATCGCATTAAGATATCAAACTTGGTTCATTTCTTTTGACCAAGACTTTCATGAGTACTATGAGAAGGCTCATATACTGTTAATCATTATACATATTATTTTGGTGGGCTTGCATCTCACCCTTGCTTTCTTCTTTCATCACACAACAACAGATAGAAAAGATGAACAGGACCAAGCTCCCAATTCGCGAGCGGATAGGAAACGTTCCGCAGTTTCTTATAGGCGTTGATGTCGCTGTAGCTGAGGTAGGAACTACCAATAGGCTAGGCTTCAACTTTTGATGTACCAGATTTATGTATATTTATGAATTGTAATAATGGCAAAGAAATGTAAATTTATTCAGAAACCCTTTTAAGGTGTATTGGTAGATAATTGTGGAATAAAATGACTTGTGATTATTTTTGGATATTCATCTCTGAGACTATAACTTGTGGTGTGTGTGTTTATTGTGGGGTCACAGTATAGAGTAGTTGATTGTTTATTAAGATTGGGTGTTATTAAGGGAAGTGGAACTCGTGACAACCCGGATCCCCGACCCCGGATTTGGGGGTGTTACAGAAGTGGTATCAGAGCTAAGCGTTATAAACCTCAGAGATGATGTGACGTTAAGATAATAAGTTCACTAAGATAATAAGAACTCTTGCCAAGTTCATAGTCGGGCTACCTAACGTAGTACTGACAGTTAAAACCCTTATGGGAACCCTTATAAATATCGTGATAGAAGCGTAGTTCGTTATCGTATATGGTAGCGGGACTCCGAACCCTGAGGTTGAGGAGTAACAGCGCGATGATGTTTTATTACTAATTGGAGATCGGATTGTGGATCCGATAGAGCGTCCTAACGCAGGACCGGATGATGTTGATATTGAGGATGTAGCGGTTGAGGATGTTGTCCTAGAATGGATTGTTGCTGAGGAGGATCCCGTGAAGGATCCTGACAAGAATGAATAAAGGACCACTGAGGAATTGATGACCATGGTTAGGGCAACTCCCAGAGGTAGGATTGGCCGGTCACTGCCGGAGGTTCGTTCAAGTTTGTAAAGATAGTAGCCCCTTTAACGCGGCTTACTCGTAAGACTGAGAAGTTCGAATGGACAGAGAAATGTGAGAACAACTTTTAAGAACCGAAGCAAAGGTTGGTGACGTTCCCTATGTTGGCATTGCCGGATGGAAAATGAGATTTTGTGAAGTGTAGTGACGCTTCGCATAAGAAATTAGGGTGCTTCTTATACAGCACAACAAGGTAATCGCGTACGCGTCAAGACAATTAAGGGAATATAAAATTCGATATCCCCACCCATGAGCTTGGGCTAGTGGCAATAGTTTTGCCCTAAATATTGGAGGCACTACTTGTATGGAGAGAAGTGCGAGATTTACACAAGCCATAAGTGTTCTAGTGCATTTTCACGCAGAAAGAGCTCAACATACGTCAGAGAAGGCGGTTAGAGCTAATCAAGAATTATGATTGGGAGATTCTTTATCATTCGGGGAAAGCCAATGTGGTGGCTGATGCCCTTAGTAAAAAGGAGAGACTCAAGATAATAATGTCTTTGGGAGAGTTTATAAGAGATTTTGAGAAAATGGAAATAGAAGTGAAGGTAACCGGAGCCGGTACCGAAAAGCTGTTTTAGATTGCAATACAGACCGAATTATTGGAAAAGAACATATTGTGCCAGAAAAAGTGATGAATGAAGGCAGAGAGCCAATAAATAGATATGAGATTAATACCGAGAAAGATGATAAGGGAATAATGAGGTATATAGAATTTGGGTTCCAAAAGTTCAAGAGCTTAAGGATGAGAACTTAGATGAGAGCCATAGTTTGAGGAATAAGATTTAGGGCAAACCCTGAATGTGATAGTCAGGGAGGTTACCATCAAGAAAGAAAGAACCCATAACATAATAGAGTGGAAAACAAGGTTTTTAATGTATAAGATAACCCCGATTATGGGAGAAGGTTGAAACATTTCATACAGAGAAAACAGAAGTCGAAGAAGATAGGGAGAACTAGGACGGTACTCCTATGGGGCAATTCATGGATCTGCCTAAACAAAACTTATACTTTTATTCCCAACCACCACCTTGAGGAAACAATGCGGTAGAAAATCCTTTCATGACCTTTAAGTCGCTAAGCTCTCAGAGTTCCAAGGAACAGGTTGACCCAGTCGAGGCAAGAGCCTGGCTAAAGGAAATATAGGAATCATTTGAGATTCTAAATGATTGACGAAGCATAAAAGACTGTTTTTGTCACTTACCCTCCTAAGAGAGAGGCCACCCGCTGGTGAAAGGCCAAGGAAGGCACGGAGCAAGAGATTATAATAAACTGATTTAAGTTCAGTCAATTGTTTTCAGGAAAGTACTTCCCAAGGTTATGGAGATAGTGTAAAAGCTTTAGATCCAGAACAAAGGCAAACGAGTATGATGAATTGTGAATCTAAGTTGTAAAAGTTGTCAAGATTCGTTCTAAGGACACGAATCCAGAATGACGGGATGTTTGAAATCAATGCTTATATTGTGTTGGTTCATGAAATAATGATAAGAGAAAGGAAAATAAAAAGAAACTGAAGTGGAGAGGAATATAAAGGCAATAGAGTTTGAGGAATGATAAAGGAGTTGGGTATGAGGAAACCCTAAAGACTCGTAGCAATAGAAATAGAAAAGTATGTAATCGTCAGGATGAGGGTGATTCACCATGAGTTAAAATTGATGGTTGAAGGCATAAGAGATACATATATTTTATCCCCTGTAAGTTGGGAGGATTCGAGGAAACCTTGAGATAGTTCGAAGCAGAAATAATGAGACGCGGATAGACTGAGGAGACAAGGAAGTAAGAAATTAGGAAAATTGGATGAAGGAAGTGACCTTCAAGAATGTGAAGTGTAAGACCGGTGGCTCGATTCCCAGGAAGGGAGACGCCAGGTATGAGAGATATCCCAACATTGAGATGACTGTTGAGATAAACAACAAAAGTAAATAAGGAATTATTAAGAAGAAGTTCACGTTGAACACGACCAATATCTTCCAGAACATCCTTGTTATCATTACCAAATTAGGCTAAAAAAGTGGATAACCGTTGTTATCTTTTGGAGGCCATATTGATTGACCTCATTTTGAATACAGATGTTATTGTGAAAATTAGGCATATACTATCGAGGTGGGAATGATTGAATAAGATAATCTATCAAGTATATATGACTTGATTTATCCATGGAAGAGTGTAAGTATCTTTTAAAGGTGGAATTAAGGATAGAAACTCAGTAACTAAAATGAATCCTAGGGGAATGCATAAAGGTTGGCATTTCACCCTTAATAGGGATAGTATGAGTTTTGACAGTATGAATTGGAAAGAATTAAGGTAACAACAATCTTTAAGGATCAGTGGAGAATTTTTCAAAAGTATATAGACAATGGTTCTAGTATTAGTAAATGGTATTTTGATATGCCCTGTATCTAGGGAATACAGGAGGAACAATTCAAGGATAACCTTAGAGGTCTTACAAGGAGAAAAAGGTAATATTCAAAGTTCTCAAGAATAGAAATTTTGATAAAGGAAATATGACGTAATTATAATGATGCCAAGTGGGGCACATGTTTAACCACGAGAAGTATGGATCGAACCAGTAAAGGTCGAAATTGTTCAGGGCAAGTAGGGCCTAAGATAAAAGATGTTCTAAGTATGATTGAGAGTCAGTCGTGACAGTGATTAACCTCTAAAGACTGAGGCAATAACTTATGGAAAAATGGTGATATTTTTTTTTACTCATCTGATTTTAAGGAAAACATCTTCACTCAAGCAGTGATTGGAAATGAGGTAGAAAATTTAGTGAAGGTTGTTAAAATGACATTGATTGTAAGGAAATATTACTATCAGGAAGGGCCAAAGAGGTGGCCGACACTTTAAAGGTAAGAGGATAATTATAGGCGCTTGTGCCAAAGGAATACAGGAATGATGGTTAAAGCTGAAGGTTGTATTATGGTTTGGAAGATTGACATTCCTTCTGATGATTGTGCAATACCCAACCGTAATAGTAGTTGGTAAAGGTTTAATTCGTGTAATCTCCATGAGCGGGCTATCTATCTTAGAAGGTACTATCTTGAGAATGAGCATGGACCATGTTTCAAAAGGACTAAACGAACCTTTAAGTTAAGTCTTCTATCGAAGGCATATGATTAAGAATGGTATTAACCTGCTATCGTTGCTTTGATTGAAGCTCTTCTGCAATTTTATCTGCTTCATGTCATGTATGTATGGCAGGATCAGGAGTGTTTTTCATGAATCATGAATGGTGATTATGTTACCTCCTTAGAAGGATTTGATACGACATATATGGACTCCGTATGGTTAGATATTAAGATTTTATGGAAAGTGAATGACGACAGTAGGTCAGTGGTGGACCATAGTAATGCAGCAATGATTCTGCGAGTAATGAGCTGATTACAACCGTGAGAGTTGTATTGGAATGGATGTTGAGATTGAGTACCAATAATCGGGTCGTGGTAGTGTATAAGTTATCATTGATAGACTAATTAAGTAGAGTATCTACCTATTGAATATTTATTCCTTCTTATGAAAAGAGAGCCGTATTACTATATGAGGAAGGTTGCGGTGCAAGCATAGAATTATAGTAACGATGATGTCTAGAATGAGATCCCAGATTCGATTTTCGATATCGAGGGAGTTTCAAAGGTGATTGTGTATAAGCTCGAGGAGGAGCATGGGTCCATAGAATGATGGACGGAATAGTAAAAATAATTAGGCATGTGAAATACGATGCTATAATACTTGATGTTGATATAAATACATATATGTTTTGTTCTCCTATGACAAACCTCTATAGTTCAGAGGTAGATTCCAAGCCAGATATTTTATGGCAATAAACTTCTTTTTTTACGAATATACAATTCTCTTCAGTTCGTTCTTTTCTCTTCTTTTCATTTCATGTAAGCTGAGAGAACAACCCTTCCAGAAGGGGAGGTATTGCCGAATGACTATCTATCTGTGTGATAGAAGCCTAGTAGGATACCATCTATTGTTTAATTGCTTGTCAAGTACTAAAGGCTGGCCACCTTCTGTACTAACTATGCGATATAACAAGTGTTCATGATCATAGTGATCTCTCAACAAATTCCTTTACTTCTACATGATTGATCAAACTTTGGAAAATGGAAACAGCTGAAAAAGGAGTAGTAAGTTATGGTGGTATTCAGAATGGAAGCACATTCGTGATACTAAGGTTGACGTGGTTATTAAAAGGTTATAGAACGCTAACAAGCAAAAGTATAACCAGTATAGTATTAGGAACGGAAGGTAGTAGCGATTACGAACTGGAAAAGAATGGGTATTAAGAAGCAAAAGCTCTAATGCTAAAAGCTATAATAAGAGTCTGTGCAATAGACTTGAAAGAATTTGGAATGATCACTTAACACGGATTGAGTTTTCTTACGACAATAGATCATATGTCAGTATTGAGATATCGCCTTATGAAATCCTTGAGGGAAGACAATGTCGATCTCCCTTATGTTAGGATGAAGTTATAGAGCGCAAGATGCTCGGACCCGTAGTAGTCCAAAGGACCAGGGATATAATAGATCTAATTAGAGGACGGCTGGTAGTAACCCAAGATGGACATAAGAGGTATGCTGATTTGACTCGAAAGGACAAAGAGTATGAAATAGGGGACCTAGTAATGTTATAGGTATCCCTTGGAAAGGATTGATGAGGTTCGGAAAGAAAGGAAAGCTAAGTCTATAATTTGTTGGACCCTTGGATATATTAAGACGTATTGGGAAGCTAGCATATGCGCTAGCCCTACCCCCGAACATGTAGCAAGTTCTTACGTGTTCCACGTATCAATGTTAAGGAAGTGTAATTCGGATGCCAGATAAATAGGGGCATATGAGCGCATAAACATGCAACCCGACGTAACCTATATGGAGCAACCAGGAAGGGTTATAGAGTGAAAAGGGACAAGTGCTTAGGAGAAGGGTTATCAAACTATTCAGAGTTTGATGGAAGAACCACAATGTGGGAAAATTTACTCGAGAGTTAGAAAGTGCAATGTTAAGAGAGTATCCCTATTCATTTTGTATCTGATTCCGGGACGGAATCCTTTTAAGGAGGGGAGACTGTAATAACCCCAAATTTTGGAATTTTTGAAACCCTTATGAATAGTGATTTTGCAGATTATGCTGAATGAGAAAACTTTTCATGCCACACTATGTAGGGGTTCTTCTATTGTTATTCTGAGATCTTATTAGTACTTTATATGGATATAAGTGTATGTAAAGATCGTCAGAATCCAAATCCGAACACTTTGATTTTTCCTAAAAATCCACCAGATACCGAAAGAATTGAGTATAAGGTAACAGGATAAAAAGGATTTAAATTCAAGGATTATAAGAGAGGATCATAAAAGGGATATAATGTATTGAGAAAGGTTAATGGAACCTAAGTAATAAGATCCCGGGTATGATCCCTCAAACGAGAAACGAGAACGAAAGTTAAGCGAACCGTATAACAGATCAGCGGTCATTACGCAAACAATTAGGAGTTAATCAAGGAGGTTAGGGATGATGAGGGCATCCAACCAATAAGAAGAGGGCAAGTAAGGGATGATGACATCATAAGCATGACATAAGCATGACATAAGGGGAAGGAGGTGTGGTTGAATGATAACCACACAAAGTTCAAGGTTAATAAGGTAATTAACCAAAATAAAAAAAAACCAAGGCAAATCAAAACAAATCACAAAAAACACAAAACACTCCATTTTCTTCATGAAGCTCTCGGCTTCTTTCTTAGCAAAAGGGAAAGTCCAAGCTCCTCCACTTGCTAATTTACAAGGTAATTATCCTAGCTTCTCCTAGTTAAGTTACATACTTCCTAGAAATCTTAGCTTCAAAATCCTTTCCTAGCATTTCCTATAAATCATTCAGAAGATGGTGAATAGTACTTTCTTGAAATTAATTTTTGTGTTCTTGATTTCTTTGAAAGAACAAGCTTGTAGGAGGTTAGATTAAGGCTTCCATGGGCATTCCAAGGATCTTTCATGGATTAAAAGCTTCAAGGAAGGTATAACTCTTCATTATCTTAGCATTTAGTTGTTTGGTATAAATGATTATGATGATGGAATGAGAGATTAAGTGTAGTAGTTGTTTTGTCATGTTGAGATCTTAGTGGTTAAGTGGTTTTGTTGATTTTGGAGTTAAAAAGTAGCACTAGTTGTTCTTGATGATTCATGGTATGATTTGAGCTTGGTTTAAATGGTTTAAAGTGTTTGATGAGTGATATGGTCATATGGTTGTATTGGGATTGATTGGTGATGATTTGGTGTTGAATTGGTTGGTATAAAATTGGGAAATCGCGTAAACATAGCCGTCGTAATGTCCGATTTACTTTAGACTGCTTTCGTTCATAACATTAGGACCCGAGAACTCCCTGCTAGGTTTTGACCATAGCCATGTTTAGATAGTTCATGTTACGAGCTTTGTTTTGATATGTGGTTCATTTGATTTCGATGTACGGTTTAGGAGAAACGGCCGTTTTAAGTAACGACGTTTCGCGAACGAAATATTACCCCTCACCTTACTTTGAAACATAGGTTAAAGACCTAAAAGGGGTTAATTAGTGTATGAAACAATTATTTTAAGTGTGTTAGGCAGTTGGTAAGACACTCGGAAAGAATTGCCTTAAAACTCGTAATGGTTAATTTATTAAAAATGGTGGAGCCGAGGGTACTCGAGCGACTTAAGAGAATCATTAAGCGCAAAGCGAGCGTTAGAGTCTAAATTGGTTAAAGTATAAATTTACAAGTGACTTTGGTTTAATTCCAACTTATATGTTGTTTATAGGTTACCAGACTTGTCCCAAGCCATTAATAACCCCCAGTCGCTCAGACAAGTTTTCTACCCGTTATACTATTGTTGTGATGTATATATGTATATGCATTATCTTGTGATAAGTGCATGATTGTTATTAGCAAATTCTTGCGATATATTGGAGCATGTTGATATGATATATATGCATGCCTGTTTCGTATTCTTGATTTATATATCTGTTGGTTCAAATGCTTATTAGTTGCATAATACCTATGCTAGAGATAAGCAGTAGTTGTGTATACCCTAAGTGTAGGGGACCCAAAGGTGAACCTTTTTCAAAAACCGGAGTAGATGTTCCCGAGTATATTATATATATATATATATATTTATATATATATATATATTGATGTAGTTTTCAAAACTATTAATCGAATAAGGTTTATTCGATAACTTTATATTATTTAATGAATATTATTTCGAATATTCATTCGAGGGCTTATGACTCCTTTTATTTTATTAACTGAATATTATTTTAATATCCATTTGAGGACCTATGACTCCGATTATTTATTGAAATATATTCTTTATTTTATTAAAGAATAAGGTGTCGATAATCAAACTTATTTTTGATTATTCAAATAAAGATAGTACTTTCGTATAAGTATATCTTTGGTTATTTAATACTCATTTCAAGTATAAGTTTTACAACTTCTACTTCAATTATTTGTATAAAGATTATTCTTTATGGGAATATTATTTAAATAATAATATTCAGATATTTTCTAATATATTGGGACTGATTTACTTTATTAAATCAGCATTACTCCAAACACTCTTTAAAGTGTTTTCGAGTCTTTAAAATGGTTTTTTAAAATTTAGAGCGGATCCCAAAACTCATTTTTTATATATTTAAGATCTTCCTTTTAAAGGGGATTTAAATACTCGCTCAAAACCAGAGGGATCCGGCTCTGTGATGTATTTTATATTCGCAACAAGGTTGCGGTTTTGGTAAATGAATTGATTAGTTACCCAACGTTCGGGAAGTAAGTCCATCTATTTGAGTCGGCATAAGCAACATGGGCTCAGTGGGCATCCATGAAAGTGTAAGTGGCTCAGTGAGAGTCCATCAAATGCGTAAGTGGCTGAGTGGCAGTCCAGCATAAGGTCCTATTGCGACCAGGGTGATGACCAGTGGGGAATTCGTCCGTCTACTAGTAGAAAATGTTACTTATTGGTATCTTTGCCTGATCAGCAAGATATCAGGTTTATGCCAAGGTTTTCTCCTTTCCAAAATTCATTTGATATTGCAACTCTGTTTATAATTTTCATAACAGAGGTTTTCAAGGAGTGTATGAAATGTATATATATATAGGTGTATATATATATATATATATCGGGACTTAATGAAGTATCTCGTAACTTCATTATTTATAATGATATTTCAAGGATTGAATCTATTCAAGTCTTATCTTGTAGTCTCATCTGGGTGATGAACTTTTGAAACTGATTATAACTTGAACGGTGGTAGTTCAAGTAGTATTCGGATATAAGTATATTGGAGTATCTTGTAACTTCATCTTTTAAACTTATATCTAGTAAATGATTATCTTGTGCATGTCAAAGATTTTCGGAAAAACGTTGAGACAAGGTTAGATATATGAGATCACCATGCAACGATATTTTATACAGTTATAAATGGGAACTATGTGTATATTATACATGTCAGAGGATTTCAAAGATTGTGAAAAGTATATATGTATATATATACTGAATATTTTGCGACTTGGTCACGTTAAGATATCAGCTTGGTTCATTTCCTCTTGACCAAGACTTTCATGAGTACTATGAGAATGCTCATATATTGTTAATCATTATACATATTATTTTGGTGGGCTTGTTGCTCACCCTTACTTTCTTCTTTCATCACACAACAACAGATAGAAAAGATGAACAGGACCAAGCTCCCGATTCGCAAGCGGTTAGGAAACGTTTCGCAGTTTCCTGTAGGCGTTGATGCCGTTATAGCCGAGGTAGGATCTACCAATAGGCTAGGCTTTCAACTTCTGATGTACCAGATTTATGTATATTTATGAATTGTAATAATGGCAAAGAAATGTAAATCTGTTCAGAAACCCTTTTAAGGTGTAATGGCATATAATTTTGGAATAAAATGACTCATGTTATTTTTGGATATTCATCTCTGAGACTATAACTTGTGGTGTGTGTGTTTATTGTAGGGTCACGGTACAGAGTAGTTGATTGTTTAGTAAGATTGGGTGTTATTAAGGGTAATGGAACTCGTGATAACCCGGATCCCCGACCCCGGATTTGGGGGTGTTACACTATGTTACACTCATTTGACATGTTTCATATTCAACAAGTACTAAGACAGAAAAATGTGCAAGCTGACGCTTTGGCTGGATTGGGAGCTGTTCCGAAGGACACCAACTTGGTCAATATACTAATTTTTCACATAATGAAACCAGCAAGTGAAAGGTTAAGGGAGAACCCAAATGTAATTCTTTTGCATGAAGATGGAGATTCAATCAATTGGACGCACACACACAAAGATTATTTACTGCACGATACACAACCAGAAGGCCGTAATGAGTCAAGAACATTGTGAATGAGAGCTTCGCGTTTCACCATTGTCGATGACGTATTGTTCAAAAAATCAAGTACTGGACTACTCCAGAGATGTCTAGACAAGAATGAAGCTGAGATGGTGCTGCGAGATATCCATGAAGGGAAATATGGAAACCACACAGGTGGAAGAAATCTCTCTTCGAAGATATTACAAATGAGTTACTATCGGCATACTCTTAGACATGATGCCATAAAAATATGTCAAGAAATGTGATGCCTATCAACAACATGCTCCTGTTATACATCAACCCTCTGAACAACTCCATGCCACGGTGCCTTCTTGTACATTCATGAAATGGAGGATGGACATTGTTGGAAAAATGCCCCCCACACCGGGATAAAAAGTATTCATGCTAGCAATGACGGACTACTTCTCCAAATGGATTGAGGCAGAAGCATTTAAACAGATTACAAGTAAAGAAGTGATATCCTTCATAAAGAGAAATGTTCTTTATAAATTTGGTATTCTATCTGAGATTGTGTGTGACAATGGCTCTCAGTTTATAAGTGACAAAATAGAAGCTTTCTGTAGGAAATACAACATCAATTTGGTAAATTCGACACCACGGTATCCACAAGCAAATGGCCAAGCCGAGTCCAGTAACAAGGTCATTATTAATAGCTTGAAGAAGAGGTTATCCTTGCATAAGGGAAAGTGCTGAGGAGTTGCCATGGGTATTGTGGGCAGATAGAACAACACCTAAAACATCCACAAGATAGACTCCATACAGCTTAGTTTATGGCACATAATCTGTGCTTTCAACTGAGGTCATGACGCCAATAATCAGGTATGGATTGTCGACGTATGATTCTAATAAGCATGAGCTGACACATGACATAGACACTATTGATGAATTAAGGGAAGTGACAAAGATACGCATGGCTATATATCAGCAAAAAGTAGCCAGAAGTTATAACAAAAATGTTCATTTCCGAACATTCCAAGTAGGTGACATGGTATTGAGGAAGGTGTTCCATAACATGATGGACATGTCATCAGGGAAATTTGCAGATATATGGGAACGAACCTACTTGATAACGACTGTTATAGGATATGGTGCATATCAATTATCAACTCTTGATGGTGTGCAAATTCCTAGGAGCTGGAATGCTCTTCACCTAAAGTTTTATCATATATAAAGTCCACTTGCTCTATATAGATTTATTGTTTTCTTTAGATTGCATGAAATAAGTCAATAGGACATAGTTGCACTTGTAGTGAATCTTATTTAGAAGTACTTTGCAATTTATTTTTCTAACATGGATTGATTTTAACATGAATGTTACGTGAATCATTTGCCTTACTTGCAAAAAGTGATTGATAAATGCTAAGAAAATATTATGACTATTGTTCACATATAAATGCTACTTGTAAGCTTAGTTTTAATTCAATAAGGTAAGCTGTGCTTTAGAAATATAGTAGATTTGATTAAGTACAATTTATTCATAAAACAAATAAAGACTACGAGTAAATGATGAAGGGCTGATCATCCAACTACTACGAATGATTAAATTGAGTTTAACCTTATATCTGATACTTAAATGTATTTTTATAACGGATGATGAAAATATCAAATAGCGTGTTTCAAGAGGGAAAGACCTCTTAACCGCATAACGAGTGCATGCACCAACAAATAATTAAGAAATGTCGATGAATCACAAACTCTACGACCCCAACATGTAATGAATATATGAAAAAAGAAAATTTGATAGTTCTTGTAAGACACTACAAAATTCATCCAAATGACGAAATATGTGATCTATGTGTGTAGAACTGGGAGCATAAAACTACAAGATTGACAATAACAGAAAACATAGAAAGGGATCCCATTAACGTCATCATGAACAAAACAAAATACCAAATGGTCCCCTACTTACAAAGTGAAATATGGACTTAATCTTAAAAGCCAAAAAGGCCAAATCCACAAACAAAAAATACGATTAAGAAAGTTAACAAGTCTGAACTAACAATTTCATGAGCAAAGTTCAAAATAACAGAATGAAACAAGATTCATTCATCTTCAGGAACATGATCCTTGGTTGAGATAGGCTTAACATCATCGCCCTGAGTAATGTAGAGAGGAAAGGCGTCTTCAGGATAAGCTTCGTTATAGATACGAACAGTCTCGTTCACGTCCCACGACATCCATTCTCCACATTGATACTCCAGTATCATCTCAACTCTTGAATGCATAGCATGTTGGGTAATGACTTTTTGAGCCCCTTCGTGCATCCTAGCCTTCAAAGACTGCACCTTAGCAGCAAATTGATCAAACTCCTTCTGGACATCCATGCTAGCTTTCAAATTAGAAGTGGAAAAATCTTGAGCAGTTCATAACTTTTGGGCATAACCGTTGTGGGCAGCTTCCAAGGATTAAAGCTTCTTATATTCATTCTCGACAATCGCACGAACCATGAGGCTATCTTGGAGAGCCTACAACAAACAAAAAATGAAATATATATAATGTGTCACATGTTCAAATTGTATAAGTAACGTTATATTACCAAAATGACAACAAGAGACATGACTTACATGAAAGGTATAGCCGACTGCATCATCCAGAATGACATCCAGAGTCCTAGAAGAATGAGCTTCAACAGTTTGAGGCAACAACAAATCTCCCATCAGGAATGCGAATTCAGCAGGTTTGGAATGGATAGTATATCCATGAGTCATAAAGGGTATGTAGGTCTCAATTTTTCTAGTAGAGGCAGGGAGATTGGTCTTCAACTTCTTGGCATCAGGGCTAAAGTTGGGTGTGAGAAGAAAGGGGGTCTTAGAGGACTCGATTTCAGTTGATTTCTCATCGCGAGCCCTCTTAGAAAATAATTCTTTACTAGAAATGATCAGAGGTTTGATGACATGAGGCTTAAACTCTACAATTAAATAGAACGGCTCAATACTAGTTAGTAAAATGAGTGAAAGACACATGCTTGTAAAAAGATGTGTGACAAGAGTACATAAACGTCGAATACCTTTAGCATAAATGCGGCTAGAACTCATCTCGACAGCTTTGTCATCTTTGGGGCATTCTAGTGTCTCGGACGAAAGACTTTGGACAGAGTGAGAGGACTTTGTCAATGGAGTGTTAATGACGACTTTGCTCCTGGTCCTGTTAGCAGCGGTCTTGAGTAATGGTCTCTCAACAATCCTGGTGGCCTTGGATTTCTTCATTTTGTTGACAAAATCTTCAACATCCACGGTCCCAGAGTTTCTGATGGGACGATTCAGACAGTTGGACCACAACATGTCCCCAACAGGAAGTGCCATGATCTTGTCAATAATGTTCTTTGAGGTAGAGTAGCTCTTATCAAATTCAAAATTCGGTTCTGATAGTAAAAAATATATGCACATGAGAACAAAAAGGAAAAAGAGAATAGTATATAAAACTTTGGTCAAATCAAGGAAAAATGACAGATTCAACAAGAAATTCATGAAAAATTAGATTTACGGAGTGAAGGTTTTAAGAGTTACCATCAGAAGACCAACGATCAAGTAAATAAGAAGCATCATTTCCCATTGTGGCCTTGTTAGCAAAAATGTAATCTAGCTTCCATTCTCTATCATTCACGACATCACAATTAAGGATAAGGGGATCGTCCTTGTTCTTATTCACGAAACCGAGTCGACACCCACTAAATTTCTTAAGGGAATAAGAGTATTTAACGACGTTGGCGTCAATTTTCAAGTCATGTTTGGCCTCAATGGCGTCAAGGCAAGCTAAGGTTCTCCAAGAAAGAGGCATTAATTGAGCAGGAGCAACATGCATAGTGATTAAAACATCTTTTACTAAGTTAGAGAAAGAGAAAACCATACGGACATCGAAAGGATAATAGTAGAAGCATACCCAACCCTTCCGGTACCAATTAGCTCGTTCAGTTGAATCAAAGATCACAGCTTCACTTATTTCACTGAACAGTAACTTGGCCTCTTCAAGTTTTTCCTTCTTTATTGAGCTTGCATTGCTATCACGGGAATCCAAAAGATTGGTGGGAACCATTTGTTCGAGCCAGATAGAGTTTCAACGGCGTCGGTGTTGTGAGAAGAAGTGGTTTTGGAGGTCTTTTTTAGTCATTTCCATAAGATTTAAAGTTAGGGTTTTTGAGAGAGAAGAAAGATAAAGGGTTGAATGGACTGATGGGATTTATGGGGAGAAGGAAGGTGATAAAGTGGCGTGGAGAAATGAAACTAAATAAAAAGATAGACAACACAATAATCGAGGAGTCTATTTGGTATTGTTGTGACTTATCAACTTAGAAGATGGATAAATTTGATTTTATCAATTAACAAATAAATTGATAAAATCAGGGACTAATGTTAGGCTTCAGTTTCACCAACGTGTGGACGTGAAGCTGAACGTGATCACGACATGACGACAAGACGGGAAAGGATGCTGTCATGACACGATCGAGGCACATGACGTGTATGGAAGGAGTCAATAGACGAAGCTACAAATGAGGGATAAGTTAGAGACTAAGTCTAAACCAATAACCAGATCATGGAGAGAAAATAGGGGATAATGCTAGTTTGAATAGGAAAAATGTATTATAAAGAGATAAATTTTTACTTTGTACCATACACAATTCGACACACTTCTATTGTTAGAAAAAATAGAACAACTTGTAATAGGAGATCATAGTGAAATACTTTCGACGGGGCATCGATCCCACCCACGATTTTTACCAATTTGGATTTTCCGCGTCACCAACTTCTCGTCTTGTTTTCATTTATTTAACATATATCACAAAATCAAACCAAGTTAAATTTAGCTTTTGACCTTCAAATAATTTGTAAAAACAAAACATATACCCAAAAGATGGATTTTATTGTCTGCAATTATTACATATTACGTGATAAAACTTTGGATGAACATTTTATATCTGTGATACACGATCAACTGATAAATAATTTTATTTTATAAAAAAATGAGCTACTCTATTTGCATAATTTACATATCGTTTAACGAATCTTAACGTTACGTTTTGACTTATCAGTCGTGTTAAAAACCAACACCTGCATTCGTCCGTTATTAGACCACCATTCTACCATTATTCGATCCCTATAAAACAAACACGGATTGGATCTACGTATGTACCTGATCAATCTCAAGTTATCAATTTTCACGTCTATATTGCGTTGCTTATTCGATTTCACCCAAGGGTCTTACGAACTCCCATTCTGCAAAAATCGGAGTATTCAATTTTTGACAGTATTATGATCTTAGCTCTATCAAAATATTACCGAGATCCCGAACAATGAAGTTGTGACTTTATCCATGTAGATTCTCAAATAGTATTGTGTCGGAGTTAATCTTAATTTATATTATACTATAATAACTGGAATGCGTTATAATTTGTTTCAACGGTTATCTCCTAATTTTAGTTATTAAAAAAATAAATAAACAATGTTATATATTCGCTAAACTACTAAATTATACTAGTATAATTTGTTTCAATGGTTATATCCTAATTTTGGTTATTAAAAAATAAATAAACAGTGTTATATATTCGCTAAACTACTAAATTATTAAATTATTAGACACATAGTCTACTTATCGTACTAAACTACAATCACAACCTATCCTATTATTAAAAAATAGTGTTATATATCTGTTAAACCTAACTAAATTGTTAAACTATTTGATATAATATACTTATCCTACTAAACTACGACCATAAGTTATTCTATTATTTTTTTCATAAATTTATTATTATTAAATATTTATATAATTAATTTTAAAATTATAATATGATAGGATAAATAAAAAAAATTAAATATAAACAGGAACTCGTGGATCGCACAGGAAGCCGTGGATCGCACATTATTTAAGGTAGTTCTTTTATTGAACTTGTCATTACTCGAAACCATTCTCTGTCATATAACCCTTAATATAGGATGTTTTATTTTAAAACAAATTTTCGACACATGACGTTGTTTTTACCTATCGATAAAGTATAGAGGGAGTTTTTATTATAATATTATTTGGGGTCACATGAGTACTCATTAAACATTAAATTCTATAATTTTGCAATATTTTTATTGATGAAATGATATAAATGCACATAGTTCATCAACATTTATGATTCAAAAATCAATCAAATTTTGACACATATCTTCTTATTCTGTGCTCATAGGCACACAATAGAAAATTCTTATTACTTATTCACGTACAATAGAAGAGGGGATTATGTAGTCAACAATTAAATAATAATAAATAAAAATATTTTACCAAAAAAACTATTATAATAATGAATTAAATTTATATATTATAACCTGCATAGGGGTCAGGGGATGTTAATACCTACATTTGAAAATATTTAATGTAAGCTGCGAACATTTAATGGTGCCATCTCGGTGAAATTTTTGGTTGAAATCTTAATGTTTCCAGCATTTCAACAAGTTTGAGCAGAATCAAATATAAGCTTATTAAAAATATATTTTTTAACCAAATATTTGATCGAATTACAAATAATAAAATTGGCTAAACATTTTACTAAATTAAAAATAAAAAAAAAAGGTAAAGAAAACACATTTCTTTTTTTCTTCTACGCCAAAAGCGCCAAACGCTGACGGGCTGTCACGTGTCACGTCCCCCCTAAATCCGGATACTATATAAGCCCAATACACAAACAAACAGCCTCACAGAACTCTTCAAATTCGTTATATTTCTAGAGAGATAATAAAGTCTAGAGAGAGAAAGTAAAACAATGGAGGAATCATTGATACAGAGGCTAGAATCTGCCGTGACACGGCTAGAGTCACTCTCCGACGGCCTCCGATCAGGTTCTTCGCCGGCGATTGGTGGAGATGCGTCGTCGGATCCGTCAGTGACGGCGTTTGAGGATTTGATAAATGAACATGTAGGTAGGATTGTGAGAGCTGCGGAGACGATCGATGGAGAAGTTTTCGATGTTACGAAGGTTCTAGAAGAAGGATTTGCGGTTCAGAAGGATCTTATTATTCAAATGAAACAATCTCAGGTCTCGTTTTATGGAGAATAGTTTTATCGTAAAACAATTTTTGTGCATTTTTTTTATGTACATTGTAAATATACGAATTAATATATATATACATATATATATATATTTGGATTTTTAATGATGAATTTTGCTTCATGGTGTATTAATGGCATTAAAGTATGTCGAATATATCCGTTGTTCTGGATTATTATTTGATGAACTTTTATGTATGATATTTTATTATCATTTACGTAGGTAGGATTTATCTGTAATATGTATGCGTGTACGGGAGCTGTGTGTCATCGTAATTAATAAAGAGATAGAAATTTAGTTTGATGGACTTTGCTACATGATGTATTAGTGTCATTTAGGTATGTGAAAATTGGTTTGTTTATTGAAATGTGATTGAATAGTGATATAGGCATGTCCTAATTTTGGATTAGTTTGATAATGGATAATGAGGTTAATGAATAGAAAATTAGCGATGTTAATAAGATACTTGTTTTACGATCCCTCATTTTAGTCATTCATATACATGAACAAAGCTTCATTTGCAGACTTTCAGGTGCGGGGTTGTAAATTGCAGTCAAAGCTTTTGCTATAACGTTTGTTTTTGTTAGGCGGTCTTGTAAATTTGATTTTGTTATGATTGTGCAGAAACCTGATATGGCAGGTTTGGGTGCATTCCTCAAGCCATTAAATGAGGTTATCACAAAAGCAAACCAGATGACAGGAGGGAAGGGATCCGATTTCTTTAATCACATGAAGACTGTTGCGGAGAGTATGTCAGCTCTTGCATGGATTGCATATACAGGAAAAGACTGCGGTGAGAAAAGTAGCTCGATTTTGAACTGTAGGTTACAGATGAACACATATTTTATCTTGGTTGCTCATCATTCATCTTCCCTTTATTAGGTATGAGTATGCCTACTGCGCACGTTGAAGAATGTTGGCAATCAGCAGAGTTCTACAATAACAAGGTACTGACATTGCATTAGTAGCATTACTAACTACGACTTCTTCAGATAATTAGCAAAATGATATCTGCAAGTTAGGGAATAATTAATATATCATGTTAGAAAATAAAAATTTTGATTTGTAGGTTTATTTCGTATGTTCCCGAGTCTTTAAGAAAAGAAAATGAAAATATGTTGAATATTCAATATAATTATTACTGCAATTTATCTTTCTCCCTCAATAATCCCACTTTTGAAAAGAAAGTTCTGGAGAAAAATTAGCCCATATTTAACCTTTCTTTCTATTCTTTTCTTTGCTTAAAAAATATCTTAGACTTTAGAGAAATTAATCAACACAAATCTTTCCGTTTCTATTCAAATTTAAATCCGGGAACATAGTTCATAGTTTATAGTTCAGGACTGGTGCAGCAAACTGTTCTACGGAGGAAAACCCGATCCCAGTTTTTCTAAGTGAGAGGAATAACTAAAATTTTAAGTACATTTTGTGCAGAATATTCATCAGAAAGTTTTTTTCGTATGTTGCATTGAATATAGTAGTTATATTGAGGGTTCGTTGGTGGCTTAATGGCAAGCCTCCTTCCAGGCCCTCTTCCCCTCATGACTAAAGGACATCAGCTTAGATCATCACTCTCTTCTACCTGTATATTTAAAATAGCCAACTTGCCAAACCAAAGTAGTAAATTTAGCGATTTGGCTATCAGAACATGTTTTTTGGAAAACAGTAGACGACATATTCATGAGTGCATTTGAGGGAGTTACGTAATAGTCATACCAAGTTCCAGAAATATTAACATGTTATAATGAAAGAGTAACCGGCGAAATTACATCTTTTTATGTCAATGTTTTCAGCGTTGTACTCGCATGCTTTTGGTATCTTTACTTACTCTACATGCTTCTGTTAGACTAGTATAGCTTGTACATGCATATATCCATCTATATTACACATTCTGCAATCTGATAGCACTTAGCAAACATTTAAAGTAATTCTGCAGTCACTGTATTATCATTGTGTTGTGCAAGGTCTTAGTGGAGTACAGAAATAAAGACCCAAATCATGTGGAGTGGGCAAAAGCTTTGAAGGAGCTATATACACCGGGTTTGAGGGATTATGTGAAGGCTCACTATCCTCTCGGTCCTGTATGGAGTGCAACAGGGAAGACTATAGTGTCTGCCTCTTCAAGTTCTCCTGCTCCTCCACCTGCTCCATCAGCCTCACACTTCAGTTCAGGAACTTCTAAGCCTTCATCATCAAACTCAGCTGGGATGTCTGCTGTTTTTAACGAAATTAGTTCAGGGAGTGCAACTTCTGGTATATTTCTTTCTTTTTGTCCTTAAAATTTTGTATTCAAATTCTATCTGCTGCTCAACAATTATTAAATCGATTTGATTAAAATAAAATTATATGCAGGGTTAAGAAAGGTCACAGATGATATGAAGACAAAGAACCGTCCTGATAGAGGTGGAGCTGTTACTACTACCGAAAAAGAGAGTCGGCCCGGTTCATTTTCTTCTGCGAAGACTGGACCTCCAAAGTTGGAGCTTCAAATGGGTCGAAAGTGAGTATCAAATAATGGTTATAAGTTTCCTTTTAACATAATAGTAAATGTCATGTTCTGTGCTGTGTATTTTGGCAGATGGGTGGTTGAAAATCAGACTGGAATCAAGGATTTGGCAATTGATGACTGCGATGCAAAGCAAACTGTATACATATTTAATTGCAAAGATTCCGTTCTTCAAATCAAAGGTTTTGCTACCATAAACATTCAATTTTATCTTATTTAATTTAGTTATTTTTACTTCAAATTGAAGAGACCAAAAACTACTCGGATGTGCAGGAAAAGTGAACAACATTACGATTGATAAATGCAACAAGATGGGAGTTGTGTTCACGGTTAGTGCAATATATCATTGAGTGAAGTCGATTAAGTTTGTACAAAAAATGCAAGGCTTAATTTATGTTCCAGTTTTCAAATAGGATGTCGTGGCTGCTTGTGAGATTGTTAATTGCAATCGCCTTGAGGTGCAATGCCAGGTAAGCTCATAATTGTTATTTGTGCGTCGCATATACACAGTTAACGTGTCTGAAATACTTTTATGTGGTATAGTGGCTTTAATGTGCTATATATTTCATAGATGATTTCTTCCCTGCAAAGGCTCTAAACTGGTTAAGTTAAGCATTCCTTTTTGTTCATGGTTGTTCTATAGGGTATATCCCCAACGATATCAATAGACAATACGACAGGTTGCCAGTTTTATTTGAGCAAAGATTCCTTGGAGTCTTCTATAACAACAGCCAAGTCAAGTGAAATAAACATGTTGGTGCCTGGTGCTACTCCTGAAGATGATATGGTATTTTTCTACAATTGTTTTTTATTCGCAATTTCATTGTGTGTTGTTGCTGGAATAGCTAATGCCTAAACTCAAAACAAATGAATAGGAACCTTAATATTTGGCTAAGAGACACTGAACTGTAAATGTAGGTAAAAACGTGGATTATTTGATCTAGTCCATTTGTTTCCCTCAAAATTTGTGACTGGTAGCAATTCATTGAATAGATGTGGAGTTCTAGTTTATTTTAAATCAGAATACATCTTTTATTATTAGTATAATGATCTAATATTCATGATAAGAGCTTGTATGTTTGATATTAATGACTAATGAGTACTCGGTATAAAGGATATAAGCAACTTTTAAGGATGGTTATGGGTTTGAATCCTAACTCACCCAGCCAAAAAATTTAATCTATTGAAATATCGAATTGCATACAAGTACAAGAAAACACTGTACACGGATCAGGTAGTTATCTTAACACCTTGAGGTATAGAAAATTTGGTCATGACTCATAAATATTGTATTGGCAGCCCAAATTACCTAGAGACCTCAAGTTTTAGCCGAAAATGTTTCACTAGTTCAGACTTATCATACATCCGGTTCGGACACCTTTGTTAATTTTCGCCTCAAAGTTCGGTTTTTACCAACTCCTCAAAGTAGCTGGGCTCATAGATTGATCAAAGTTAGGCACATGCCAATCAATTTCAAGTACTAAATTTTCCTTGTATAGTAAATTTGGCTGCCAATGATGGATCAAAGTTCTGAATGATGGAAAGGGGAGTGCTACAATGCATGACAAACATATTAGGCTGAACCATGATAATCTGTGAAATCTGTTCACCTTATAGGATCCTTTTTAATTATTTCTTTTTTGCTACACCATTTTTGATCAAATGAGGTCAAGAGCAAATCTGTTATGTGTTTCTGTGCCTGTTGAAAGTTAGACAGTAGAAGAGCTCGTTCTCTTCGTGGGACAAGTTTAAGGATAGATTATAGTCTATTAAACCCATCTCTTTTCTTATTTGTTCATAAGTTATCAGGCTCACTTGACCACCCTGTCTCCGCCCCACCCGCTTATGCTAATGAATGGAGGCACTGAAAAATGAAGTATTTTAGGGGTCCATTTTTTCTAAGTAAGAAAATTTAGGCCCTACTTCTACCTCATTTTCCTTGTCCTATTTTAACATGTGAAAAGATCAGCGAAGAAATATTGGCCAATGACTTTTGTAGTACTTAGTATCATGTTATGAATGCCAAATCTATCCAGTTTTTTTCTCTCGAGATGACTGTAATTTCCTTTTGCAGGTGGAACATTCCTTGCCACAACAGTATGTTCATGTGTTCCAGGAAGGCCAGTTTGTAACGAGTCCAGTATCCCATTCTGGTGCTTAATGTATGCATCTTATCTTCTCATTCCATCATCATTAGCATCGTGTCATTTTTAAAAAAAAAAAAAAATCTTTCTTTTATCACTTGTATATAAAATGTGCTGTGCATTTCGTTTTTGGTTCCAAATCATTCTTAATATTTCATTTTCTATCTTTCAGATTTTTTGAAGAAACAAACAAGAGTTCATTAATCATGTCATCAGAGTGTTTTTCGTGTTTAGCAACCGAAGTTATTTCATTGTATCAAAACTCTCAAATTTTGCAGTCTTATTGCTTTATCAATATATAACATTGTTATTGTTAGAATATTTGTCCAAATCAGAGCTAGTTCACTCTACTAAATCTTCTATTCACATTTCCGAACACAGAAATCTGTGCGGGATTATTATATTCAGTTTATGCAAATACCATGGGACGGATCGAGAAATATTTCACGGGTGTATATGGAGTAAATTTTGAGTATATACCCTTACATTTTCAAAGATATAAAATTCTAGTATCGCAGTGAACTTAAAACATCACATAAAATAATATACTTTTTTCCAAAATTCATCACTAGAATCATCCTTGTTCAAAACAAACATCCAATTTAGTTCTTAAGCTTTTCAGAATACAACTTATCTTCTGTTATCATGCTTCTTATTATTAACTAATCTTATTATAAAACCAATTCTGATAATTTTAAAATCTATTTTAAAGACTGTTAACTTTTGATAAAGTTCTCCTGTCACAATAAACCATCCCTCTATTTTTTAATATATAACATTTGATTTTCCAGCACACAGGAGATTTGATCATATAGTTATATAATTTTTTTCGAAAAATTCTTTTTGTGAATAAAAGTTTTGATCTCATATTTTTATTCAAAAAAAAAGATTTCTTAAAAATAATAATTCTAACTATATGGTCAATTCTCCAAAAAATATGTATGCCAAAAAATTAATATTATATATTAAAAAAATATGTGGGTCAAAAAGTTAAACATTATATATTAAAAAGGGGTAATTGATTTTGTGATACCTTGCTTCGGGGAGCACAGAAATAAAGTATATTCTGCTTACTGGACACTGGTTACAAGTTAAAGGATATTTAACCATGATTTTCACGCCAAGTCTGTTGATTAATGATTAGAGTGTTGGCTTTTTTTTTTCTTAATGACTTGTATAATCTTCCTTCTTGCCACCTCGGGAAAATCAAGATACTTGACTTGAAGATATCAAGAAGATAAAAAGAATCTGAGCTTCAAACTATGGAATTGAAAGAATTGTTTTATAATGTGCGTTGACGGAGGAATCTCGTAACAAAAAAGATTGAGGTTTCTCGTCGGAATTAAGATCTATGACGGTGATTGTTTGCCGGAAAATTAAGCGGTGTGTGGTGGTTTGTGGTTGATTTAGGCTGAGATCGATCAGAGTAAGTGGTGGCTCCCTTATCAGCTCTCAACTTCTTACCCCTCTCAATGTGCCTACGTATCCTTTATATAGGGATCAAGCCTGACGTAGTTCTTGTGGAACAAGAAATCTAATGGGCTTAGACTTTTTATTTCTAGGCCCGGTAGAAGCCCATCCAGAATCCATCTTCCGCTAGCTTTAGGAATGTCCAACTATGAGGCCCAACCGCGAAGACCCAAGGCTCGTTCGTAATCGTAAGACTTCACGGATAGTGTATCTCCCTGTGCAAGGATAACACTCCACTACAGCTATCTCCCTTGATTTACGGACGCAGGTATAGCCACGGTTCACCGCAAGTGCTGGACGCATCCCTGTCCCCCGAATGAGGATAACCCACCAGATAACAGGACAGATGATCCCAAGCTCTTGAGTGCAAAGTGCAGGATGACTCCAAAGTTCTCCAACGGTTAATCCCGCATCCCCAACGAGGACACCCGTTGAATACAGGAGGAGGTCTTCAATCATCAGGCATACCCCTGGAGGCCTTCAAGATTTTCACGGTCATCCCCCTCCTTGATCGTCTCAAGGAGGAAATTCTTCAAAGAGTACCTACAACAAATATGTTAGTAAAGATAGCCATCCATTGCTCCTTTCCATGCATACTTTTACCCTGAGGTCACCATTGAGAGTGTATTGACCAAACACAGGACGCGTCCTAAGACCCTGGGCGCGTCCTCACCCTTATGAAGCCTGTGTTGTTTCCTCAACAACCGCCTCCCACAGCATTCCACAGTGACAGGACACGTCCTAAGCAGGACAGGCGTGTCCTCCATCTTCTATTGCCAAAAAACCACAATTGCCAGATACTTTCACCATAGTGGACGCGTCCACTACGCCTAGGCGCGTTCTGCCCTAATCATGTACCTTCAAGCTTTCTTATCATAAATCCATCCTTCACAAAACACACCCTCAAAGTCGGGCGCGTCCTGTATGCCTTGACGCGTCCTCACCTTCTACAACGTAATAACGAGTTTGACCGTAATTAGTCCGCATTTGACCCGCGTCAATCGAATGTCAAATTTTGGGTATAACAACTACCCCCCAAATTCCATTTGCAGTTGAAAACAAAATTGGAATTTTACTTAAAACCCTAAGCAAAATTTGGATTGACCCATTTGTAATACATGAGGACGCGTCTTGTTTCCTAAACGCGTCAAACCTTCAGACATTCAATATCGACCGTTGCGTGACAGCTGGTATACACGTCAGCATCCTTCTCTTCTATAAATACCTCTCACCAACCCACACTCTTACTTTACTCTTTCTCTCTCTCTCCAAAATCGCCATTACCGCCTTGAAGCTTGAGATCCACTATTCCGACGATTCAACCGACCATTCTTCAAGTTTTTACAATCAATAGAACCCCCAAGTCTCAAGGTATGCAAATCCCTTTTCATTTCTTCATTTTATCGATTGAACATCTCACAGTAAGTAAGAAACCGTTCGTATCCTCTTTTTCCACACAAATGTTCTTCTTTTCCTTCTGTATGTATAGTTGTATGTATAGGCCAAAACATAATGTTTTGCTTTCTTTTGATTTCCATTTAAGTGTTTTTAGGGTTTCATTGAATTTCCCCCAAATTGATTATAGCCGATTAAAATTCCATTGCATTGTAACCATTTTAGACGCGTCTTCCCGTCAGGGCGCGTCCTACTTATTTTTATCACCATTTCGAGTTCTCAACCAAACGTTGTTTAGACGCACTGTCCACCTAGGACGCATCACCTTAGAACGTTTCCTTCGATAGAATTTTAGGACACGCCTTCAGGCACCTTCTCTTTTCCCTTGCTTTACATATTTTCAATTTCTTTTATAAACATTTTATCCCTTCTTGTTTCAGCTGAAGGACGCGTCTTCATCTTCTCCTTTCCACCTGTTCAAGGTTCTCAACAAACGCCTTGGGATTTACTCCCCACCTTCTATTTCTTTCACACCTGAGCTCCCTGAACTTTATACGACAAATTCCTTTCTTGGAGCAGAAATACGCGTCTTTGAACTCCTCAAATCAAAAACCTCGATTGTGACGCCCTAAATCTCTGGGTTAGAAAATGAGGACCCACACACCTTTAATCTACTAATTTAATAAGCATAAACCCCGATTAGCTACTAACAGGATCAAACAGGATAAAGTATGAGACAAGATTACAACTACCAACCATAATATATATAACTTACAACCCCAAAATACCATCAAATATACATAGTCGATCCCGGCTTGGAACTGATAGATAACCCATTATATCTTTACAACTCTCTGGCTAAGCGCTTGCTCACTCAAAACTTTACTACCTGCTCTGGCAACTGGAAGCCCTCAACACGGTAGGGACCACCAGGTACGCTCTTACGAGCAGTGCGCCTAAGCCTGGTCATCTTCTTGCTTAACTTCCATGGTTAGATTAAAACAAAACATATGAGTATAAAACTCAGCAAGTAACTATGCAGCAGTTCTACGAAATAAAATTCCATAATATACTTTACTGATCTCAGGGCATTCTACTTTATCAATTCTAGGTGGCAGATTTCTAATTTTAGATTATGAAAAAGGGGGTTATGAAGAAGATTTTTGGGCTTTCAAGGAACAAGGCTCAAGGTAGGGTGAAAGCCGACATTCATCATAAATCATTAACAGGATCACAAATGATCTTTCGAATGGAAAGCGACAATCTTTTCATTACAAGGAATTAATTATATGATCAACAGAATTAAAAATCAGGGTTCACGAGCTATAAGCTTCACAATCTCACAATCAACTCGTTTCAAAGCAATATAAACCACTTTCATTTTCAAAGAATCAATTACTGAGTAGGAAATTTCAATTCCTTTTTAAAATCAATATAGAACCCTTGATTGGACCACTTTATCTTTCATTTCATAATAATAATACGGGTGATCAGCCCGTACCGACCTCCATCCGGTCTTTAAGGTACCAATGGTATAATTTCAGCCTTAAACTGAACTAGCCCCGCTAGCCTCTTACTATGACTAGACTAGTCCCACTAGCCTCTTACGTCCCAATCCAATCCATCAGGAATTCGTTTGGAAAACCATGAGTTGGAAAAAAGGTAGGTTTTTCTAAATTCATTTTATCATTACCAAGAATATGAAATCATTCGGACTCTTTCAAGTCGAAACTCATTCTTAAATTCAATTTCAAGAAGTCAAAGTTGAGGAAATGAATCAAGGATAAGCAAGGTTCAATTCTAGGGATCTTGAATCAATGATAACAAGGTACTCAAGTTAGAAAAATCAAAACCATTTTAAGGATCAATAGGGAAATAGGTAATCAAGGAATGAAGCATCATTACAAAGGGTTCGTAGGGTTTATAACAGTTCATGGTATAACAAATAATTGGAACAGGAAAAATGGGTTACCAAAAGGTTGGATCAATAAGCTTATCAATAACAATTTCCCGAGATCAAACACAGGGTATCTCAAATTAATAACAGGGGTTCATTACTTTAACAATTCAATACTCTACATGGCATGAACAATATCCTCTCTATAACCATTTACACAAGTAATTAGAGTTACTTGCCTGAATTCGCTTTCCTGTTTCACGAAGGTTGAACTACTGCCACCTAGTATACTTTTCCCTTTTCCTAGCCTGAATGCCCTCACGTTCCGAATCTACAATCAAAACCAAAACCTTAATTAGTTTCTCAACTCTCGTTCCCGGAACGTTCACTCAATACGATAGCTCGATTATACTCTTGACTCGAACTATACGAGTATAGCTTATATACACACATGCACATAGCACATAACACATTCTTATCCCATAGCCTTTATATCTTTATATACTCAATAATCAACTTATACTTGCCTTAATCTCGGCTATTCTTCAAATCAAACAATTATAACTCATACGAGTACACGATTACATTCATAGCTAAATGTTTACGACCATAGCTATCACTTATAGCTTTTAAAATCAATCAACTTAGTTCCCTTTTCTTTTATTCCTTAATTCGAACCACATACTACATTCAAACAAACAAACCCATAGATATTCACATATAAACACTCAATCATTCTTTCAATTAGCAAAAATCAAGTCTTGACTTTTAATTCCTATGGCCTTTTCGGCCTTATCACTTAACACAAACAAGAATCAAACATGCAAAGCTCTTAATTGACATGCATCAAGTATATCATCCCAAACTAGTTCAATTTCATTCTTACAACTCATTTAAACTCATAATTTAAACCTAAACATGGATGATCACTCATTTTTAACACATAATACAACTTAATTTCTTAAAAACAAGTAGGGACACTCGAAATTCCCAAGAATCGAAACATTCATGCATCACTTTGGACCTCTAAACTACAACTCATTCTAATCACTGTACCATTTATAAAAACAATTATTAATAGATCATTTACACCAACAAAAATCAACATGATCTTCCCAAAAATCAAAAGCCATTCGGTCTATTCTTTTTTTATTAAAGAAACCTCACATGCAAACATAATTCCAAATCCTTGCATCTTTAATCACCCTAATCTCTTAACATTATCCTAGAATAAACATCCATAACCAACATAATCAACTCAATAACTTTTGAAACTACAATTCCATTCGGCTTTTCATCAAAATACCACATGCAAACACAGAAAATTGATTTAAAAGATACTAGAGCTCAGTTTTAACATCATCACTCACCACCGGTTCACCGGAGTTCATCACCGGTGGCGGTGGCTTCACGGTGGTGCCCCCATTCGGTGGTTTCCAACCTTCAACCACCAATTTACACAAGTAAATACACACATGCAAACACATATCTTTACTCCAAATTATTTAAGAATCAAAACCCTTTTTTCATCAAAACCGAATCAAACCACCAAATCCAACTTTGGATTTTTTTCAAAAACCTTGAAGATAGTGACATGCATGTGTATATATGGATAGATAAAGCAAAAACTCACACAATCATGGTCTTATAATCGAAAGAGGATGAAGAACAAGAGGGAGATTGAAGAGAGAGAGTACTGAGAGTGAGAGAGAGAGAAGTCCCGAGAGGGAGGAAGAAAATGAGAGAAAAAAAAGAGAGAAGAGGGGTGCTCGGGTGAGAAAAGAAAGAAAGAGGGGGTGGGTGGGGTTATATACTACCAAGGAAGGGTAGATTAGTAATTAGGCCATTTTATTTCCAATTCACTCTTTATTCTAAAAAAACGAATTCGATTTGCAAATATCTCTCTCTGAATAGATGAATTTGATACGAATGATAATTTTAAAACGTGGATCTAGAAATTAGCTTTCCGACCATTACTCATAATAAACTTTTGAGTGTACGGTTGATTTTATATGATTTTTACAAGTTTATGCCAAAAATAGCATTTTAATACATAAAAATCATTTTAAAATGCAACGATCATGAAATAAACCCGTCTATCATTTTTGGAAAGTTTCTAGGACTATTCTGAAGATAACAAAATAAAACTCATTTCTTTACCTTACTCAGATAATTTTATAAAAATGTGCGAAGGTTAAATAAATCTTATTTAAATCAAATAATTCCCTTAAATCCATAAAATATCAACAGATCACGTATTCATGCATACAGACAAGCAAGCACGTATACCGACACATCACAACTCATATCTGATCATAAAATTTTTCCCTTTTTATTATTATTATTTCTCTTTGCGCGTACCGGGTCACATTCTGCCTAACGGCCCAACGCTCAGCGTTTCAGTTACGCTTCACAATATCATTGTCGACCGACACGTCACTAGAACGTAATACTTTACTCAAACATTTCATTTTACATAATAACACATATTTCATATTTTAAATATTTTAATCCCTTTTTAGGACGGGTTCCGTTCTACCTGACGGTCCGACAACACAGCTTAACTCCTAAGCTGACTCTTTAAATTGGAACGCTTCTATCTACGCTCCTAGATACTTATATACCATAAAGAAAATTAATCAACACCTTAATCACATAATTTATAATCACATCACATAAATTATACTTTATTGACTTAATTTCGTCGCAATCTACCCTCCTTAAAAGGATTATGTCCCTAGAATCTAGTCTAAGCAAAAAAATGGGGATACTTTTCATTCATTTCACTTTCTAATTCCCAAATTGATTCTTCCACTATTGGATTTCTCCACAACACTCTGACTAGAGGTACAACTTTATTCCTAACTGTCCTCTCTTTCCGGTCTAAGATTCGAATTGGTTGTTCCACATAAGACAAATCTGGTCGAATTTCTATTGGTTCCAATTTGATCACACGGCTCGCATCAGCATTATACTTCATTCGAAGAGACACATGAAATACATTGTGTAGATGTTGCATTTGCGGAGGTAGTGCCAATTCATATGCCACTTTTCCAACTCGTCGTAATACTTCGAATGGTCCAATATACCTAGGACTCAACTTCCCTTTCTTTCTGAATCTGGTTAAACCTTTCCAAGGGGATATCTTTAACAAGACTTTGTCTCCAGGTTCGAATTGCACATCTTTTCGTTCTCGATTTGCATACTTCATTTGTCGATCTTGAGCGGCAATTAATCTTTTCCGAATCATTTCTACCTTTTCTTTCATTTGTTGAACTAGCTCTGGGCCAATTAATTTGCGCTCACCAACTTCATCCCAATATGTAGGGGATCTACATTTTCTTCCATACAACGCTTCATAAGGCGGCATGCCAATACTCGCGTGATAACTGTTGTTGTAGGAAAACTCGATTAACGGCAAATGATCGTCCCAATTTTCTTTGAAATTTATTGCACAAGTTCGCAATATATCCTTAATTTTCTTTGAAATTTATTGCCTTTGATGTTCCACTTTTACTCTTTGACACGTATAACACTTACTTATCCATTCCGCAATTTCCTTTTTCATGTTTGGCCACCAATAACTCTCTTTTAAATCCTGGTACATTTTTTGTACTTCCAGGGTGAATTGAAAATCTCGAGTTATGCGCTTCTTGCAAAATCTCGTGCTTTAGCTCCACAATATTAGGTATCCAAATACGTGAGTTAACACGATATATTCCTTTCTCATCTTTTTGGGCTTTAATTTCTTCTCCTGATAACTTATCCTTTTCGCGATTCATTACTTGCTCTTAACAGCATCGAATCTTTTCCAAAATTTCGGGTTGAAATGACATCGCATATATTGCTTCACCTCCAAATTCTGGAGTCTGCACTTCTATTTCCATCTTTTCAAAATCCTTAATCAATTCTTCCGACGACGTAAACATATTCAATCTTTCTTTGCGACTTAGAGCGTCTGCTACCACATTTGCCTTTCCAGGATGATAGTTTATCGCACAATCATAATCTTTGATCAACTCTAACCATCTTCTTTGTCTCATTTCAATTCCTTTTGAGTGAAAATATACTTTAAACTCTTATGATCCCTAAAAATCTCGCATCTTTCCCGTATAAATAATGTCTCCAAATCTTAAGGGCAAATACAATTACTGCCAATTCTAAATCATGCATGGGATACTTTTGCTCGTGCGGCTTGAGTTGCCTTGACACATATGATATTACCTTCCCGTGTTGCATTAACACACACCCAAGTCCTTTATACGAAGCATCACTGAATATTACAAATTCTCCTTTTTCTTCCGGTAACACCAACACTGGGGCGGTTACCAATCTCTTCTTTAACTCTTGAAAGCTTTCCTCGCACTTTTCCGTCCACACAAACTTCTCATTCTTCCTTGTCAATTTCGTTAATGGAACAACAATTTTAGAGAAATCTTGCACAAACCTTCTGTAGTATCCGGCTAATCCCAGAAAACTTCTGACTTCCGTAGGAGTCTTGGGTCTTTCTCAATTCATTACAGCTTCTATCTTGGCTGGGTCTACTTTGATTCCCTCTTTATTAACTACATGACCAAGAAAATGCACTTTCTTTAGCCAAAATTCACATTTCGAAAACTTAGCGTACAGCCTTTCTTTCCTCAGAATTTCCAAGGAAATCCTCAAATGCTCCTTATGATCTTCTTTCGTCTTGGAATAAATCAGTATATCATCGATAAACACTATAACGAACCTATCCAGGTATTGCTTGAACACTCTGTTCATGAGATCCATAAATGCGGCTGGCGCGTTAGTCAAACCAAACGCCATTACCAAAAACTCGTAGTGCCCATATCTCGTACGAAACGCTGTCTTGGGTATATCTTCTGCTTTAATCTTTAATTGATGATACCCAGACCTTAAATCAATCTTGAAGAAACACGAAGCTCCTTTTAACTGATCAAACAAGTCATCGATTCACGGTAGAGGGTACTTATTCTTAATCGTCAACTTATTCAATTCACGATAATCAATGCACAACCTCATACTTCCATCCTTCTTCTTTACAAATAATACCGGCACACCCCACGGGGATACACTCGGTCGAATTACTCCTTTATCCAACAATTCTTGCAACTGTGCTACCAATTCCTTCATCTCGATTGGCGCCATACGATAGGGAGCTTTCGATACTGGTTCCGTTCCAGGTGCCAAATCAATCGTAAACTCAATCTCTCTATCTGGAGGTAGTCCAGGCAATTTATCAGGAAATACATCAGGAAAATCTCTTACTATTGGAATATCTTCAATCCTTACAGATTCTTTTTCCACGTCTTTAGCATGAGCTAAATAAACTTCGCATCCTTGACGTAATAATCTTCTCATCTCGATAGCCATTAGAAATTTCTTCTCTTGCCTTTTTCCTTTGAATATCACTTCCTCACCATCCTTGGTTCTTATCTTCACCTTCTTACATCTACACTCTATTTGCGCCTCATGGTTTGACAACCAATCCATTCATAGTATAACCTCAAATTCTCCTAACTTAAAAGGAATTAAGTCAGCAGAAAAGTGCCGACCTTCTATAACCACATCACAATCAGGACAAACTTTATTAACAATAACTTTCTCTTGATTTTCTACCTTTATAATCAAATTAGGTTCCAGAGGGTACGCAACACAATTTAGCTTATCAAGAATACTTTCAGAAATAAAAGATCTAGTAGCTCCAAAATCCATCAATACTTTTACTTCTACTGAGTTAATAACAAGCATACATGCCACCACGTACACATCTTGCACCGCGTCTTTCATTGTCATATTAAAGGTCCTAGCTCTGGGTTGAGCTGACGATGCTGGGAGAGATGGCGGTCTAGCAATCCTAAGAACATTGGCCTTCTGAACAGGCTCCTTGCACCTTCTGGCCATATGGCCCACCTTTCCATATTAAAAACAAGCCAAGTCAGTCTTCTTTTCTCCATTGAGACACTCTGAAGAGTAATGCCCTTTCTAGTTACACTTGAAACAGGTCACGTCCAACTTATTACATCTCCCCGGGTGTCTCTTTCCACAAACCTTGCATTCTTGAATCTGAGGTCTGTTATCTTTTCCCGGTTGTCCTGCTTTCTGGAAACGGTTCTTCTGGGCTCCGTTACCCGGTTTATACTTCTAAAACTTTTGGTTCTGACCTCCACCATTCTTGCCAAACTTTCCTCTAAACTTTGAACTTCCTTGTTCTTGCTCCGAGCTTTCAAACTTCTTTTTTCTTCCTTCATTTTCTCTCTTTGCAGTTTCACGCTCTCCTTCTACTATCATTACCTTATGTACCAAGGCGGCATAATTCTTGATCTCCAACAATGCCACTTGACTTCTAATCCATGGCTTAAGTCCCTGTTATTACCTTTTAGCCTTCTTTGCTTCCGTATTTACATACTCAGGTACGAATCTAGACAGCTCTGAAAATTTAACTTCATACTCCGCTACCGACATATCTTCTTGTCTAAGGTCCAGAAATTTCATCTCCAACTGATCTTGCATATAACTTGGCAAATATTTCTCCAGAAACATTTCAGTAAACTTCTCCCATGGTAAGTCCTTTCCTTCCAACAATGCCTTCGAAGATTCCCACCAGAAGCTCGCTTCATCTTTAAGGTAATAACTCGCATACTGGGCTTTCTTGTCATCCCTAACTTCTGCTAATTCAAATGCTTTTTCCATTTCTATTAACCACGACTGCGTTTTAATCGGGTCTGGAAAACCTAAGAATTATGGGGGATGAACAGATTGATAGTGTTTGAAGTTTCCAACTTTAGGGGCCACAAGTTGTTGCAAAAGCTGAGCAAGTCTGCTCATCATGGTGATTTCTGGGTTTACTTCTAGGTCTTGGGTTGGAATTTCTTCTTCTTGGTGATCTGGTGAGTTGGCCATTTCTTACAAACCTGATTGAGCAATTATTTAGCAATACGATAGCATGACATATATAACAACATTTTATTATGAATCTCTTTTGCGGGTTTTAAGCTTTACCCAATTTTGCACATGCAATCCTATTACTACATAATCCTCATATCAGTGTTGTTTTCTCATGACACAGGATAGGGTATTACGAAATTTTAAACACGGTTGTATGAAAACATGGTATTCAGAACAGTTTATGCAGATCTTTAGGGTGCATAATAGAAAACAAGATATAATGGATTTATCAAAGGGTACATAAATAAAAGTCTGGTTATCACAACAACAGGGTTAAACAGAGGAAAAACTGGAAAATATCCCCTATCTAAACTACTACTATAAAGTTCTGAAATACAATACAACAAATGAAAAAGGGATCCCGGCATCTGACCAAGTATCCCAAAGCCTACCGGCGCTGGAAAACAACAACTACGAACTCAACCAACAGTCCCACCTAACAACTAATCATCCAGAATCTCTCTCAATACAACCAACATCCAACGAATGATCTTATGCAGCCTCCGGGCCTCAGCATCAGCATCACTAGTGGATGGTCCCTCATCCAATCTCCTCCGGGCAACCTGCTCCACCATCTTAATCCGGACTCGCCACTCATCATCCATAACTGAAGTGCTCTGCCTAGTCTCTCGAGCTAGCCTATCCACCAAAGCTCCCAACTCAGGAATACGGGAGTAAACAAAGTCTCGGTCCTGGGCTAACTTGCCACCTATACTGACAGGCACAATCTTAGGCATCTCAGACTCTGGCTCAGGGGCAGGGGTCTCTGAATCTGGCCTCAAGGGTGAAATCTGCATAGGGATCTCACCACTCTCAGAAGGATCCTCTTCTGGATCTGAACTAACATACACAGGCTCCTTTGGAGAGGGTGGAATGGGGTCCACTAGGGTACCATTCAAACTAATCTCTGAATCTGAATCACTACCACTACTAGGATCCTGAGAGAAAACATAAAACAGCAACCAAGAAACAATGTTAGGGTTAAATAAAGCTTCTTGCTAAATCACACCCTAACTCTAGTCTCCACTTTAGCTAATAAACACTCTTTCTTAGACTATACCTAATAGTCTAACTCAACTCTATATGAGTCGAACTCTCTCGCGATATAAATATATACCCAAAATACCCTTTTAATCCTAACTTGTCTCAGGGACTAGATCCTGTAGCTCTGATACCAACTTGTGACGCCCTCAATCTCGGGGTTAAAAAATGAGGACCCACACACCTTTAATCTACTAATTAAATAAGCATAAACCCCGATTAGCTACTAACAGGATAAAGTATGAGACAAGATTACAACTACCAACCATAATAAATATAACTTACAACCCCAAAATACCATCAAATATACATAGTCGATCCCGGCTTGGAACCGACAGATAACCCATTGTATCTTTACAACTCTCTGGCTAAGCGTTTTCTCACTCAAAACTTTACTACCTGCTCTGGAAACCGGAAGCCCTCAACACGATAGGGACCACCGGGTACGCTCTTACGAGCAGTGCGCCTAAGCCGGGCCATCTTCTTGCTTAACTGCCATGGTTAGCTTAAAACAAAACATATGAGTATAAAACTCAGCAAGTAACTAAGCAGCAGTTCTATGAAATAAAATTCCATAATATACTTTACTGATCTCAGGGCATTCTACTTTATCAATTCTAGGTGGCAGATTTCTAATTTTAGGTTATAAAAAAGGGGGTTATGAAGAAGATTTTGGGCTTTCAAGGAACAAGGCTCAAGGTAGGGTGAAAGCCGACATTCATCACAAATCATTAACAGGATCACAAATGATCTTTCGAATGGAAAGCGACAATCTTTTCATTACAAGGAATCAATTATATGATCAACATAATTAAAAATCAGGGTTCACGAGCTATAAGCTTCACAATATCACAATCAACTCTTTTCAAAGCAATATAAACCACTTTTATTTTCAAAGAATCAATTACTGAGTAGGAAGTTTCAATTCCTTTTTAAAATCAATATAGAACCCTTGATTGGACCACTTTATCTTTAATTTTATAATAATAATACGGGTGATCGGCCCGTACCGACCTCCATCCGGTCTTTAAGGTACCAATGACATAATTTCAGCCTTAAACTGGACTGGCCCCGCTAGCCTCTTTCTATGACTAGACTAGTCCCACTTATAACGACTCGCGTATTTTTGAATTATTTAAATATGTAATTATGGAAAATATAAATTAAATAAAATATGTGTCTTGGTTTTGGCAGCAATGTGTTGATATATACTATTTGTCTGTGATTTACTGGTGTTAAGGATTGGAATGTGTAGTTAAAAATTTATTTATATTGTTCTATTTTTTTAAAGGTGATTTATTACAGCTTTAAATCCGTAAATATTTGGATGGTCTCTAAAATTAGTTTTATGATTCTATAATTTCAGTAATTATTTTTGGGATTTTACAAAATTTAGATATCAATATTTATCAATTATTTAACCCTCTATGATTTTTTGATTACATTTAATTTTAAAATCTGTATTTAATTCCAGAATTCTTCAAAAATTACGAAATTCATATTTATGTAAGTTTGGAATATTCTGAAAATTTTAAAATTATTTTGGAAACTTTCGGGATTAATTTTACCTGCGCGTTATTTCATTTAATTGTTAAAAGCGGGTATAAATTGTATTTCAGAAATTATTTTAAAATTACGTAATTTATGTTTTTATTAATTTCGGGAAATTTGTAACATTTTAGACCATTTTTGTAATTTTCTGGAATTGTTTTGTGTGCACCTCGATCTGCTAATGTCGAGTCTCGGGATACACCGGGTCTAAATGGCGCTTCAAAAATTGTTTTAAAACTTCGGAAATTATGATTTTATAAATTTCGCGATATTTAGGAAATTTTTAGACTTATTTTGGGTCTATATCGATTAATATTTATTTGCATTAACGTTAAAATATTATAACATTCGGAATTGGGCTTGCAGTTTAGAGAACGAGACACGTGTCCAAATAATTGGACACGCGGCGTTGTATTCGGCAAAATCAGAAGAATGCTATCCCTGTATTCTTCATAAAAACATCAATATATTTATTTGTTTTTCTTTCTACCCTTTTCTTCATCAAAGGGCAGATGCATATATATGTTTATAATCTTCTCCCTCTTATAGCCCCTCGATTCTTCACCTCTCGGTGTTGAATCGCCGGTGGTTGTTTCTTTTTCCGGTGCTACGCCGTCATCCCTGGTTGTTTCGGTGACTGGTGGCCGTTCCCTCCCTTCCCCTGTGCGCTTTCAATCGCGGGTGTGTGTTATACGTATATATCTATGTGTATCTTGATGTTATGATACAGTTTTTCTTAATTTTCCGTCGCCGCCCCTCCCGGGTTGCGGTGGGGGAGGTGGCGCGTGTGTCCTGCTCTGTGTTGGTTCCTGTTTACGTTATAGTGATTCTGTGACTCCAGTTACAACTTATTTTATTTTATTTTAATATTCTCCGCAAGAAGTATTTGAGTATTATTCGTAAATGAATTAATATTTCGTGTGGGATTTGTTAGTAATTAATCGGTGGAATCTGTGATTGGAAACCCAACTCGGGTACCTCCGGATTTTACTGCCATCGGCAATGAATTTCGACGAGCGGACGGTGGACCGTGATGATTAAATTTTGAGTCCTAATTTAATAAATAAATGTAAAATACGAATAATAGTTAATAATAGTATTGAATTGGCGTTTGGGAAATTGTGGATGTTGGTTGTTGTGGTTTTGGATTGTTGTGGTGAAGTGACGTCGATTGATGTTTCGACGGGTAGTCCGATAAACAAAGGAGACGCTGCCCGATTTCCGGAAAATCAATTATGGAAATGCGGGAGCGTATCCGATAATTATCGGGACGTCGAGTGAATATATATATACTTATACTTTATACGAACTTGATTGTTTGTTGTCGTGAACGTTCTGTCCAAAACTCAGTAACCCTCACTTCGTAAGATGACGAATATACGTATTTTCCGAAAACGAACACTGAACCGATTTCGAGAACGTGAACCCTAATTGTTGTTTGTGTTATTATAATATGAATGACTACGAGTCGAAATATGCTATCGTATGGGTAGGTGGTTAGTGAGGATATGTCAAGCATAACTGAGTGTCTAACATAGAGTATTTCGCCCCTATAGGTGCTAGTCGGGAAACCGAAAGTGGACGTTGGACTAAAGATGACCTAGTAGTCAGTCGACGAGCTCAGTAGAGTTTCAACAGAAAAACCTAAGTGTCGAAGTCGAATCTAATGTGCTCTAGTGGTTGGACGTTAAAGCCTGAGCGGCAGAGTCGGCTTAGAGTTGATCAGTAATAGTTGTAAAGCCCTGTAAGGAAAGTACTTCTAAGCTTCTCTCGTGATATAGTGCAAATATTTCTAAACTCTCTTGTGACATATTGTTAAACATTCAAAATAATTCTATTTTATATTGTGAGTACTTTGAATCATATAGCCTTGAAACCGGATCACATCATTTGAACTTTGAGCCGTAAGCCTTATTCTTTGTAAACCATCCTTTGTTGATTTTCAGATACCAAACCACACAAATATGATACTACTCCCCAAATGTATAACTACCAAACACCAAACCCTGGAACAAAATTGTTTGAAAACACAGAAACTTTTATACTCCAACCATTCTTTATAACATCAAAGAACTATACCTTAAAAAATCATTACTTGTCTAATACCTGATCCTTTTACAGACTGAAAACCGTTTCTTATACGTACCCTGATATACCCTGGTGATATCCATAAATTTCTTTACGTTTTTATTCAAGTGTTTAATCATCATTGATTATGATCTTGTTTTATTTCAAGTATATTGTTTATCATATTGAACTACTTTAGAATTGGATAGTTTTCTTTATGTGGACCAGATTCGTGGTCAGACCAGATTAATGGTCAAGCTAGGCCAATGTGTGCCTTGGATCCAGTAATTAGAGCAGTGCTGTGTGCTTTGCTCGGGGTTAGTGCGTGACTGATCAGCAGCCTAACCTTGGTTTTAAAACTTAAAAAAATGAATATCCAATTCTATTGATTGTTTAACAAGAAACTTGATTCCTCTGAATCATCTCGTTTGATCATTGTTTAACCTCAGTTATCGTTATTATGACTTGCTGAGCTAGTTAGCTCACTCTTGCGAATCTTTTTATATATTTTACAGTTAAAAAATGATATGGATGATAGTGAAGTCCCTCAGTCCAAAGTGCGAGCTAGGATGACAATTTGAGTTGGATCGAGCTAGCAGGAGCTTCATAAGATAGTTAGATAATAAGATTGTAAGAATAATTTCATTATCAGTTGTAAGTTAAATTAGTTGGGATTTGGTATGTTGTAATAAAAGTTAAGGTTGTGGATTATTTTCATACTTTAGCCTGTTGCGATCCGTGGTTATGTAAAGCAGGGTCTGGCAAATAATATTTCATATACAGGTTTATATATTATGTATGTGTTGTGGACCCCAAACTTTTGAGCTGGGTTTGGAGTGCGCCACAGGTTGATATCAGAGCTACAGGTTATAAGTCACTGAAACAAGCCTAGATTGTCGGGATTGGGTAGAGGGTTAGGATTAGGAATAGGAAATAGAAAGATAAGACGTTGTGAGGTTGAGTGCGATTGTATAGTAGGTCTCCGGCACGGTTCGTGTTGCGATTCGGGATTCTTAACTTGCGACGTGATTTTCAGACCACGGCAATGGCAGATCCTGATTTCCCTGTATCATTTGATCATTTGGAGTCTTCCGTTCGAGGATCGTCATCTTCTCCCAGATTTGATTTGCACCTTGTTCTTTTATCCTTACTAATGATATTACCTTCTGTTATAATAGCTTTACTCCTTCAAGCTATTCTACGCTATTCTACTACCTTTTGATACGAGACTATATATTTAAGAATCTCCATCTGTTTATCCTTGTTTTATTAAACATTCAGCTGTGAGTGTATCTTTTCAGTTTACTTTATACCCTGTTCTATACCCCTAGTTTAGAACTCGTCCTATGAAGCAATTGTACCTATGAGAATGGATTCGGGAGTTGCAGTAAATGGTGAGTATTTGAGATACAAATAAAGGTGAGAAGAAGTTTAGAAAGAAGATTCAAGTGTTCCGGAGGATAGCTGTTACCAGGTTTACAAGAAGCTATTAATGATTAGGCCACCCATGACTAGCTTGTGGGATGGAGTAGATAAGTGTTGAAAAGAGAGAGTTAGAGGAGATTATGGATCTGGAGATTTCTTGAAGTTAGATAATGGTGTTATGATGATGTGATATATATTTTAACAAGGTGATGTGACATTAGCCGACTTGTTGACTATTGGATAGTCTGTTCCACTTAACGATTGTATAGTTTATAACGGGAGTATTACCAGTATGGAAGCTTGATGTGAAGCTACGAATAAGATAGCATGCAATGACAACTGAAGTTTTCGTCGATTAAGGAAGGAAAATGGACCCAATAAAGGAGAGAGGGTAGATTGAAGTAAATGGATCTTTATGTGATCGTTTCTTTAATTTGGTACCTTGTTATAAGAAGGAAAGACAACAACCAACTCATATAGTAAGGACAACCAGATTTGTGATTTTCAAAATTTTTAAACAAGTTTTCGAAAAAGATTTTTCCTTACAAAATTTCTAAAAGCCTTTTTGAATAAAATAAGTTTTAACACTAGTTGTCAAGTTACTACTTGAGTTTCTTGCTTGTTAAAAGACCCGGATTACTTGGAAGGATATTTATTTTAGACTTGGTATTGTTAATTCGGAGAATAAAGTGATCCGCGATTATGAAGAAGTTGATTATTCCTAACAGAAAGGTACAAATATTGTTTGATAAGATTAACAACAGAATCAGCGTACAGAGTAACTATTTATCCAATTACTAGGACTATCAGAGTTCAAAGAATTCATTGATTTAACAAAAGCCTGGGCATGATCGAAGAAGATTGGGAAGATTTCCAGACTTTTCTAAAAGAAGAATATTATTAACAGAAGGATCGTTATGTTGAATGATTCGTGGTTATTCTAAATTAAAAAGAGGAAACTCGAAGTTATCTGGTAGAAATGCCATGATGATTGAATTGTTAAAGTACTACACGTGTAGGTGCGATGTTAAAGACGCAAGACGTGACAAATAAGAATCTACCATAATGCTTAATTTGCGAATGCATTTCAGCGTGCTTTCTAAAGTTGTTATATGACACAATTGGGATATGATCGAACAAGCTCGAAAGATGAATACAAGTGAAATATGGATGGTGACCAATGGTATCGTTCTTGTCTTCAATATTACAGCGTATATTCCTTTTTAATTCCTAAAAATGTATGAACTTCTTTTCTTAATAAACTCCTTATGATGATATCAAAAAGGAGGATATTGCATTCCTTTCAAATTTAATTGTTTCCCTCAAGTTTTGCTTTCTGACTGGGACAAACAGTGTTATGGTGAGACACTTTGTCAGAATGATGAAGAGTCGGGTGGGACGCCACCTAATCATGTGCTGTATATCATATGGTACGAAAGACTGGCCATCTTAAGTACCAATGTGACTGTCTCATTCATATTCAAATCCTTACTTCTTCTTTCTTTTCAATTCTAATTTGTGTTGAATTGTGAATCCTTCTAGTTGTTTCGTTGTACTGTCATTCTTTGTAAGAGTTTTTCAAACAGAAATCAACGTATTATGAACCAAGCGGGCAAAGTTCCATCTACCTCTCATGCATGAAAAGGAAACAAGGGCATATGGCGAGGATTGCAAGTCACTAGCCCTAGCCAGGAATGCACTAGGTGTCAAGGGAATCTATTTCAATAAGGACTACGTTTCCGAGAACAAGAATTTGCAATTTTCCTGTGAAATATGTTATTTAGAATATGGATGTGATGACATGGATGATTATTGTGGATACCTTACGCGTTAAATTATTAAAAGAGGTGAGGGCAACTTGATTGTTTATCTCTCAAGGTTTGGTTAATAAGATGAACTACCCTGTTGGATTGGTAAGATTATGACTAAAGGACTAGCAAATTCAAGAACGTGTATTTGTTAAATAAGTAAGTACCAATGGTGAAGGTGAGATTTCTGACAATAAGGTTGTGAGGATTTGACATTATTCTAAGAAATGGACTAACTATTTAAGTGTGATGCCCAGATAGACCATCGTGATGGAAGATAGTTCTGAAGATGCCAAATAAGAATATGAAGAAGTTTAGAGGACGAAGGAAGGTAAAGAACTTGTTAACAATGATTTAAGATTACAGTGTCCAAAGCCCCGCACAGAATGGCGCCAGACAAAATAAAGGAGTTACCAGAGCCAACGCAAGAGATAATTAGAAGAGAAAGCAACTGGACCTAGCGTACCCCCCTAAAGTGCACCGGTAAGATTTGTTAATATGAAAGATGGAAGTGTAAAATTATGTGTCGACTAGCGGAAGCTCAACAAGTTTACTCTCAAGAGCAATTATCTGTTACCTCGAACTAAGGGTCTGTTTGATCAAATGAAAGAAGCAAAGTATTTTTATAAGATTAATTTAATACTGGGTATATTACCCCTTGAAGATTGAACCTAGGAACACATCAAAGATAATTTTCAGAACTAAGTACTGTTGTTATAAAATTATAGTAATGTTATTTGGATGAACTGATATACCAGTAATATTTAAATTTAATGAGCAGAATCTGGAAGGAAGATCCGAATAAGTTGTACTTATGTTACTTAAAATCAAAGGAGGACAATGCAAGAATTTAATGGTAGCTGGGAAGTCGAAGAAGAAAGAAGATGTATGAAAAATTTACAAGGTGAAAGTTTTGATGGTAGAAAGCGTAAATAGTCAGTGAGGAGGAGACCAAAGGAGATTCAGTAGAAATTAAAGTTACTACGGATAAAGAAAAACCAAAAACATCAACAAAAGTAAGAAGTTTTATTATTGGCCGGTTATTATCGGAAATTTGTTCAAGATTTCTTGAAAGTTGATGCACCTTTGATGAAGCTTACCAGGAATAGCGAGAAGTTTAGATAAAATGGGAAAGTGTGAAGAGAGTTTTGTGGATTTTAAAAGAAAGAACGGTCACAACACCTGCTTTATCACTTTGAAAGTATCAATTAGATTTGGTAGATTACAGTGATACTTCTCATAAGGAAATAGGATGTGTGTTGATGCAGCACAATAAAGTTATTGTACATGCATCCAGACAACCGAAACCTTATGAGCAGAAGTATCCTACTCATAATTTAGGGACTAGCAGTAATAATATTCGCTTTGAAAGATTGGGAAACATGATATGTATGGAGAAAGGTGTATAATCTATACGGACCATAAGAGTTTGAAGTATGTATTAACTGGGAAAAGCAAATGTAGAGACAAGCGATAAGCAAAAAAGGAGAGAACGGACATAGAAACTGTACCAGAAGAATTATCTATGGAATTTTAGAAGTTGGAATTGGAAGTCAGAGTTTATAATCCAAAAGGATCAAGGATGGATAGTATGACCTTTTAGTCGAAGTTGTTAAGGGAAAGATAAGGAGATGTCAAAAGAAGATAATAGATCACGATGTTAGCAGTTAGTAAGAGGAAATTTATGTGCCGAGGAGAACGATCACGATATTCCCAGGTTTTCTTCTAGCACTTGGATGCTACAAGTAGAAGAATTAAGAAATGAGATCCCACAAGGAATTCATAATATAACGTATTTAATTTATTTAAGAAATGCCAAGATATACGTAAATTTAAAGAAAAATAATGATAAATAGGTATAAGAAGAAAATTTAAAAATGGATTAAGAAGTGTTAGACATGTTTAGGAGTTAAAGCGGAGTATTGGAGGCCTGGTGGACAAGGCGGACCAAGGAATAGTTTTACAAGAAGAGAATCGTAAAGTGTACCCATGATGTTGATGGAGAAAAGGAATGAAATTATGAGACTATGTACTGATTATCGGGAGTATAACAAAACAACGAATAAGAATACGTGACACCTATAAAGAATTGATTACTTATGAGACCTAATTCAAGAAGTGTGTTATGTATCAAGGATTAACTTAAGATCCGACCTGAGGACATATCAGAGATTACGATTAAAATGAGTTATGAGCATTGCAAGCTCTGGTGATATCATGTGAAGTAACAAGTGTATCAGTCGACTATAAGGAATTAAGGAACATGGTGTATAAGGAGTACTTGGATAATCGAATTGTATTTATTGATAACATCCTCAACTATTCAAAGAATAAGGAAGTCTGTGTGGAATGCCCAAGGATTTTTCTCCAAAGATTAGAAGGAGAGCAACTATACGTTGAGTTCTCAAGTATGAAATTTTGACCGAGGTTAACAAAAGATTCTGATTAATCCATTAACAACTACCTAAACAAAGCCGAATGGTAACAGATGCCTTGTACAGAAACAAGAGATTGGATGTAATTAAGATCACTGAGGAGTTAATAAACGAATTGGAAAAAAATGGAATATGAAGTTCAAATACCTAAAGGTGATAAGAAGTGAATATATGAAATTACCTTTCAGCCTTAATTGCTGGAAAAGAGTAAGAGATGTTTGAATGCTGGAATACTAAGCTTAAAATGAGCACCGTCTATCATCCTTAAACGAAGGGTCAAAGCGAGGAAGCGATTCAAAAAAAAATATATGTTGAGAGGTGGAGTTTTAAGGAAAACTGGAATGATCATTTACCATCAATGCCAGCTTTAGAATGCTACTTTACCAAGCCTTATGTGGATGCAAGTGTAGGTCACCACTTTATTAAAATAAAATGGGAGAAAGAAACTTGTCAAGTCCTAAGTTAATTCAGTACACCAAGGGCATAGTGATATTGATTGAAGCAGCTCGGAGTAGACAAAGAAAGAAGGCGGATTTGTATCGAGGGAGACTATGAATATAGAAATAGGACCATTAGTGTTAGTAAAAGTTTCATCTTGAAAGAGATTGGATAAATCTGAGTAGAAGGGACAAGTTGAGTCCTGAGTTTAGTGAATCATTCGAGGTATTGATAAATATAGATAAAGTTGTTCATGAGTTGATATTACCGTCACAGCAGTATGTACATATAATGTGTTTTGCCTGTCAATGTTAAAGCTATAAGTATCTGATTCGAATCAAGTGATTGATTAGGAGCTAATGGGCTCTTGTTCAAGTTATTCTGTATATAGAGATCGATCCAAATTCTTGATCGTTAAGGCAAGTCCTTGGACATAAGTGCATATCTATAGTGAATGTGTTTGAAATCCTCGAGTAGAAGAGTCTACATGGAAATTAGAGTCAGATGTGCTTGACAAATATCCTCACTTGTTTATTTAGATCAGATTCTGAGGACAGAATCTTTTTAAGGGGGGAAGGATATAACGACTCGCGTATTTTGAATTATTTAAATATGTAATTGTGGAAATTATTAATTAAATAAAATACGTGTCTTGGTTTTGGCAGCAGTGTGTTGATATATACTATTTGTCTGTGATTTACTGGTATAAAGGATTGGAATGTGTAGTTAAAAATTTAGTTATATTGTTCTATTTTTTTTAAAAGGTGATTTAATACAGCCTTAAATCCGTAAATATTTGGATGGTCTCTAAAATTAGTTTTATGATTTTATACTTTCAATAATTATTTTTGGGATTTTTACAAAATTTAGATATCAATATTTTATCAATTATTTAACCCTGTATGATGTTCTGATTACATTTAATTGTAAAATCTGTATTTAATTCCAGAATTCTTCAAAAATTATGAAACTCTTTTTTATTTAAGTTTGGAATATTCCGATAATTTTCAAATTATTTTGGAAACTTTCGGGATTAATTTTACCCGCGCGTTGTTTCATTTAATTGTTAAAAGCGGGTATAAATTGCATTTCAGAAATTATTTTAAAATTACGGAATTTATGTTTTTATTAATTTCGGGATATTTGTAACATTTTAGACTGTTTTTGTAATTTTCTGGAATTGTTTTGTGTCCACCTCGATCCGCTAATGTCGAGTTTCGGGATACACCGGGTCTAAATGGCGCTTCGAAAATTATTTTAAAACATCGGAAATTATGATTTTATAAATTTCACGATATTTAGGAAATTTTTAGACTTATTTTGGGTCTATATTGATTAATAATTATTTGCATTATAAAACGTTAAAATATTATTACATTCGGAATTGGGCTTGCCGTTTAGAGAATGAGACACGTGTCCAAATAATTGAACACGCGGCGTTGTATTCTGCAAAATCAGAAGAGTGCTATCCCTATATTCTTCACAAAAACATCAATTTATTTATTTGTTTTTCTTTCTACCCTTTTCTTCATCAAAGGGCAGATGCATATATATGTTTATAATCTCCTCCCTCTTGTAGCCCCTCGATTCTTCACCTCTCGGTTTTGAGTCGCCGGTGGTTGTTTCTTTTTCCGGTGCTACGCCGCTGTCCCTGGTTATTTCGGTGACTGGTGGCCGTTCCCTCCCTTCCCCTGTGCGCGTTCAATCGCGGGTGTATGTTATACGTATATATCTGTGTGTATCTTGATGTTGTGCTGCGATTTTTCTTAATTTTTCGTCGCCGCCCCTCCCCGGTTGCGGTGGGGGAGGTGGCGCGTGTGTCCTGCTCTGTGTTGGTTCCTGTTTATGTTATAGTGATTCTGTGACTCCAGTTACAACTTATTTTATTTTATTTTAATATTCTCCGCAGGAAGTATTTGAGTATTATTTGTGAATGAATTAGTATTTCGTGTGGGATTTGTTAGTAATTAATCGGTGGAATTCGTGATTGGAAACCCAACTCGGGTACCTCCGGATTTTACCGCCGTCTGCAATGAATTTTGACAAGCGGACGGTGGAGCGTGATGATTATATTTTGAATCCTACTTTAATAAATAAATGTAAAATGCGAATAATAGTTAATAATAGTATTGAATTGGCGTTTGGGAAATTGTGGATGTTGGTTGTTGTGATTATGGATTGTTGTGGTGAAGTGCTGTCGATTGATGTTTCGACGGGTAGTCTGATAAACAAAGGAGACGCTGTCCGATTTCCTGAAAATCAACTATGGAAATGCGGGAGCGTATCCAATATTTATCGGAACATCGAGTGAATATATATACTTATACTTTATACGAACTTGATTGTATGTTATGGTAAACGTTCTGTCCAAAACTCAGTAACCCTAACTTCGTAAGATGACGAATATACGTATTTTCTGAAAATGAACACTGAACCGATTTCGAGAACGTGAACCCTAATTGTTGTTTATGTTATTATAATATGAATGACTACGAGTCGGAATATGCTATCGTATGGGTAGGTGGTTAGCGAGGATATGTCAAGCATAACTGAGTGTCTAACATAGAGTATTTCGCCCATGTAGGTTCTAGTCGGGAAACTGAAAGTGGACGTTGGACTAAAGATGACCTAGTAGTCAGTAGACGAGCTCAATAGAGTTTCAACAGAAAAATCTGAGAGTCGAAGTCGAATCTAATGTGGTCTAGTGGTTGGACGTTAAAGCCTGATCGGCAGAGTCGGCTTAGAGTTGATCAGTAATAGTTGTAAAGCCCTATAAGGCAAGTACTTCTAAACCTCTCTCGAGATATAGTGCAAATATTTCTAAACTCTCTTGTGACATATTGTTAAGCATTCAAAATAATTCTGTTTTATATTTTGAGTACTTTGAATCATCTAGCCTTGAAACCGGATCACATCATTTGAACTTTGAGCCGTAAGCCTTATTCTTTGTAAACCATCCTTTGTTGATTTTCAGATACCAAACCACACAAATATGATACTACTCCCCAAATGTATAACTACCAAACACCAAACCCTGGAACAAAATTGTTTGAAAACACAGAAACTTTTATACTCCAACCATTCTTTATAACATCAAAGAACTATACCTTAAAAAATCATTACTTGTCTAATACCTGATCCTTTTACAGACTGAAAACCGTTTCTTATCCGTACCCTGATATACCCTGGTGATATCCATAAATTTCTTTACGTTTTTATTCAAGTGTTTAATCATCATTGATTATGATCTTGTTTTATTTCAAGTATATTGTTTATCATATTGAACTACTTTAGAATTGGATAGTTTTCTTTATGTGGACCAGATTCGTGGTCAGACCAGATTAATGGTCAAGCTAGGCCAATGTGTGCCTTGGATCCAGTAATTAGAGCAGTGCTGTGTGCTTTGCTCGGGGTTAGTGCGTGACTGATCAGCAGCCTAACCTTGGTTTTAAAACTTAAAAAAATGAATATCCAATTCTATTGATTGTTTAACAAGAAACTTGATTCCTCTGAATCATCTCGTTTGATCATTGTTTAACCTCAGTTATCGTTATTATGACTTGCTGAGCTAGTTAGATCACTCTTGCGAATCTTTTTATATATTTTACAGTTAAAAAAGGATATGGATGATAGTGAAGTCCCTCAGTCCAAAGTGTGAGCTAGGATTCCAGTTTGAGTTGGATCGAGCAAGCAGGAGCTTCATATGGTAGTGAGATAGTAAGATTGTAAGAATAATTTCATTATCAGTTGTAAGTTAAATTAGTTGGGATTTGGTACGTTGTAATAAAAGTTAAGGTTGTGGATTAATTTCATAATTTAGCCGGTTGCGATCCGTGGTTATGTAAAGCAGGGTCTGGCAAATAATATTTTATATACAGGTTTATATATTGTGTATGTGTTGTGGACCCCAAACTTCTGACCTGGGTTTGGAGGGCGCCACACCACTAGCCTCTTATGTCCCAATCCAGTCCATCAGGAATTCGTTTGGAAAACCATGAGTTGGAAAAAAGGTAGGTTTTTCTAAATTCATTTTATCATTACCAAGAATATGAAATCATTCGAACTCTTTCAAGTCTAAACTCATTCTTAAATTCACTTTCAAGAAGTCAAAGTTAAGGAAATGAATCAAGGATAAGCAAGGTTCAATTCTAGGGATCTTGAATCAATGATAACAAGGTACTCAAGTTAGGAAAATCAAAACCGTTTTAAGGATCAATAGGGCAATACGTAATCAAGGAATGAAACATCATTACAAAGGGTTCGTAAAGGTACTTATAGGGTTTATATCTATAACGACTCTTATATTTTTATTATTTAATTGTGTAATTATTGAGTACTTAAATAAATAAAATATGTGTATGGGTTCAGTCAGCTGGATATAGTTTTGTTATTAATCATATGTGATTATTGGTGTTCGAGGATTATTTGTGTATTTTTTTTATAAATAATTATTATGTAATTGTATTGTGATTTTTGGTAAATTGTCTGATGATTGGTGTTGCTATGTGGATGTTTATATGTGGTAAAGTATAAGTATGTTAATTTTATTATGTACAGAATAAAATATAGATAATTAAGGTATTTTTCTGGTAATTTTTGGAGTGTTATATGATTTTATATTGATTTATGAATTTATTAATTATTTTCTGAATAATTACAAAATCATTTTTTAAAGCCGGGAATCGTCCAACCTCAACCGTTTTTGTGTTTTTACAACCCGAAACTCTTCCGAAACCTCCTTCCCAACCTAATCTGGTAATTCCGTACATTTTTCGTATTTTGACTTTTTTGATCCGGATTACGGTTTGACCCGTGTGCGGCCCGAAATTTTTTTTTTTCGATACGATAACCCTTTTCGATAACATTATCTTCGTACAAAGCATATCCAGGGAATATTCTATCCAAAAGTATAGTCAAGGAATATTCCAAAGTATATTCATGGAATATTATATCCAAAAGTATATTCAAGGAATATTCCAAAGCATATTCAGGGAATATTCTATCCGAAAGTATATTCAAGGAATATTCCAAAGCATATTCAAGGAATATTCTCAAATATTCCTCTATAAATAGCCCTTTCTGTAGTTTTATTTCGCGCATATAATCATTTCACCAGTAAAATTTCATAATTATCCAGAGAAAGTAGTAAGTGTTCTTCGTGTTCTTTATAATTAAACTACGATTCAAAGGTGTTATGGAACTCCGATTTTGGCGTGCAAGTAGTCGAACTGAAGCTCGCGACACGTAGAATCAAGTTTTATCAACCATATCACTGTAGATTGAAGTGGATGGAAGATCTATGGTAAAATCAATTCGAAGTTCGGGTATCTCTCACCATCTCTCTGTTTTCTCTATTCGATTCCTCCTTTCTCTCTTCCATCCTCTATTCTTCTGTTCCTCTGCCATCTTCGTCGTTGTTTTTCATGTGAGTCGCCGCTGTGTTTCTGGTACGGTTGTTTTTGCTCGATTCTTGCTGTTCAGTCGTGTGTACATTTATGTGTATATGTATGAGTTCGTATGTATATGTGTGGGTACTGCGTTGTACGTCCCTGTGCTTTCGCTTCCTGCTCCTTGCTATTATGAATTTCGGATTATTGCAGTGATTTGTGATGAAATTATTCGGTGGTTATTATTTATTCGAATTATTTCCAAAAAGATTCGAACGAATTTGTAGTGATTAATCGAATAGTTATTTTTAATTATTCAGGAAGTTTAATTAGCAGTTGTAATGAGTTAGTCGATAATTGTGTAAACTAATTTGGAGTGTAGTCGTTGGGATGTGGTTGAATGGATGTTGTGTTATGATTGGGTTGAATCAGAGGTTGGGAATTGTATTTGCATTAATTGTGGGTTGTTTGTTATTGATTTGACGTCGAGTTGTTCAACGAGTAGGCCGATAAACAGAGAAGGTGCTGCCCAAATTTTTGGAAATTAAATTCAAAAATTTGGGACATACCCTATAATTATCAGAATGTCGAGCGAGTATAAATAAGTATATACATATATTTTGTGCGGAACTTGATTGTATGTTGTGGTGAATATTTTTCCAAAACCCAATAACCCTAATTTCGTAAAAGGACGAGTATGCGTATTTTCTGAAAATGAACATCAAATCGATTTTAAGAACGTGAACCCTAATTGTTGTGTGTGTTATTATAATATGTGTAATTACGAGTCAGGATTTGATATCGAATGGGTAGGTTGTTAGCGAGGATATATCAAGCATACTTAGACATCTAACGTAGGGTATTTCGGCTCTGTAGGTTCTAGTCGAAGGACTCAAGAATTGATATCGAACTAAAGATAACCTAGTGATCAGTCGACAAATGCAACGAGGTTCCAAGCGAAGGACCTGAGCGTTGAAGTCAGATCCAGGATAGGCTGATAGTAAGGCGATAAAGCCGAGTGTCCAAGTCAGTCCAAGGTCAATCAGAGATAGTCGTAAGCTCTGCAAGGCAAGTACCCCTGACCATTCTTTTATGGTTCAGTATGTATGAATAGCTAAATGTTTTATTCTCGTAATGGAACAGAAATGTTTTAAGTTACGTATCCCATGTAGTTATAAATCACTGTTTTCAAATTATTTTGGGGAAAAGTTACTTCACAAGGTACCTATCTCGAATGAAATAATTTGCGAACTGGATTTTATATGTGTGCTGGTTAAATAAATGATTTTGAAAATGAGATAGGTACAAGTGTTTTGAAAACTGGATAAAACGGTCAGATATGGGATACATTGGGGCCAGAGTAGGCCTATTGAGGTGGCGTAAGAGGCTAATTCGGTTGCGCGCACTATATAACCGATTAGTCCAGCAGGTCAGAGACCTAGCTAGTCTCTGAGTTCCGGAACAGGTATATAGGATGGCAGTGAGAGCCGTCCAGTATTGATAGCCCGATCAGCTGTCTTCACATATCCGTAAGTATCTGATTTGGCTTTGTGATTCTCGTAATGGAATAAGTAAGTTATATATTGGATTTGGAAATGAAAATGGCATGCTAGAATTAAACTCTGGTATTTGTACACAGCACACTACTACGTTTGTTTTGTTGAAAGCTTGCTAGTTTTGAGTATCCAGTTTATGAATGTTTTACATATTTTGTAAACGAGCTATAATCTCTGTTCCTATCATTGTTTTATCGTAAACTGTTTTATTATTATTCATATAGTGGTACTGCTGAGCAATTGATTGCTCACCCTTGCAGAATATTTTATATATGTATTGCAGATGCCTAGGAGATTCTTGCGTGGTAGTCAGGGCAGAGTTCCAGCTCCTTTCGTGTCAGGCTCCTCTGAGGTAGTTGTGCTGGACCAAATATGATCTGTTGAGTTGCTGCGTTAGGTTAGTTATGTCAGGATTGTTAGAAATTAGTTGGGTTGTAATAGTTGTAACCTAAGTCATACTTAAACCTGGAAAAGGTCTTGGTAAAGGGGTCGTAGTTATGTATTATCAATGATTGGATTGAATTATGATTGTTATTATTGTTGTTGATGACGTCAACTCCTGACCCCGGGGTTGAGGCCGTCACAGTTGGTATCAGAGCTACAGGTTTGAGTCCCTGATTTAGGTTATGAGCAGAGTCAAAAGTGTTGAGAAAGGTATATATATAGATGTAATTACAACTCAATCAGAAGAGCGAGTTTAAGAGTTCAGTCAAGGGTTTCTAAGGTATAACCCTGACGTTTTTTGAGGATTGACTGGAACTACCCTAGTTTAGAGTACGTCTCCTTCGTATATGTATTATTAGTAATGTACGATAGAGATTCCTAGTTTCCCTTTCGAGAATTCAAGTCTGATTGAGAAAAGTCAGCTTCTGAGCAGACCCTTGATGTGTCAGCTAAAGAGATGCCCACGTTATTTCTAAATACCACATTTTCTATGACGGGGAATGTTATTAGACTGATTGTGTGACCTTGGTGAGTTTGGATAGCGTGATAATAGTCAGGGGCTGTTATGACGACTAAGTTTTGTAGTGAATGTGGATCAGAACGGGAGGTGGTATCTTTGAACCCTTCTATTTCTTCCTTGAAATGTATTTTATCTCCAGAGTAATTATTTCCTATTCCATAAGTTGCTTATCTTTCCTGTGAGAAAGTTGTGAACCCGAAGTAAGCTACTTAGGGTTCTGTTGATCTCATTACAAATCAGATTCACCCCTTCCTATTTGTGAATTTTCTTTTTAATATTGTTTCTTTTCTCGGAAATTCTATCAGTTGATTGGGGCAAACAATGCATATGAGTTGACCATATGTCTGTGTGGAAAAAGGGTCTGGTGGGATGCCACCGAAGTATGTGTTGTGAGCTATGCGGTACTAAGACTAGCCATCTTATGTACTTGTATGGTTGCTCTCAGTCATACATATATCTTCCCCACTATTCGATTGATTCCTTGACTTTGAAATTTCATTTGAAGCCCCGAGGCAGTGAATTATGAGTAGCTTTTGTAATTAGAAAGTCCTGGTCATTGAAAGTAATTGAGAGTTGACTGTCTCGAGGAAATAGAAGATTTACACCGGATTGCTAGCTATCTCAGAAACGATAGTAGAGAGGATTCATGATTAGATATTGTAGGTTGCGGATTTAGAAAAGTTAACCCTGTGAAAGATAGGTTAATGGTAGGAGATAAGAAGTTGCCTTGGGAAGGAAAGGTAATTCAGTGATTGATGAATCACTTGAGGGTGACTAGTAATATAGCCCGTGCTTCGCACACGGGAATTTCTCGCAATATACAAAATTTATTTTTAAATTTTTTTTAGTGCAATATCGCAAAATTCATCATATCTTTGTATTGTTCAAAAAATGCAAAGATTAGCATAGGTGGCTGCACTGAATTATTATGTGGAAAAACATAATTATATTTAATTTTTTACGATTATAAAAAAGTACATGGAGTAAACTTTAAATTTGTTAAAAAAAAATTAAATTAATTATGTTAGTGAAATTACATCACCAAAACAAATTGTGCGTGCAGTACTGTATAATAATTGAAACACATAAAATTAATAAATTGTTAATAAATATAAATAAAATTTATAATGATTTATGAATTCCCACCGCAAATATTCAATGAACTGGTTAAAAGATCCAATATCCAATACCACTGCGCATTTGAAAATACTCCGTTCTTAATATCTTATCGAATATATTGGCAATTTTAAATCTTTAAGATCTTTGATGATGACTAATAATTTCACTCAGTAAAAAGCCGTCCATCAAATCCTTCAAATTCAAGACTAAAACAAAAAAACATGGTAAGATATTAACAAAAAAAATGTATAAATAATATAATTGTAATTTAAAAGTGAAAAATATAAATTAAGTTAATATATTTAATATTTAATATTAATATAACATAACTTATAATAAAAACACATATGTCTCATTATTATTACCACCTCCAAATCATGATTAAGATATATCTTCGATGTAGGGAAATTGGTTATTGCTATTGAGGCTTTTAAAAATATAAAAATGCAATAATTGTTAATATGTTGTAAATTATTATGTGAAAAATATGAACCTAAAAGTAATAATATTAACATTATGTCTCTTAACGATAACCTTGTACAAAATCACAACTAAAGGAGTTTCTAATACTTGGTCAAAAACTTGATTCATAATCTTTAATTATTTTTTCACTACATCAATTGACTGATATGAAAAGATGAAACTGTAATGATTTATGATTGATAGATATGGATCCAAAAGGAAAGAAAAGTTGATAAGTCATACCTAGGTAAATTTAAACTTTTCTTTAGTTAGTTTGTAGAAAGAAGCTAAAATAATTATTTCTTTTTATTTTATATAGCCGATATATTATACAAATGATTATTGAGAATTCGAGTAAAAATATTATAAAAATTAAAGCGTATCCGGAAAATCAGTATATCAATTTTAATATTTTTTTGATTTAACTTTGGAAACAAATGCATGTTTTCAAGGAAGCATGTAAATTATAAATTTCGTTATTATTGTTCTTGTTTTTTTTAATTTGAAAAGATATCGATTGACTTATTACAAATCTTCATTAAGTTTTTCCAGTGATTCTTCAAAATCATATAAAGATTTAAGTAAGCTAAATATATGAAAAATGTATTGTTCATAAATATATTAGTTATCTTATTTTACCTAAAATTATCCAATATGTTAAAAAAAACCTATATATATATAGATCTTCATCAAATCTTCATAAAGATATTTATTTAATTAGATTGAAAATTATTGCAACAATTAAGTAAAATGCATAAATTCGAGAGATACAATGTAAAAAAATCCTACAAAACCAAGATGCATTGTAAAATGATCTTAGATTATAAGTTCTATTAATATAAAATATCATCATGTCAGCTCTTGTTGCAAGTACAGTTTAGCACTGTACCATCTCTCTCGTGCAAAAATGATGAATATTAGTTTGTACTTAGTTTGAAAGTACAAAAACACATATATTCTAGATCACCGCTTTTGGTGAGTTACACTATAATGTGTTGTGTATTATTATTTATAATTTAATATGATTTACATAACAATCTCTTGCTAAGTAATGTCAAATTATTTTATTATTTATAATCTATACACTGCTTGTGATATTTAATCTCTACATTATACTACAAGTTGATGTTTGGATGAACAAAAAGTTAGCCTAGTTCTGACATATTTTTTGAAAAAATTTAGTTTTTATAATTTTCATGAAAATTACGTAATGATTTCAATATTATCAAATTTTGCAAGGTCGCTTATCAAGAACAGAAGAAGGCCTTAAAGCTAAGAGGAAAAACTGTTTAGTCGGAATTTTTGAACCTAACTCTTTTGGTTCATTGGTATGTAATACAATACTCAATATAGAGTCGTTGGTAATTAATATAAATGTGAAATTGATCGTTTGCGTATATATTGATGACAGAGAGTACCAAAACCATTCGCTATGAAATTTGGTGCCAAACTTCCTCGACAAATCTTTCCTATTTGCAAAGGAGGAATTATTTGGGAATGATTTTATGATAGTGATAATAAAAAATTACTTGGATTTGAAAATTTTATGAAAAGCCATAATGTTCGACACATGTATACGGTATTGTTGGATTATATTGGAGGTGGAAATATTTTTATTGAGATATATAATTCATCTGGTCTGACAATAGATTATCCTGGTTATGATTCGCAAAATTGTGTGAATATACCTAATAATATAAAAGAAAAAGAGTTCATTCTCGGTTTGGATGATTTGGAGGATGAGAAGGCGAGTATGCGATACTTTTTAGCGTAATTGGAAGGGAATTAAGTTTTTACGAACATACCATCCGCCCATCTGATATTGGCCCATGGATTAGTAAAATGGCCGGTTGATACATAAATAATTTCTTATATCTTTTTTGTGTTATAAATGTTTAAATTTTTGATTATTTTACTGATACAGCTACTTCCAAAAACAATGTCAGAATTATATGGACAATGTAATATAATTGTGTTTTTTGTATAAAATCTAGGAAGTTAAAATTGAAAAATCCCACAATGATTGTTATTTTGGTAATGGATGGAAAAAATTCGTGAGGGATAGTAAAGTGGAAATATTTGACATTCTTGTGTTCGATTCACTTATTTCATTAGACGAACACCTGGTTCATGTTTGTTTGTCCGAAAGTGATGATATTCGACCATATGAAATGTCATTAGGTAATGTTGGGCCTTTTGTGCTTTATTAGTAATAATAATACTCATTATATGATAATAGATGATTAATGCTACATCTATGATTCTTTCTAAGTATATATATTTTGAGCAGGAACTGAAGATGGGACTGCATCTTTTTTACATGTAATACACTTGCATACGTGACATTACAAAGAAATTGTAAGCTGACTTTGTACATGCATTAAATTTTTAGTTTACAATTTCAAAAATATGTACTACAATGTCTTCTAAACTATTGTTACATGACAGATTCCACCAATGTTGGTTTGTCTATTTTATTATCATATGCTTTCCTACGTGAATATAGTACATTGCGGAGATACTATTTTTCCAGTATCGTATAAAAAAGACACAGGGTATTGGAAAAGTGGGAAAAATCTTCAAGCAATATAGTCTACAAAGACGTGATACCTTTTTAATCTCGATTAATGAAAATTATGAAGCCAGGATGAGAATTTACAGGAGCGATGAGATGGAGGTGGAATATGATTTAATATCTCTAAGACCTGATATTACACCTGAACATTGGTTTATGAAAGGTATGTGGAAAGAAGAATATTCAAGTACTTTATAAGTTTTTACATAATTTGATATATCATTATAATAATATAATGAAGCATAATGTATCTTATTACTATATTTTCAGACGTGGATGATATAGATTACACAAAAATAATATCATAAGAAGGAGAAGAACTAAATAATAATATAATTGTCCAAATTATTGATGATAAAGATGGTCATGATAATGAGACTGAATACAATCACATAGACAATCTTAATATTATTGATAATAGTGATGGAGACGATAATATCGAAGATGGACTCGAGGAAATGGGCAAAAACATTATTGAAGAAGTTGCATTTACTCTTATGAAATCTCATGTGGGTACACACTATAATGGATTGGTAAGTTTTCAATTTATTGTTTTTAGTATGGACAGTAGTGGAAGATTCTTAAATACCAAAAATTATGAATTGGAAACAATAATTTTGGAGTACATTGATGGGACCCTGCATCCTATCATAGAAGATTTGGGCAAATTTGGAACACTGGAATTAATGTGACTAATGGAAAGAGAAGGTTCTCGGCCGGCTGGAACAAATTTGTGCAGGAAAACGGATTGAAAGTTAACAATGGAGTTGTTCTTAGTTTGCTGGCAGATGAAGTAACTTTTGTAGTAGTTGTTGAGTAGTATTTGGTAATCCTTGTTTATACTTTGTTTTTTTTACCATTTTGGCCTGATTTTGCTACTACTTAGTTGCAGTTCACTATTTTGATTCTGAATATTTGTCAGTAGTCCTCCCTATGGTTTTTAAAGCAATGTATGCTTGTCCCTATGCAATTTTGTTAACTGTTAAACTGCATTTTTTCCAAGATTTCAGACTGCTAAACCGCAACATATTATCACTATGACTTGTCAACTATTCCCCCCATATTTATCCTATGCATCATTCTTTCTATTCTTCATTACTTCTTGGTTTGTTAATTAATTTTCCACTCTTTAAGCCATGTTTAATACCTGCAACCAAACACTGGTCAAGTTTTAGCGGAATGTGAAATCTTTAATGAGCGGTTCTGCCTCCTGGAAGAAAAGTAGCTGTAATTCCAGAGTAGGCCACGTGAAATACAATACTGCCTAAACTACGTAGTATGCAATAGAGTATTTTCCAGATAAATGTCTTCCCACAGCCACTTGAAGCATATACAAAAAACACACCACCAGCATTATTTGCGACACTGCTGAGCATAGAAGTATATGCCTGAAGTTGGTATTCGTTTAAACTTGTAAACAGCTTCTCATGTTTCTCTCACTGCTGAGCTTGGTTGTAACCAAGCTCTAATGTAATTAGCATGTTCTCTAATTCATGTAAGAAACTGGCATCAGAAAAATAATAATGGTGAAATCCTTGAGGATCTTCCCAATATCTTTGAACTATTTTTCTATTTATGTAGTAAATGGTAGATAGATAAATAAGAACTCTATAATAGGAGAAGTGACATACAAATGTACATTACTTAAATAAAAGTTGCTTGTAATTCTATAAAGGTGTCGACAAATTGATAAGGTACATGATTCATTGTTGCGGGTAAATTTTGGATGGTGGACCAAGGTCCATGTATCCACTCCAGAAATCTGTCATATTCCACATGATGGTTGACCAAAGTCCATATATCCACTATAGAAATCTATCATATTCCACATGGTGAGATGATTAGTTTGATTATACTTCCTACAATAATTAAAATAAAAATAATAATTTTTAGATTTATTCGATTATATGTATATGAGAAACAATCCAAGCCGACATTCCTTTTGTTTAAATGTTAACTATGTCTGAATCATTTATGATTTGTAATGACAGACATTATGGAAAATGATTTATATCGTTCTGTCCTTATTTTTAAAGGTTCTAAACCCAAACATATAAATATTGTTTAGGAATCCTTCAGCTAATATCACCCCAAATAATAATATTTACAGTTAGGTCTCCATGATGCTCATATGAAGATGCTCCCTATTAGTGCAGGTTTCCACTAACAATTTTTCACCAAAGAAGCTCCAACTGCCGATGAGGGTGATACTCTAGAAAAATGGGGGTTGTATGAGCAGTTAAATCTCACCATAGATTCCTCAGATTATTTGTGGTACCTTACAGAGTAAGTATGATCGTCTACTGATATTAATCATTATCGTCTTTTGAAACATTTGTTTTAAACTAATTTTATATCTTAATTTGTTCTCTCCATCGTGAATATAACATCGAATGAATGGTTCCTCAAGCATGGAAACGATTATATTCTTACTATTATGTCAGCTGGCCATACTTTGCAAGTGTTCGTCAACGGACAACCATCAGGTAAATAGACTAATGTTGAGCTAATGATTTTTCCGAAGAACCTTCTTGCAAGATGTCAAATTATAGGATAAATTTCTTATTTCGATCGCCATTGTTTTATTTGAAGTGTATTAAGTGCTCCACAAATTCTGTAAATGAAAGAGATCTTAATATTCTTAAAAAAAGAAAAG